>NC_090445.1:1627065828-1627367773 GCF_031143425.1 Pleurodeles waltl
AAAAGTTTGGGGATGTCCCTGTCAAAAAGCCAGGTCCAACACTATTGTTTATATTTATACCTATATATATATATATATATATACACATATATATATATATATATATAGATATAGATATCGATATAGATATAGATATATATATGTCTGTTATTTTAGTTTAAAACTACAGCATGCCATTCTAAATGACTTAGAAGTTTTTAAGCAGTTTTTAACCCCTTCGCTGCTAGGCCTTTTCCACTCCTGTACCGAGTCTTTTTTTGGCTATTTGGGGCAGTTCGCGCTTAGGCCCTGATAACTTTTTCTCCACATAAGCTACCCATGCGAAATTTGTGTCCTTTTTTTCCAACATCCTATTGATTCTA
This sequence comes from Pleurodeles waltl, assembly GCF_031143425.1. Classification (NCBI taxonomy): domain Eukaryota; kingdom Metazoa; phylum Chordata; class Amphibia; order Caudata; family Salamandridae; genus Pleurodeles; species Pleurodeles waltl. The sequence continues at coordinate 1,627,066,191 of NC_090445.1, forward strand.
GAGGTACCAAGAATTTGTGGGTTCCCCTGAAGGAGGCCAAGAAATTTGACAAAATACAGCGAAAAGTTCATTTTTTTCAAAAAAATGGGAAAAAAGGGCTGCAGAAGAAGGCTTGTGGTTTTGCGGTGGTAAAATCACCATCTTCCCAGCTTTCAGGAACAGGCAGACTTGAATTAGAAAACCCCATTTTTCAACACTATTTTGACATTTTATTGGGACATACCCCATTTTTCTATTTTTTGTGCTTTCAGCCTCCTTCCAGTTAGTAACAGAAATGGGTGAGAAATCAATGCTGGATCCCAGAAAGCTAAACATTTCTAAAAAGTAGACAAAATCTGAATTCAGCATGGGATCATTTGTGTAGATCCTACAAATGACTACTAAAGAAAATAACAGCTGAAATAAAAGAATATCGAAATTGAGGTTGGAAAAAAACCAGTAATTTTTCTCCACATTTTACTCTGTAACTTTTTTCTGCGATGTCAGATTTTTTAAATCAATATACCGTTACGTCTGCTGGACTCTTTTGGTTGCAGAGATATTTAGGGCTTGTAGGTCTATCAAGAACCCTAGGTACCCAGCGCCAATAAATGAGCTGCACCTTGCAATAGGTTTTCATTCTATACCGGGTATACAGCAATTCATTTGCTGAAATATAAAAAATGAAAAATAGGTATCAAGAAAACCTTTGTATTTCCAAAACGGGCACAAGATAAGGTGTTGAGAAGCAGTGGTTATTTGCACATCTCTGAATTCCGGCGTGCCCTAACTAGCATGTGAATTACAGGGCATTTCTCAAATAGATGTCTTTTTTACACACTGTCTTACATTTGGAAGGAAAACATGTAGGGAAAGTCAAGGGGCAATAGCACTTGTTTTGCTATTCTGTGTCCCCCCAAGTCTCCCGATATAAATGGTACCTCACTTTTGTGGGTAGGCCTAATGCTTGCGACAGGATGCACAAAATGGACACATCACATTTTTACATTGAAATCTGACATGTTCTTTGCAAAGTGCCTAGCTGTGGATTTTTGTCCTCTAGCTCAGCCGGCACCTGGGGAAACCTAGCAAACCTGCGCAGTTTTGAAAACTAGTCACCTAGGGGAATCCAGGATGGGGTGACTTGTGGGGCTTTGACTAGGTTCTGTTACCCAGAATCCTTTGCAAACCTCAAAATTTGGCCCAAAAAACACTTTTTCCTCTCATTTCGGTGACAGAAAGTTCTGGAATCTGAGAGGAGCCACAAATTTCCTTCCACCCAGCATTCCCCCAAGTCTCCTGATAAAAATGGTACCTCACTTGTGGGGGTAGGCCTAGCGCCCGCGACAGGAGATGCCCTACAACACAACGTGGACACATCACATTTTCACAAAGAAAACAGAGCTGTTTTTTGAAAATTGTTTAGCTGTGGATTTTGGCCTCTAGCTCAGACGGCATCTTGGGAAACCAACCAAACCTGTACATTTTTTAAAACTAGACAGCAAGGGGAATCCAAGATGGGGTGACTTGTGGGGCTCTCGCCAGGTTCTGTTTCCCATAATCCTTTGCAAACCTCAAAGTGTGGCTAAAAAAACACTTTTTCCTCACATTTCGGTGACAGAAAGTTCTAGAATCTGAGAGGAGCCACCCAGTGTTCCCCCATGTCTCCCGATAAAAATGGTACCTCACTTTTGTGGGTAGACCTATTGACCACGAAAGGAAATGCCCCCAAAACACTATCTGGACACATCAAAATTATCAAATACGAAACTACTTGTTTTTGCGGTGGGGGGCACCTGCGTTTTTGGTCCTGGGCTCAGCAGCCATCTAGGGAAACCTACCAAACCCAGACATTTCTGAAAAATAGACACCTGAGGGAGTCCTGGGAGGTGTGACTTGCGTGGATCCCCCAATGTTTTCTTACCCAGAATCCTCAGCAAACCTCAAATTTATCCCCAAAAATAAAAATGTTCTCACATTTTTGTGTGGGATCACCGCACCGAGACAAATTTGATTCCACCCAATGTTCCCCTTAGTCTCCCGGTAAAAATTATACCTCATTTGTGTAGGTGGGCCAAGTGCTCGTGACAGGGAAGAGTCAAAAACATGTCAAAATTGAAGTGGAACCAAAGCGGGTCCAAAAAGGGCAGTTTGAAAAAAAACAATTTTAGGCTGACAAGTGCAGCAGAATTTTTATCGGTATAGATGAGACAATGCTGGGTGGCAGGAATTTTGTGGATTGCTGCAGATTCCGGAAGGTTCTATCACAAAATGTGTGTAAAATGTGTGATTTCCAGCAACGTTGGAGGTTTGCAGGGCATTGTGGGTAAGAAAATGGAGAGGGGTGCATGTGAAACACACCACTGTGGAATCACCCAGATGTTTAGTTTTGAGATGTGTCTAGGTCTTGTGGGTTATTCTACATGGCTGCGTCCCAAAGTCCATAAAGTGCAGCCCTCACCATTCCAAGTGGGACGATTTTTAGAGTTAGCCAAGCTCTCATGGCCCAAATGTAAAACCAAAACCCAAAATAATCAAACGTCCTCTTGCTTGCTGTGGGATAAGATGTCTTAGTGTGCGGGGAGAGCTGAAAGACTGTTACCCCCTTCAGTTGGGGTGGGGGCATAATCAGGCCCATACTGGTTGGTAGCCACCAACCCACTATTTTTTTTTTAATTCTCTGGCATCTAGTAGACTTTCTGCCCCCCCCGGAGTGTGGATCAGGGGTACTTGCCCCATATACCCACTGGTGGGCAGAACAACTTTGGCCCCATTCATTTGGGGTGGGTGTATGGTCATACCCCAACCCTCTTATTTTGGAGAAAAAAAACTTCCCTGGTCTCTGGTTGGCTTTCTGCCCCCCTCTCCCCCCCTTGGGAGTAGATGGGCCTTCCAAAAATAGGCCAATCTGCTCCCAAGGAGGGTAGATATGGCTAACAGTAATGTGCCCCCATGGGGAGCGACCCTTACCCAAGGGGCTGCCCCCTAAAGAAAACACTCATACACACACACCAATCCCTAGTGCCTAAGTGGTTTCTGCCCCGCCCCTGGGGGCGATTCGGCCTAATAGAAATACACCTATCTGCCCCCAGGGGGAGCAGAAATGGCCTAAAATAAGTCGTCCCCCAGGGGAGCGACCCTTGCCTAAGGGGTCGCTCCCCTTGCGTGAAATTGGTGCAAAAAAAATATCCCTGGGGCCTAGTGGTTTCTGCCCCCCTTGGGGGCAGATCTGCCTAATAGAAATACGCCGATCTGCCCCCAAGGGGAGCAGAAATGGCCTAAAATAAATGTGCTCCCCACCTCTAAAAAACAAAACAAAACAACAAAAAAATGATCCCTGGCAACTAGAGGTTTCTGCCCTCCCCCGGGGGCATATCAGCCTAATAACAATAGGCTGATCTGCCCCCAGGGGGAGCAGAAATGGCCTAAAATAAATGTGCCCCCCAGGGAAACTACCGTTGCCTAAGGGGTCGGTCCCCTTGCGTGAAATTGGAGCAAAAAAAAACAAATCCCCGGTGCCTAGTGGTTTCTGCCCCCCTTGGGGGCAGATTGGCCTAACACAAATCAGCTGATCTGCCCCCAAGGGGAGCAGAAATGGCCTAAAATAAATCCCCCCCCCCCCAGGGGAGCGACCCTTGCATAAGGGGTCGCTTCCCACCTCTAAAAAACAAAAAAACAAAAAAAATAAATGATCCCTGGCACCTAGAGTTTTCTGCCCCCGCTGGGGGTAGATCAGCCTAATAACAATAGGCTGATCTGCCCCCGGGGGGCAGAAATGGACTAAAATAAATTTGCCCCCCCCTGGGGAGTGACCCTTGCCTAAGGGGACCCCCCCCTTGCGTGAATTCACCTTAAAAAAAAAACTCCTTGGTGTCTAGGGGCAGAAATGGTCGAAATACAATTTGTCCCCGAGGGGAGCGACCCTTGCCTAAGGGGTCGCTCCCTACCTTTAAAAAAAAAAAAAAAAAAAAAAAAAAGATCCCTGCCGCCTAGAGGTTTCTGTCCCCCCTGGGGGCAGATCGGCCTAATAACAATATTACAATTTTGACAATTTCTATTTATAAAATAAATCCCTCGTGTCTACTGGGCATTTCAGAAGCCGGATTGCTTTGCGATCCGGCTTCTGAAATGCTCTGAAAGACTTCAAAAGGAAAGAAATTCCTTTCCTTCCCTTTGAAGCCTCTCAGGCCCCATCACATGATCGTAAGAGAAATACTGAGCATTTCTCTTTCGATCGCATGGGAAGGTGGCCTCTGATGAGGCGCGCGCTGACTTCATTAGACGTCACTGGGGGGGTCGGGGTGGAAGGGGAAGGGCTTCCCCTTCCATCCCTGTTTTGGGGGGTGGGAGGGAAGCCCAGCTCCAGGCCGAGGACGTAATGGTTACGTCCTCGGCACAGGAGCACTGTCCCGGTGGACGTAACCATTACGTCCCCAGCACAGACGGGGTTAATAGTAATTTATAGTTTCTTAGCGGGTTATTGGGTTTGGAGGGAGATAGAGTGGGAAGTTAATCAGGTAATAATTATTAACAAATTATTTAATAAATTACATTTAATTATATCATTGGTATTTATTATATAAACTATGAATTACTGATTCATTTTTGTTATATGTTATTTTCAGTCTGTTAGGTTTGTAGGGGTATAGGGTGGGAAGTTAAGTAAGACTTAGCTAACAATTAATTATCAGTTTTGAATTAATTAATTGATTCTTCTTTATGGAATTTATGGAATATTTATTTCTTTGACTTATATTTTAGTTGAAAGGTGCTAGGTTTGTAGGGGTCTAGGATGGGAAGATATTTAGGTAATAATTCAAATACTTCCCCTACTATTGCACTGTTTTGAATGAGGATAGCAAATTATACCCCTCTTAAGTTTAACATTTTTCCTTCTGTTGTGCTGAGTAAGAATAGTAAATTCAACCCTTCTGAAGTGGGATTAGTAAATTTAACCCACCTGAAGTCCGATGCTTTCCCTACTGTTGCACTGACTAGAGTAGGAATAGTACATGTAACTCCTCTGAAGTCCTACATGTTCCCTAATGTTACATAAACTAGCTTGTGAATAGTATATTTAATATTCTTAAACTCCAGTTGATTTCATAATATTAGTTAAACAAATCTTATAGCATTAATTGCTTGTTTTGTAAAAATATTTTGGAATACTTGTTTTTATATTTAAATTTATTTTAATGGTTATAGTATTTGAGTATTAATCTTTTAATATTTTATTTATTGCCTATATATATATATATATATATATATAATATATATATATATATATGTATATATATATATATATATATATATATATATATATATGTATATATATATATATACTATCCAAAGCTCTTTCCACGTTCAGAAGAGAACCATGACACCTCCTTATATACGTATCCATAGTTTATTCACTGCAAACAACAGAAATCCAACGCATTTCAGCAATCAGCCTTGATCACGGATAGAGCATCATTTCCCCATCACATTTAAATATCCTGATACAAAAACATAAACGAAGGACTAATTCGAACCATATCAATGGCGGCCATCTTAGAGTACCTATGTTTACTTACATTACAGCTTCAGTTATACAATATATCAATTATATGATTCTAATTTGATTATTTTTTTCTTTTGTGATTATTTTTTTCACTTTTTTTCCTATGATCATTTTTTTACAAGATGTTGTCAGAAAGCATCATTTACTAACAATCTCCTGCGTAATGCAACCCCTATTATAATTAACTTCCAATTATATTACACAAAATTCCTTTATAAACATGCATTCAATCTTGTACATGACATAATACTGCCCAAGTGGGCAAAATTACTTTACCATGCTGCTGTTCTGTACCGAATTTTGCGTATTAGCCTGTCCTCTTATTCACGGATCTAGTATAGTCCTCATCTTGTATGAAAGAAAAACTGAAAAAATATTAAAAGAAAGAAATATAACTCAACCCACATCCAAGTTTCAAGAAATTAATACACCTACAACACACACTATGTTCATCCCAAATGTGTGCTTAATTCCTCACTGGAATTCAGCCCCATAGGGTCTAATGTCTCAAAATCTATAATATAACGTGACTCCATTATCCTCAACATACGTTCTCTATTGCCTCCCCGGTTACTCTGTTTTACCTGGTCAATAACCACAAACTTCAGGAGATTCTCATTTCCTTCATGGTGGCTAGAGAAGTGTTTCGCCACTGGATAACTCTTATCGTTATTTTTGATTGCCCTCCTATGCTCCAACACACGCTTCTTAGCAGTATGTATCGTGCTTCCTACATATAATTTGTTGCATGGACATATAAGACAGGACACACAATCTATTGTCCCGCAACTATAGCTTTCTTTGATGGTAAATACCTCTTCTCTCCCCGGTATTTTCAACCTTTTACAATTGTTGCTCGTCTTACATGCTTTGCACTTCATACAACACGAAAATCCATTCCCTAGGTTTGCCCTAATACCATTCTCTCTTGATATTTCATTTCTGCATAAATCATCCCTAAGCGACCTACTCCTCCTAAACGTGATTTGTGATCTTTCTTCAATACATTCATCCAGTAGTGGATCAGTTTGTAGAATATGCCATATCTTATTAAATATCTTCCGTACCTTATAGGCTAAATTGCTAAATGTTGTTACCACTCTAACCTGGTCCTCACTTCTGTTCTTGTTCTTATCAACATGGTAGAGTAAATCATCCCTCCTTAATTTCTCCACTTTACATCTTGCTTGTTCAATAGTCTTGGCTCTATAACCCCTCTCTTTAAATCTCTCACACATCTTATCACATTCTTGGTAAAAATCCAACTCATTGCTACAGTTTCTCCGAGCTCTTAATAACTCCCCATAAGGGATACTTTGTATCAATCTACTCGGATGTGCACTGCGAGCATCCAGTAAACTGTTTCCCGCTGTTTCTTTTCTGTGCAATTTTGAAATCAAACCATCTGTGGTTACTGTAATTTCCACATCTAAAAACTCTACATGTCTGGGATGTAGATGTGTTGTAAATCTCAAATTATACTCATTTTCATTCAGTTTTTGTACAAAATGCACTGCTAACTTCTCATCACCTTTCCAAATCACAAAGATGTCATCTATAAAACGACACCATAATATTACATTCCTGTCAAATTCTGTCATTGTCTCTGATACCTGTTCCTCCCACCAGCCCATAAATAAATTGACATAGCTGGGGGCAAAACATGTACCCATAGCTGTACCCTGCAACTCTTTGTATAGTTTGTTGTCAAAGATAAATAAATTATTCCTGGGACAGAACTGCATCATATCCCACAGCATTTCTGAATGAAAAAACAGTGACAATGATCTTGCCCTTAAAAAATGTTTAGTAGCATTCACCCTTAGATCATGATCTATGCAAGTGTATAAGCTGGTGACATCCAGTGTTAAAAGGAGATAATCATCCTCCCACTGGATACCCTCAACGATCTTCAAAAAGTGTGTTGTGTCTTTTAGATAAGATGGCAATGCCTCAACAAAATGACGTAAAAAGTAATCTATGTACTTGGATGTATTCTCTAAGAGAGAGCCCATGGCCGAAACTATCGGTATGTCTGGCGGGTTTATCCTGTCCTTATGAACCTTAGGTAGAAGATATAATACTGGAATCCTGGGATGGTCGCATTTGAGGAATAGAAATTCATCCCAATCTATTAAACCTTTCTCCCTCCAGGCAACCAGCATGCCATAATATTAATCATTCATCAATTTAATATCCTAATAGCGAATTTGTTTATAACACTCGCTTGAGCTCAGCTGTCTTAATCCTTCAGCCACATATTTGCTGACATCCTGAACCACTACATTACCGCCCTTGTCGGACTGTCGAATAACAAAAGTCTGATCTTTTTTTAGATCCTGAAGAGTTTTCCACTGTACTCTAGATAGATTCATTTTACCATCTCTCCCCATATGTCTCAACCTTTTTAGATGTTTAATAACCTCACGTTCAAATACATTGATAGCATCAAATTGAATCGGGGGTAGGAATGTAGACTTAGGCTTCAAATTACTGGGACAAGGATCATCTAATGAAATACCCAATCCCTCCAAATTCAAGATTGCATTCTCATGTACAGATATCCCATCATGCAAATCCGCAAGTGTTTGTGAAATCTCGATATCTGAAATGCACAGGTTACTGTATTCACACCTTACTTCCTTTTTCCCCATATTACTGATTTTAGTTTGATACCATTTCTTCAATTTTAACTTACGAATGAATTTGAAGATGTCTATTCTAGTTTGTACATAATTAAAGCAGCCTGTTGGGCAGAAGAAGAGGCCCAGGGCCAAGAGGCTCTTTTCATCATTGGATAATGTCCTGCTTGACAAGTTAATAACATCCATGTTGTTTACTTTCGAGCTCGGGTGACCACTCCCACCGATCTCGAGTTTCCTTCTCTGTCTCCTGTTCTTTGCCTGTCTGTTCCTCTTCTTCTTCTTCCTCTTGGCCCACCCCCTCTGCCTCTCTGAGACTGGAAATCTTTGTACTGATCCGTCCGCCCCTGATTTAAAAGTCGAAATTGTTTTAAAAAATTAGAACTCTCTGTTCCCTTGTCTACTACCACACATTTTGATAGTGTTGTATCTGATACATCTGGCAAATTGCCGTCTGAAATGTCACTCTCCAGTAGTTCCTCTGTGGATACTGCTGTAATTTCTGAATTCTTCAAGCTTGATTCGAATACCTCCTCCTTGTACATATGATCGTATTTTCGATGAAAAGTTAAAATATGACCTGCTTGATAATCCTTAAAATCTCTTATAAACTTTCTTTGTTTTTTAATCGTGATATCTTCCTCCAATTTTACTAGTTTCTTTTCTAAAAGTCATCCAATGTTTCTTGAGTAATAATCACTAATAATTCCAGACGTGTCTTATCAATCTCCTCTAATATTTTACTCCTGTCCTTAGCAGCATATTTGATTAGTATCCGCATCATGTTCAATGAACTCTGTTTAGATTTTCAGCCCATTCCTCTAACATTTCTGGGTCAGGATCTTCATACGTCAGTATGGTATAGATTCTCAAACCCCTAGGGACTTGCTTAACTTCGATATATTTTTGCAGTAACTCTACCTCCCACCATTTGGAGAGCTCTTGTTTGTGTGGTCTTTCCAACTTATCATATAACGTTTGTAGTTTCACTTCAGCTCCAATACTGCCTTGACCAGATTGGGTAGGCTGTAATCCCTCCATTTGGGAAAAAAACATCTTCTTACATTTCTCCTTCCGTCGGGCTTCCCAATCAGAAGCCATGTTTGCTGTGGTAACTTTATTATACTCCTACTGTATTCCACAATATACGGATGTGGATGCTAGGCCAATATTACTTTGTTCGTAAATCATCCACTCTGTTCCCGCAGCTCTCATTATCAAGGGGGGGTGAGGCAGTTAATCACATAAAATTTTAATATAAAATATGGCAACTTAACGTTCTACTCCGCTAAATGATTCCTTATGACCGTTATGCTCCTTTAATAGGGTCAGAACCTTGACGTTTCAACAACATATCAATGTTCACAAGTTCACTTACACTTATTATACATATATATATTTAAATACACACATATATATCTGTGTTTGTGTGTTTATGTAAGTATTTAATATTATATTTCAATATAGTATTCAGTATTAGTGGAAATTATTAATTTTACCTTATATAAAATATATACATTTCAATATTTAACATTTACTACTTTAAAAGTCCATGTATATTAAAATACATCAATAGTTTGTATATTTTTGGACGATATTAGTGTCAATTATATTTTTTCGGATATGTTTGTACTTACAATTATAAATATAGTAGCACACAATTGTGGTAAACAAAGTTTTTGACACATTATTTAGAGGGGGGTCATCAGACAGCCTGTGAGGGCCCGGGGACTCGCTCTTCCAGAGAGCACAGCAACAGGGAGATCGCAGCCACAGCCACACCTAATTAGCATCAGGAAGGCGTTTGAAATGGACACTTCACCTTCTGCTGTGTAGGAGTTATCAAACAGCCTGCAAGGGCCCGAGGACTCACTCTTCCAGAGAGCGCAGTGGAAGGAGATATCAGCAGCACTTATTTAGGGCTGGGCAGGTGCTTCAAAAGGACGCTTCACCACCTGCATCGCAGGAGTAATCAGACAGCCTGCGCGTACCCAGCTCTTCCAGAGAGCACAGCAACAGGCAGATCGCAGCTGCAGCCAAGCCAAATTAGAGCTGGGCGGGAATTATAAAGGATGCTTCCCCTCCTTCAACACGGGATGCACCGGGGCATGTGCCCAGGTAAAGACTGGGTCAAGACTGTGCCCGTCAGTTCCTGGAGGAGGCCAGGCTGGGTCACCCCCCTTAGCTATCTTTTTTAGGATCCAGAGGTACTGCTGTTTCATTATTTTTATTGTTGTGATGGTGAAGTGCAAAGCTCTTGTGCCTGTCAAGTCTGGTTTTAACAATTGTTTCCTGTATGGGTACTCTTTATCCCTGTATGGGTACATTAGACCAGCATTGGGCACCTTAAGTAAGGAAACAGAACACACAGGGCATCATCTATCTGCTACTATGGCCTCAGGGCCCAATACAACTTTACCTGCAGAGACAGGTTCTCAGGATGCATGTGGAACTGCTCAAGTGACTGCTCAGGGGCAAGTGCCTGTGTCATTGCCTCTCAATGCAGCCTTTTCTGCTGACACTGGACAGGTCATTGGTGTAGCCTCAACTTCGACCAACAATAATGGCCCTCCACCTAAAAGGAAAAGACGCTGGGGTAAGGAAATCTCATCTCTCCTTAGTCTCTCAACCAAACATTGATTTCAGCTCAACAGGTTTTGGTGTGAGCAGTGCCATAGACTTGGACCTTCTCCAGAGGAATTTGCTGGACTGTTGGGGGATGGGGGGTCAAATGTTTGCATTCTCCTATCTGTGCCAGTTTGGGGGCTATCTAAGAACTTTTATTTAGCATTAAGACTAGGCACCCCATCCCTCTGTTGATCCAGTAGCCCAGCCCTTCCATTTGCAGGTGCCCGGGGCTTTCCATTTGTGCCCCGAGTGCCTCCAAACTATTGTAACCACCCCTTCATTTGCCCCCATGATAGTCAGACGAATAGTTATCTCCCTTTCCTTTGTAGTCATCTTCCACAACACTGTCAGTCCCAAGTTGTTTCTGTGTCTCACAGGACGTGATTCTGGGTAGGTTCTCCAGCCCTCTGATGGCCTTAGAAGCCCCGCCACCCCAAACGACTGATGTTAATATCTCGACTAGGATTACCAATAGTTTACTGACTCCTGAAGCCTCCATGGGGAGCTTACCCCAGGATATGAGGAATATGAGGGCACAAAACAAAGAGGGTGGGTGCTCCAATGTGGTCACTATCAATTTACCTCCGGCCTGCTGTCCTTATATTGTAAAAATATACCCCATCTTACCCCAGGATATGAGGAATATGAGGGCACAAAACAAAGAGGGTGGGTGCTCCAATGTGGTCACTATCAATTTACCTCCAGCCTGCTGTCCTTATATTGTAAAATTGATAAATGCCCCATTTCTGCTTCAGGGAACTATTGAGTCGCCAGCCCAGTTAAGGAATTAGGAGCCAGTGGCCAGATGTACAATGCGTTTTGCATGGCGCAAACTGCGAAATTCGCAGTTTGCGCCATGCAAAACGCGCATTGCGATGCACATTCCCATTTTGCAAGTCGGTAGCGCGATGCAGAATTGCTTTGAGACCGTGAAATGGGAATGTGCATTGCGATGCGTGTTTTGCATGGCGCAAACTGTGAATTTCACAGTTTGCGCCATGCAAAACGCGTTGTACATCTGGCCCCAAGTTCTCCACTGGTTGCAGTCGAAGCCTATTCTCCCAGTCTCCAAGCTGACCAAAATATGTTGACATGTAGGGTTGGGTGGATTGGTCCATCTAATAAAACTTTTGAGGGGGACTGAGTTATTAGTGACTTCACAATCCAAGGTTTGCAGCTGAGATCTTGCACAGGTCTTCATCTCACCTTTAAAATTCTGGCAATATTATGCAACTCCCCTGGGCTTTTTTATTGCCACCTATTTCAAGTCCTCTTTGGTCTGACCATCCATCTTCTGATCACCCTACTTTTGTTAATCGTCCTTTTTTCTTACCCTTTTAAATAGGTATGAGGGCCTTAATGACCTGCAGGCAACTGCGTGCTACAGCCGATTGACGCCCTGATTTTGAGGGCACTCCTCAACCAGTCTGTGTGGACAGCCCTAATGATCATACTTCTCATTCCTTTTGTTTTATTTGTGAGCCTATAGTTGATCCCATTGCTCCTGACTCTCACAACCCACCCCCACCTGCCAATGCGACTCGGTTAATGCCTCCCCCTGTTTTGGTTTCAACCCAAGCTCACACTGGTTATAATGGATTTCTTCCTTTATCTCCTGGAACATTTCTGGGAATCTGAATAAGTTAACAGCCTAAGATTGGCTTAACCCCTTCGCTGCCAGGCCTTTTCCCCCTCAGGTGCCAGGCCTTTTTTTGGCTATTTGGGGCAGGACGCGCTTAGGCCTTCATAACTTTTTGTCCACATAAGCTACCCATGCCATATTTGTGTCCTTTTTTTCCAACGTCCTAGGGATTCTAGAGGTACCCAGACTTTGTGGGTTCCCCTAAAGGAGACCAAGAAATTAGCCAAAATACAGTAAAAATCTTGTTTTTTAAAAAAAGATTGGAAAAAAGGGCTGCAGAAGAAGGCTTGTGTTTTTTTCCCTGAAATTGGCATCAACAAAGGGTTTGAAGTGCTAACATCAGAAAACCCAATTTTTCAACACAATTTTAGTATTTTACTGGGACATACCCCATTTTTATGATTCTTTTGTGCTTTCAGCCTCCTTCCAGTCAGTGACAGAAATGGGTGTGAAACCAATGCTGGATCCCAGAAACCTAAACATTTCTGAAAAGTAGACAAACTTCTGAATTCAGCAATGGGTAATTTGTGTAGATACTACAAGGGTTTCCTACAGAAAATAACAACTGAATTAAAAAAATATTGAAGTTGAGGTGAAAAAAACAGCCATTTTTCTCTACGTTTTACTCTGTAACTTATTCCTGCAATGTCAGATTTTTGAAATCAATATACCATTACGTCTGCTGGACTCTTCTGGTTGCAGGGATATATAGGGCTTGTAGGTTCATCAAGAACCCTAGGTACCCAGAGCAAATAAATGAGCTGCACCTTGCAGTGGGTTTTCATTCTATACCGGGTATAGAGCAATTCATTTGCTGAAATATAAAGAGTAAAAAATAGGTATCAAGAAAACCTTTGTATTTCCAAAATGGGCACAAGATAAGGTGTTGAGGAGCAGAGGTTATTTGCACATCTCTGAATTCTGGGGTGTCCATACTAGCATGTGAATTACAGGGCATTTTTCAAATAGACGTCTTTTTTACACACTGTCGTATATTTGGAAGGAATAAATGTAAAGAAAGACAAGGGGCAATAACATTTGTTTTGCTATTCTATGTTCCCCCAAGTCTCCAGATAAAATGGTACCTCACTTGTGTCGGTAGGCCTAGCGCCTGCGACAGGAAGTGCCCCAAAACACAACGTGGACACATCAAATTTTCCCGAAGAAAACAGAGGTGTTTTTTGCAAAGTGCCTACCTGTGGATTTTGGCCTCTAGCGCAGCCGGCACCTAGGGAAGCCTACAAAACCTGTGCATTTTTAAAAACTAGAGACCTAGGGGAATCCAAAACAAGGTGACTTGTGTGGCTGTCACCAGGTTCTGTTACCCAGAATCCTTTGCAAACCTCAAAATGTGTCTAAATAAAACACCTTTTCCTCATATTTTGGTGACAGAAAGTTCTGGAATCTGAGAGGAGCCACAAATTTCCTTTCACCCAGCATTCCCATAAGTCTCCCAATAAAAATGATACCTCACTTGTGTGGGTAGGCCTAGTACCCGCAACAGGAAATGCCGCAAAACACAAAGTGCACACATCACATTTTTCCGCAGAAAACAGAGGTGTTTTTTGCAAAGTGCCTACCTGTGCAATTTGGCCTCTAGCTCAGCCGGCACCTGGGGAAACCTACCAAACCTGTGTATTTCTGAAAACTAGAGACCTAGGGGAATCCAAAACTGGGTGACTTGTGGGACTCTCACCAGGTTCTGTTACCCAGAATCCTTTGCAAACCGCAAAATGTGTCAAAAAAACACTTTTTTTTCACATTTCGGTGACAGGAAGTTCTGGAATCTGAGAGGAGCCACAAATTTCCTCCCACCCAGCGTTCCCCCAAGTGTTCCCGATAAAAATGGTACCTCATTTGTGTGGGTAGGCATAGTGCCCATGACAGGAAATGCCCCAAAACACAAAGTGGACACATCACATTTTCTCAAAGAAAACAGAGGTGTTTTTTTGCAAAGTGCCTACCTGTGGATTTTGGCCTCTAGCTCAGCCGCCACCTAGGGAAACCTACCAAACCTGTGCTTTTTTTTAAACTAGACACCTAGGGGAATCCAAGATGGGGTGACTTGTGGGGCTCTCACCAGGTTCTGTTACCCAGAATCTTTTGCAAACCTCAAAATGTGGCTAAAAAAACACTTTTTCCTCACATTTCAGTGACAGAAAGTTCTGGAATCAGAGAGAAGCCACAAATTTCCTTCCACCCAGCGTTCCCCCATGTCTCCTGATAAAAATGGTACCTCACTTGTGTGGGTAGGCCTAGTGCCGGTGACAGGAACTGCCCCAAAACACAACATGGACACATCACATTTTCTCAAAGAAAACAGAGGTGTTTTTTGCAAAGTGCCTACCTGTGGATTTTGGCCTCTAGCTCAGCCGACACCTAGGGAAACCTACCAAACCTGTGCATTTTTGAAAACTAGACACCTAGGGGAATCCAAGATGGGGTGACTTGTGGGGCTCTCACCAGGTTCTGTTACCCAGAATTATTTGCAAACCTCAAAATGTGGCTAAAAAACACTTTTTACTCACATTTCGTTGACAGAAAGTTCTGGAATCTGAGAGGAGACACAAATTTCCTTCCACCCAGCATTCCCCCAAGTCTCCCGATAAAAATGGTACCTCACTTGTGTGGGAAGGCCTAATGCCCGCAACAGGAAATGCCAAAAAACACAAAGTGGACACATCAAAATTATCAAATAGAACACTACCTGTTTTTTTAGGGGGGCGGGGCACCTGCGTTTTTGGTCCTGGGCTTACCAGCCATCTAGGGAAACCTACCAAACCCAGACATTTCTGAAAACTAGACACCCGAGGGATTCAAGGGAGGTGTGATCCCCCAATGTTTTCTTACCCAGAATCCTCAGCAGACCTCAAATTTAGCTAAAAAATCACATTTTTCCCACATTTCTGTGTGGGATCACTGCACCGGGACAAATTTCCTACCACCCAACGTTCCCCTTAGTCTCCCGGTAAAAATAATACCTCACTTGTGTAGTTGGGCCAAGTGTTTGTGACAGGGAAGGGCCAAAAACATGTCAAAGTTGGTCCAAAAGGGCAGTTTGAAACAAAACATTTTTAGGCTGACAAGTGCAGCAGAAATGTTATCGGTATAGATGTGACAATGCTGGGTAGTAGGAATTTTGTGGATTCCTGCAGATTCCGGAAGGTTCCATGACAAAAATGTGGCAAAAATGTGTGCTTTCCAGCAAAGTTGCAGGTTTGCAAGGCATTGTGGGTAAGGAAATGGTGCGGTGTGCATGTGAAGCACACCACCCTGGAATCAACTAGATGTTTAGGTTTCAGATGTGTCTAGGTCTTGTGGATATTTCTACATGGCAGCGTCCCAAAGTAAAAAAAAGTGCAGCCCTCACCATTTCAAGTCAGACGATTTTGAGAGTTACCAAGCTCTCATGGCCCAAATTTAAAACAAAACAAAAAAATCAAATGTCCTCTTGCTTGCCATGGGATAAGATGTTTTAGTGTGCAGGGGTGAGCTGAATGACTGTTAGCCCCTTCAGTTCATGTGATGGCATAACCAGGCCCATACTGGTTGGTAGTCACCACCCCACTATTTTTTTATTTCATGGCATCTAGTAGACTTTCTGCCCCCGGGGTGTGGATCGGAGTAATTGCCTCATCTGCCACTGGAGGGCAGAACAACTTTGGCCCCATTTATTTGGGGTGGGGGTATGGCCATAACCTCACCCTCTTATTTTGAAAAAAAAATCTTCCCCGGTCTCTGGTGAGATTTCTGCCCCTTGGGGTCAGATGGGTCTTCCAAAAATAGGCCAATCTGCCCCCAACGGGGGCAGATATGGGCAACAGTAATGTGTCCCCATGGGAAGCGACCCTTGCCCAAGGGGGCTGCTCCCCCCAAACAAAACACACACATACACACACACCAATCCCTGGTGTCTAGTGGTTTCTGTCCCCCTTGGGGGCAGATTGGCCTAACAAAAATAGGCCGATCTGCCCCCAAGGGGGCCAGAAATGGCCTAAATACAATTTGCCCCCCAGGGGAGCGACCCTTGCCTAAGGGGTCACTCCCCATACATAAAAACATCAAGTAAAAAAAATATATATATATATATATATCCCTGGTGTCTAGAGGTTTCTGTCCCCCCTGGAGGCAGATCGGCCTAATTATATTAGGCCGATCTGCCTCCGGGGGGGCAGAAATGGCCTAAAAGTAATATGGCCCCCTAGGAAGCGACCCTTGCCCAAGGGGCCGCTCCCTTTATTAGAAAACACAAAAAGTAATTCCCTGGTGTCTAAAAGGCATTTCTGCCCCCCCCGGGGGCAGATCTGGCCTCAGCACAATTTGGCCCCCCAGGGAGCGACCCTTGCCTAAAGGGTCGCTCCCTGCACATAAAAAAAAATAACAATACAAAAAAAATCCATGGTGTCTAGTGGGCATTTCTGCCCCCCCCTGAGGGCATAAATTACCTATAAATTATGTGGCCCCTAGGGAGCGACCCTTGCCCAAGGGGCCGCTCCCCTCATGTAAATTTTTTAAAAAATAAAGTCCCTGGTGTCTAGTGGGCATTTCTGCCCCCCCTAGGGGCAGATCGGGATCTGCCCCCAGGGGCAGTAGTAATGGCCTCAGCACAATTTGGCCCCCCAGGGAGCGACCCTTGCCTAAGGGGTAGCTCCCTGCACATAAAATAAAAAATAAAAAAATCCAAAAACATTCCCTGGTGTCTAGTGGGCATTTCTGCCCCACCGGGGGCAGATTGGCCCAATCATATTAGGCCGATCTTCCCCCAGCAGGGGAGCAGAAATGACGTAAAAATTATTTGCCCCCCTAGGGAGAGACCCTTGCCAAAGGGGCCGCTCCCCTCATGTAAATTAAAAAAAAAATAAAGTCCCTGGTGATGGGATCGGGCAGCAGAAATGCTCAAAATGACATCGAAAGAAAGGAAAAGCCTTTCCTTTCTTCCAATGTCTCTCCCGCCCACCTCCTCCCGAGCGGAAGAGAAATGCTTAGCATTTCTCTTCCGCATCGCGCTGGAAGCATGCTTCCAGCGCAATGGGAGGAGACCTCTGATGAGGTCAGCACGTGATCGCGTGCTGATGTCATCAGACGTCACGGGGGGGTCTGGGGTGAAAGGGGAAGCTAGCGCTTCCCCCGTGAGCCCGGTGCAGGACGAGGTGGTCTCGTCCCAGGCACACAGGAACCGTGTGCTCGGTCGAGGCCACCTCGTCCAAGGCACCGAGGGGGTTAATATCACTTTCACCTCACACATAATTTGTCTAAGGAAACCTGGTGTGTGGAATCCATGCATGTTGAAGGGTTTTCTTCTTTCATTACTGCTGCAATTCGATTTCCATCAGGCCTTGCCAAAGGTGGTTTACAGATTTTAATTGCCAGTTTGTCACCTGTTATTATTAGGTCTGCTATTGTTTCCCCATATTAGCAGTTTGTGTTTCTGTCTTTCAGTGGGGGGTCTGATCTAGTGACAATAAATTCTTACAATGATGTGTTTGACTCCAATTGCAGTGATGTCATATTTGCTCTTAATGCAAATTAAATAGAAACTTTTTTGCATTCATCCCATTCTATTTGCCACATCCTCTGGGTGGGTGATTTTAACATATAAAGATGTACCCTCCTGGTGGGACGTATGTGTGGTATTACTAACTCAGCAGGTGAAGGTTTTTCACATTTCCCACACAACGCATACAGAAAGATCTTAAATTATTTAATGTTTTAATTGTATTTCTTGTTGTTGGAGGATTGTAATACTTAAACAGTGTGCAGGTCCATTCATTTATTGGTAGAGATGCATGCAATACAATTGATCACATTTTAATCACTTCTGCTAGTCACCTCATTTCTAATTTGTTTGGTAATATAAACCACAGTGAGCGATCATAATCTAACTGTTTTATCTGTGTCTTCTTAAAATGATAGCCTTACAGCTTTCAATTCATACAGCAAATGCTACTTGTAGCAAATGCTGATCCTGTCATGCCATACAGAGTCCACATTAAGTGGTCACAGGTTTATCCTATGTGGTTGAGCATTGAGGTAGACCATGTTGGATTGATTCACACTTTTGAAACAATTTCCTGGGCATTTAATACTTTATTGATACGTCCCACTAGATCAAGGACCTCCAAGAGACATGGTTGGTGTGACCATTCATGCACACAGGCATCGAAGATGTTGCACATTCCTCTGCATAGTTCTCCAGTTGACTATTCTGTTGTAAAGCAAGTAAGGAAACAATATAATGAGGTGTTAGCCTCTAAGAAATAGGTGCTTAGGGAAGAGGCTTGGTTGAATTTGGCTCAGGCAGCTGAGACCAAATATGTCATTTTGTTTTGAAGCTCAGTCAATATCACTCGTCTTGAAAACGATTCTGCCCCCGAATTAACATTTTGTAAAAATCTTTGACCCACCTACTAGCAATTATTCAGAGTATGGTCATTCAGCATCAGTGGATGTATTCAAGGGTATCATTCTTATCAGGAGCAGGTCACTTGAATTCACCTTGGACAAGGTCCTCTTTGTCACGTTGTAGGTACTCCTCAGACTCGGTGTGATGCAAATAAGGTCCACCTCCCGACACCACCAAGTCACCGATAAAAACCACGGTGTATTGGAGTCATCAGGTGAGGGAAGGAAGGGGAAAGGAACAGCAGGGACGGGATAACTGTAAAGAAAAAATACACAGTGTTAAATATCACATTGCCTATCTACTCTCATAAAGTCTCACTAAAATACCCACGACCGTCCCTGCCCATAACTCATGCGGGCAGAACTAGTCCAACGCCTGTCTATTCTCCACCTAAATCATCGATGGATGCCCAGGCCGACTACGAACACCCCTAGTCACTTAAGGGTTTTTCAAAACCCGATGTTTATGCAAATTAATCCTGTAGCTAGGTTGCAACAAAAAAAGAAAAGAAAATATAATAAGGAAAAGAACTTGTCCCGCACTTCTTCTTTTGATTCAATTAAAACATTGAACCTCTAAGTAATGTCACGAACTTGAAGAAGTCACCCCTTCCTAATTCATAGAATAAGATAAACGGACAAATGTTCCCGGCTGTTTGACTTCTGCAAACCGTACGTCTTGATCCTGAGTTGCCACGAAGAAAACAAAAGGTTCTGTCCTGAACTACCACCATTCATGTTTCACGAGGATCTCTAATTTTTGTGCACCATCTCTGAAGTACACCAAATGTCTGATCACTAGATCCAAAACCATACCGGAAGGCGAAAGCCTCCGGCAAGAAACCGGCTCGCCTCTTACCACCGGTTCCAAATCTCGAAGGGAGGCAGCTCGTATCTCCTGCTGCCTTAAAATGCTGATCTCCGTGAGGGTTCCGGATGCCTTCAGTTCGTCGTTGTGGACGTGGTGACTTCCCCCATGGGAACGCCGTCCACCCTGCCCTCGTTGTGCCTCCGACGGGGAATGAGGAAAGAATAACGCGCAACCGCTTCCGGGAAGTGCCGGAGTTATGCGGTCTTCCCGCGCGAAGCGTCATGGGATATGTAGTCCCTAAGGACTACAAAATCCCGATCGGCCAGGTAGGCGCCTGTTACCCCCTGACAGTACGCCCCCCTCCAACGCGCCTCCTAGGGCCAGGTTTAGTGGGATGGCGAGCATGAAACCGTTGCACCGCCCTAGGGGCATGGATATTGCCCTCCGGCTCCCATGAATCCTCCTCGGCAGTGTACCCTTTCCATGAAACCAAGTACCATAACTTACCCCCTCTCCGCTTGGAATCTAACACACTGCGCACCTCATACTCCAGCTGCCCATCTCTAACCACCGGAGGTACCGCCCGTTGGGCCGTTGAAAGAGCTGGTTTCAAAAGGCTGCAGTGAAACACCGGATGGATCCTTAAGGAAGCAGGTAAGTTAAGACGGTAAGCCACAGGGTTTACCTGGCGTGATACCACATAGGGACCAATGTAACGAGGATGAAAGACGCTACGTATCTTGAAGCGTATATACTTGGTGGAAAGCCACACTCGATCCCCTGGTTGATACACCGGCGCCTCACGCCGGTGCTCATCACCCCATTTCTTATACTGTTCCTTGGCCTTCTCCAGATTGAATCGTATCTTTTTGTGCATGGATTGGAGGTTCTTAATCATAGCATGGACCGTAGGTTGATCCGTGACATTCCGAGGTATGATTAAAGGTAACATCTCCGCGTGGAATCCCGTGTTAGCACGGAAAGGAGACTCCTTTATCGAGCTATGCCAAGCATTGTTGTATGATAGTTCGGCCAGCCACAGCAACGCTACCCAAGATTCCTGGGCGTCCTTTGCATAACATCTCAGATATTTCTTCAGGGTTTGGTTGAGGCGCTCCGTCTGGCCATCGGTTTGTGGGTGGAAACTGGTGGATAGAGCGGATTCAATGCGCAGAACCTTGCACCACATGCGCCAAAACCTAGCGACGAACTGGGGGCCTCTGTCCGAAATAATGGTTCTTGGTAGGCCATGTAACCGCACCACTTGCGACAGAATTAGATGGGCGGTTTGGCTTGCTGTAGGTAGGTTTCTGCAAGGGAGAAAGTGACCCATCTTGGTAAGACTATCGATTACCACCATGATAGCGTTGTACCCCTGATCCATTGGTAATCCCACCACAAAATCCACGCTGATGGTTTGCCATGGTTTCTCCGGAGTGGGCAAAGGCATCAACTTGCCCTGGCTCTTTGCGTTTTCTCCCTTGGCTCGAGCACATATCTCACACCGAGCCACCCATGTCGCAACGTCTTTAGCCCAACCTTCCCACCGGAAATGTCGTTGAACTATTTGCGCGGTTTTGGTGTATCCTGGATGACTGCATCATGACACCACTTGAGGGCTTGTACTCGGAGTTCATGTGTTGGTAAATATAAACGATTACCTTGCA
Organism: Pleurodeles waltl; assembly: GCF_031143425.1. NCBI lineage: Eukaryota > Metazoa > Chordata > Amphibia > Caudata > Salamandridae > Pleurodeles > Pleurodeles waltl. The sequence goes on from NC_090445.1 coordinate 1,627,087,525, forward strand.
ACGGTATTCCATGCTTAAGGGTACGGTCCTGACTTACTTCGACCCATTTCTTCCATTGAGCAGCAGACTTATGCTTCGAAACCTTTTCTAGGAAATGGGAGATATGAAGGGCACAAATCACTCTTTCAGGTTGGATGATTGCTTCATCAGGTCTTGAAGCTATTTCTTTCACATCCTCTTGTCGAGACAGTGAATCTGCCTTGCGATTATCAACCCCAGGACGGAAGGTGACTACAAACTCATATTCTGAAAAAAACAGCATCCACCTCATTTGTCGCTGGGTAAGCTGCCTAGCCTCCTTCATATACTGAAGGTTTCGGTGATCAGTATATACCGTGACCGGGTGTTGGGCCCCCCACAGATAGTGTCGCCATTCCTGAAAAGCCTTTTTTATGGCTAGCAGTTCCTTTTCTGCTACCGTATAGTTGAGTTCCGCAGCGGATAGCTTCCTAGATAGAAATGCAACAGGATGAAGCTGTCCGGTGGTTTTGTTTCTTTGGGATAACACAGCCCCAATCGCTATGTCCGAGGCATCTGCTTCGACTATAAAAGGTACGTCTGGCTGTGGATGTTGAAGTATAGGTGCTGAGCAAAAGGCCTGTTTTAAAAAGCAAAAGGCCTTCTCTGCCTCCTCTGACCAAACAAAAGACACACCCTTTCTTAGCAACCTTGTTATAGGTGACACAATGTGGGAAAAACGACAAATGAATCTCCTGTAATAATTGGAGAACCCAAGGAAGCATTGCACGTCTCTCACACTAGTGGGTACTGGCCACCCTTGAACGGCCTGTATTTTTCTTGTCGACATGCCGAACCCTTCAGGGCTTAAATCCACTCCCAAGAACTCAACCTTCTGGACATGGAACTCGCATTTGCTCAGTTTGCAATAAAGACTGTGATGTCGCAATGCTTGAAGTACTAAGGAAACATGTTCAAGGTGGCGCTCCAAGGATGTAGAATACACCAGAATGTCATCTATATAAACGATCACAAAATGGTCTATGTATTCTTTGAGAACATCGTTCAGAAAATACTGGAAAGCCGCCGGGGCGTTACACAACCCGAACGGCATTACCAAGTACTCAAACAGGCCATAGCGAGTTTTGAACGCTGTCTTCCACTCATCCCCTTCGCGGATTCTGACCAGATGGTAAGCTCCCTTCAGGTCCAACCTTGTATATATTACTGCCTCTTTCACCTGTTCCAATAGCACAGGAATGAGGGGAAGAGGGTATCTATTCCTTATCGTGTTCTTGTTCAACATTCGATAATCGATGCAGGTTCTCAACTCTTTATTAGCCTTAGCTATGAAAAAGAGTGGGGAGGCTGCCGGAGAACAAGAGGGTCTAATGAACCCGATTTCCAGGAAGTGGTCCAAATAATTTCTCAAATGCTTGGTTTCTGGGTTGGATAGAGCATATACCCTACAAGAAGGAAGGAGTGCTCCAGGAATCAGATCTATCTTGCAGTCATATATACGATGGGGTGGCAACGTCTCAGCCTGACCTTCGTCAAACAAATCCTTGAACTCGGCATACACAGAGGGTAATATCACTGCTTTCTCCACCACTGTGGCCAACTGTAGCCCTTGAGCCAATGCTAACGTGGGGGGATTGTCGCCCAAGAAACAGACGCTCTCACACCTCAAGGACTGAAAACTAACCATCTTGGTTTGCCAATTGATAACAGGATTGTGTATTCTTAACCAAGGCATCCCCAAAATTATTTCATACTGAGGAGCCTCTATTATATCTAGCCTGATCCTTTCTTTATGGGCAGGAGATACCCCTTTAAAAACCAATTCAACGTCCTCAGTTTGTTCTGTAAGGGGTCCAGATTTCAGTGGTGTACCATCAACTGCCAGTACTATTTCAGGTTCCTTCCTGGGAATGCTAGGAAGTCCCAGTCTCTTAACCAAACCTGCATCTATGAAATTTCCCGTGGCTCCGGAGTCTATCATTGCCCTTACTGGGTAGTTTCGATCTCGGGACCCCAGCTCTACTGCTAACAAGAGATGTGACGCCTTTTCCTCTTGTGGAGCAAGGGTTAAAGAAGTTAACCGTAACCCCGGTTGGAAATCTATAAGAGACAAATCCTCTTTCTCTGAAGTCTTCCCTGAAGTAACCGCTACCTTTTGAGTGGGGAAGTAGGATAACCTTTTTTTTGGTTTTTGGGGACACTCTCTCACATAATGACCCTTCCTGCCACAGTACATGCACAACCCCTGTACCCTCCTGGTCTCCTTCTCGGTCTTTGACAGGGGTGCCCTAACGGCTCCCACTTCCATAGGTTCCCCACTCAAATCATTGGGATTAGAAACTGGTTGCCCCTCCTTTTCTGGAATGACAGGTCGCCGATCACCTGCTCTACGCTCAACTCTTCGTTCTGCTATTCTGTGATTCAATCTTAGAGTAAGATTCACAAGATCAGTACAAGTGGAAGGCTGCGGATCTATTTGAGCTAGTATGTCTTTCATGTCGTCTCGTAAGCCTTGATAATAGAGAGACATTCGCTTCTCCTCTGGCCACCCTGATTCCGCCACCAGTCTATTGAAGGTCGTAAGATAAGTGACCAGGTCAGATCTCCCCTGTCTCAGCTCCAATAATTCCCTATCAGCGCTAAAGGTGGTTGTTCTATGATCAAACACCCTCTCGAAGGCCGCCCGAAAGGCATTCCAATCCGCTAATAAGGGGTCATCGTTTCTGACTAACGGCACTGCCCAGTTAGCTGCGTCTCCCGAGAGATAAGAAATAGCGAACATTACCCGGGAAAGGTTAGAGGGAAAAGACGCAGGCTTACAAGAGAATTGAAGAGACAACTGGGTTAAAAAGGCCTGAACTCTCCTGGGGTCCCCTGAAAACCGTTCCGGACTGGCCAAAGGGATTGGAGGGGAGACGTTCACGGTTACCTGCGGTGTAGATGTTGAGGCATCGAAGGGATTCCTAGTAAGCCTTTCTACTTTTTCCCTTAGGGTCGCCGTCTCGGCCCTAGAATTAGCTAACTCTTGTTGCACCACCACCAACGCCTGTAATACGTCATCCATAGATGCCATTTTGCATTACACCGAGCGGGAGGAGTATTATTCGTGGGCGCGTTATTCTGTCACGTTGTAGGTACTCCTCAGACTCGGTGTGATGCAAATAAGGTCCACCGCCCGACACCACCAAGTCACCGATAAAAACCACGGTGTATTGGAGTCATCAGGTGAGGGAAGGAAGGGGAAAGGAACAGCAGGGACGGGATAACTGTAAAGAAAAAATACACAGTGTTAAATATCACATTGCCTATCTACTCTCATAAAGTCTCACTAAAATACCCACGACCGTCCCTGCCCATAACTCATGCGGGCAGAACTAGTCCAACGCCTGTCTATTCTCCACCTAAATCATCGATGGATGCCCAGGCCGACTACGAACACCCCTAGTCACTTAAGGGTTTTTCAAAACCCGATGTTTATGCAAATTAATCCTGTAGCTAGGTTGCAACAAAAAAAGAAAAGAAAATATAATAAGGAAAAGAACTTGTCCCGCACTTCTTCTTTTGATTCAATTAAAACATTGAACCTCTAAGTAATGTCACGAACTTGAAGAAGTCACCCCTTCCTAATTCATAGAATAAGATAAACGGACAAATGTTCCCGGCTGTTTGACTTCTGCAAACCGTACGTCTTGATCCTGAGTTGCCACGAAGAAAACAAAAGGTTCTGTCCTGAACTACCACCATTCATGTTTCACGAGGATATCTCATTTTTGTGCACCATCTCTGAAGTACACCAAATGTCTGATCACTAGATCCAAAACCATACCGGAAGGCGAAAGCCTCCGGCAAGAAACCGGCTCGCCTCTTACCACCGGTTCCAAATCTCGAAGGGAGGCAGCTCGTATCTCCTGCTGCCTTAAAATGCTGATCTCCGTGAGGGTTCCGGATGCCTTCAGTTCGTCGTTGTGGACGTGGTGACTTCCCCCATGGGAACGCCGTCCACCCTGCCCTCGTTGTGCCTCCGACGGGGAATGAGGAAAGAATAACGCGCAACCGCTTCCGGGAAGTGCCGGAGTTATGCGGTCTTCCCGCGCGAAGCGTCATGGGATATGTAGTCCCTAAGGACTACAAAATCCCGATCGGCCAGGTAGGCGCCTGTTACCCCCTGACACTCTTAGCTCTGGAAGACGGTGCTAGAGGCAAAGATCCTGGGCCTGATTGGGTGCTGCCTGATGCTATAAAGACATGGGTGAGCTATGGGGCTCCCTTTTGATTTGAATGTTTAATGTGGCGGCTGATGGCACAATGCCATCTAGTTGGGCCAATTCCATCATTGTGCACCATTTTCAAAAAGGAGGATCGATCTGACCCAAAGTGCTATCGCCCCATCTCCCTTCTGGACACCTCTGCAAAATTATTGGGTAGAGTTCTTCTGCAGAGATTGGAGCAGTGGGCTATTGATAATTCTATTCTTTCGGAAGCCCAGTATGGATTCAGGAGGGGGCTGAGGACAGTGAAACAGTGTGTAAATCTAGACCTGCTTATTGGGAAATACACTAAGGCTAAGTCAGGTTACCTTCACTTGTGCTTTGCTGATTTCAGCAGTGCCTTTCATCTGGTGGACTATTCAATTCTGTGACACCCATTGTTTTCACTTAGGGCCCCTGCGAATATGTTTTTTTTTCCTTTCACTGTTGTATAAAAATATAAATTCCAAAGTCCAGTACGGCCTCAAAGAGAAATGTTCTTCAACATTTATAATTAAGAGGGCAGTCAGAAAGGGCTGCGTTCTAGCCCCATTCTTATTCTCCCTTTTTAAAATTGGTGTGGATGGTGCCCTACAGTCCCTGCAGGTCAATGCACCAGAAGTTCCTGGACGTCCAGTCCCTGTGCATTTGTATGCTGGCAACCAGGTCCTAATGTCTAGGACTGCCGTCTGTCTGTAGAGACTTATTGATATGTTACTGAATTTTTGGATAGCAGAAAATTAAAGATTAATAAAACCAAAACATTCCCAATGACCTGTGGGAAAAACACCCTGAAGTGAAGGACATTTTTCATTAAGGGTAGTCTTATTGTGAAGGTTAACTCATTTTGTGATTTGGGCATTCTTTTTACTAGTAATGGTTCATGGGTCCAATATATACAAAATGCTTTATCTAAAATAAGTAGAGTGTGCGAGAACGTTCAGTTTCTGTTGTAAACTTGGTAGCCACCTCATTAGGTAAATGATTCATATGTATAAGGCTATACAGTTGTCAGCTGCTATTTATGGTGAGGCCTGTGGGGCCATATATCCTGCCGCCCTCTCCAGATTGAGGAGAACGCCTTTCTGAGGTGTCTCTTGTGTATCCCCGCCATAACAGCATCTTCAATTGTCCATAAGGAAGTGGGGCTAATTCGCCTGAAGGACCTTCTTTCTTTTAAACCTTTTCACTCTGGCACTCATTTTGGGCTAAAACTGAAATAACCTTTATGAAAGCCATCATTTTAGATTGTTCAGCGTTAGACCATGCCTTTAATATCCCATGGCGTTCCTATGTTAACAATATTTCCAATTATTGTTTGGCTATCCAGTGCTTCAAGACCCTTCTAGAATACTTGTTTTTCAGAAGACTGAGGTCAAGGTCTCTTTTCTCAGTATTAGGTCTGAAGAAAGAGCACTGGTCGAGGCCAAGAAACCTACAGTTGTTACCTATTTGTCAAATGCTTTAACAGAGGGCTTTCAAATGTACCTGTCCCTGGTGACAAATGCTGAACACCGCTTTGTTTTAATGAGGATATTGATGTGTATAGTACACCATCTTGTTGCTTTCCCCATTACAAAGCAGTAGTACAGGGACTTTGTACTGTGCCCTTGTGAGAGCATTTCAAAACACAGCACTCAGCACTTTATGTTATTTTGCTGTTTTTATGATGGTTTAACGAAATATTTTCTAAAACCAATCTTTATCATGCACAACATGAGGGATTACAATGTTGTCCTATGTTTCTTGTGTGCTTTGGAGGTCTCTATTTTTGGGCCTGTATACGAGAATGTGACACAGCTCAGCAAGTCACCTTGCTGTGCTGCACTGTGTCACAGTGAAAGGGCAGGAATGTGCTGTATTTAAGGCGATGAGGCACATTCCTGTCCTTTCCCCTTGCTAGTGCACAATGGGCTGCCTAGAGCCAACGCAGGCACCCTTGCACCATATTGCAAGGGTGCCTGCTTTGCATGCAGGATTTTTTATTTTTTTTTTGCAGGAAGAGACACCTACCTGCACAGAAACAATCCGGTGAGGCATGTGCCTCTTTCTATGTGTGCTGCATAATGCAGCACACATAGGAAGGGGAAGTAACAAGGAGAAATAAAGATACTTCTCCTTGTTATGCCTCCCCGAGAAGGCATATCTTTTTGCCACATTCGCAGGTCTATCGCTTCTGGTAAATTTGGGACTGCATCAAAACCATGAGAGTTGCATGGGAACACCCACGCAATGCACAAGAAGCAGCCTCCCACAACAGACTAAGACAATGCAGCGGTTTGTGCAGAGTTGCCTTACTCCAGATTTATGGAGGCCCTGAGGGCCACACAAAGTATCCTTGTGTGGCTTCATAAATCATATGTAAGCTTTGCTTCACGCATGTCCCACATTGCGTTGTGCATATTCGATGCAACCAACTAATAAATCTTACATGTGGGGAGCAATTTGAAACAACAAAAACATATTTTTATCTAATTGTAGTACCTGCTCTATATGCTTTTTAACGCTGTATGCATGCATAAATGCTTGTATCTGTTTTTTAATCCTACTGATGTACTATATTTTTATCATCTGCTCTTTTATGGCCTAATGTGAGTATGCCAAATAAAGATTTTCAAATAGAATCAACACAATATCTTTGTTTTTCAATACTGTTTACTACTATATTTTAGCAGTCATCCATCTTAATATTTGGTGTTTGAATGGCTTTTTAACTGATGCTCAGCTTCTGTGTTCTAGAATTCAGTCTAAGAGCATTCTCAGTGGAATGTGGGAGGGACAGTTGGTGTTAAGCAAAGGTCAGAGGTAGGTGCTTTGCATCTGATTGCTAGTCTTCTGCTGTGTTCTGTGGTGGAGCAATTGCACTTCGACCACTTCTGTCTCACTTCATGGTCATTACAAAAATACTGGCAACAAGAGCTGGAACATTGCTTTCTCATCTGTATCCTGTGCGAAGATAGAACCTTGACCTGCTTACCATCGCAAGTGTTACCAATATATATAGAGGATTTATTCTTAGGACAGTTTTGGACTGTCAAAGTAGCTGTGGTAAGTTACCAGCTGTTAGAAATGGGGTTCTTGGTTGGCAGTCAGGTTACCTTCTGTCCAAGCAAGAACCCTCACTCTAGTCAGGGTAAGTCACACACAATCCAAGATTATCCTGTGCCCACCCTGTGGTAGCTTGGCACGAGCAGTAAGGCTTAACTTAGCAGGCAATGTGTAAAGTATTTGTGCAATAAATCATACAATAACCCAATATAGCACCACAAAAATACACCACACAGTGTTTAGAAAAATATATAATATTTATCAGGATAATTGTAGGTCAAAACGAATAAAGATGCAATGTGAAATTGTAGAGATATCACTGAAAAGTGATATAAAGGGGGTCATTCTGACCCGCACCGCCAACAGGCTGGCGGTGCTTCCTGGGCCATTCTGACCGCGGCGGTAAAGCCGCAGTCAGAAAAGGGGAACCGGCGGTTTCCCGCCGGTTTTCCCCTGGCCCAGGGAATCCGCCATGGCGGCGCTGCCATGGGGATTCCGACCCCCTTCCCGCCATCCCGTTCCTGGCGGTTTCTACCGCCAGGAACAGGATGGCGGGAACGGGTGTCGTGGGGTCCCTGGGGGCCCCTGCACTGCCCATGCCACTGGCAGTGGCAGTGCAGGGGCCCCGTAACAGGGCCCCATAATGATTTTCAGTGTCTGCTTTGCAGACACTGAAAATCGCGACGGGTGCCACTGCACCTGTCGCACCCCAGCAACTCTGCCGGCTCCATTTGGAGCCGGCTTCATCGTTGCTGGGTCCTTCCCGCTGGTCCGGAGGGCGGCCTTTTGGCGGTCGCCCGCCAGCCCAGCGGGAAAGCCAGAATGGCTGCCGCGGTCTTTTGACCGCGGTGCGGTCATTCGGCGGTTCCCGCCAGGCGGGCTGCTACCGCCGCCCGCCGCGGTGGGAATGACCGCCAAAGTGTCTTAAGTCTTTAAAAAGCAAACAAAGTCTCTTTCAAGCAAAAAGTACCTGGTTTGGAGTGGAAAATCTCCGCAAAGGGGCCGCAGGAGAAGAGATACGTGGAAAAATGGTGTGTGCGTCGATTTCTCCCCAGCACACACGGACTTGCGTCGTTATTTTTAACGCGGGGAAGTCGTGTGTCGTTTTCCGGCGCGCGGACAGACTCTTTCTGTGGGTCGCGGGGCTTACCAGATGTCCCGGATCTGTACGTTGATTCTCCTGGTTGTTTTCCGGCTGCGCGTCATTACGCGGGGCTGTGCGTCGAAGTTTCGCTCTCACGGCAGGCGTTGCGTTGATTTCCCCTCTGGAAGTCGGACGGCGTTGTCCTTGCGAGGCCGTGCGTCAAAGTTCCGGTCGCCCCAAAAGGCGTTGCGTCGATCAGCGTTGGTGTGCGGCGTTTTTCTCGCCGTGGAACAAGCTGTGCGTCGAAATTTTCGGCGCACGAAGAGCCGAATCAAAAAGTTTATTTTTTGGTCCTGAGACTTCAGGGAACAGGAGGCAAGCTCTATCCATGCCCTTGGAGAGCACTTTTACAGCCAGACAAGAGTTCCGCAAGGCAGCAGGCCAACAGCAAGGCAGCAGTCCTTTGTAGAAAAGCAGACAGGTGAGTCCTTTGAGCAGCCAGGCAGTTCTTCTTGGCAGGATGCAGGTTCTGGTTCAGGTTTCTTCTCCAGCAAGTGTCTGATGAGGTAGGGCAGAGGCCCTGTTTTATACCCAAATGTGCCTTTGAAGTGGGGGAGACTTCAAAGAGTGGCTAAGAAGTGCACCAGGTCCCCTTTCAGTCCAATCCTGTCTGCCAGGGTCCCAGTAGGGGGTGTGGCAGTCCTTTGTGTGAGAGCAGGCCCTCCACCCTCCCAGCCCAGGAAGACCCATTCAAAATGCAGATGTATGCAAGTGAGGCTGAGTACCCTGTGTTTGGGGTGTGTCCGAGTGAATGCACAAGGAGCTCTCAACTAAGCCCAGCCAGACGTGGATTGTAAGGCACAGAAAGATTTAAGTGCAAAGAAATGCTCACTTTCTAAAAGTGGCATTTCTAGAATAGTAATATTAAATCCAACTTCACCAGTCAGCAGGATTTTGTATTACCATCCTGGCCATACTAAATATGACCTTCCTACTCCTTTCAGATCAGCAGCTACCACTTCAATACTGTATGAGGGCAGCCCCAATGTTAGCCTATGAAGGGAGCAGGCCTCACAGTAGTGCAAAAAACAATTTAGGAGTTTTACACTACCAGGACATGTAAACTACACAGGTACATGTCCTGCCTTTCAACCACACTGCACCCTGCTCTAGGGGTTACCTAGGGCACACATTAGAGGTGACTTATATATGGAGAAAGGGGAGGTTTAGGCTTGGCAAGTACTTTTAAATGCCAAGTCGAGGTGACAGTGAAACTGCACCCACAGGCCTTGCAATGGCAGGCCTGAGACAAGGTAAAGGGGCTACTTAAGTGGGTGGCACAACCAGTGCTGCAGGCCCACTAGTACCATTTAATCTACAGGCCCTAGGCACATATAGTGCACATTACTAGGGACTTATAAGTAAATTAAATAGTCCAATCAGGTATGATCCAAGGTTACCATGGATAAAGGGAGAGAGCATATGCACTTTAGCACTGGTTAGCAGTGATAAAGTACGCAGAGTCTAAAAGCCAGCAAAAACAGTGTCCAAAAAGTGGAGGGAGGCAGGCAAAAAGTTAGGGGTGACCACCATAGGCTGTCAGGTCTAACACCAGCCATATTTCTTTGAATTTATTCTTTGGCCAAAACTGCATTGTGTGCCATTCGTGCTATTAAAAAATCATCATTGCAACCATCTGGAACTCTGTGCAGCAATGTTCAGAAGCTTGACGTGGTGTGTACCTTGGAAACATCAGGGTGTTCAAGTTTGCAATCAAACACTCTGGAAATATGTCAGACGTCCACTTATAGACAATTTTTTATATGTTCTAAATTCCATACAAAGCGAGTGTTTCTTGTGAAATGCTTTTTAACCACCAGGGAGAGTGGTGCAGAAGTAAACACTACCACTCCATTTGCATTGAAATTTATTACAAATTGGGTTATTAGTTGATGGGAGGTACTACACACCTCAAATAAAGATCACAAACCTTGTCAGGGTGAAACCTTACAGCCACTAAATTAACCTGAGCTCAACCCCCTATTAGCTATGGCACAGAGCAGACAAGAGAGAATGTGTAAAGTATTTACCTAGTACTAAAACAGTAATAAAGTCAAAATGCAATCGTGAAATAAATTAGAAAAATAGAGTAAAATGTAATAAACAAAATGACATCAAAATGCCCAAAAAAAATCCAAAAAGGGGACCCGGGGATATTCATTTTTTAAAAGTTTTAATTGGAAATAGTACTAAGAAGCTGAATGTGCCAATGACAGTCAATGGTCGCAGTAGAACAGGAGCTAGACACAATTTGACGCTGACCACAAGGGAGATACAGGTTCTTCCTGGTCAAAGATTTTACGTTATCACTTTAGTCCTTTAATTCCTGATCCACAGAAGAAATACAGTAAACCTTGCAGGTCCTCAGTGAGGAAACATAGAGACTCACAGGGTGGCAGGTACAGACAACAGTAGAGTTCTATTCAGGTCCAGTTGCCATCAGTCAGCTGGTCAGTTGCAGGGAAAGACCAGTTGTAGATTGTAGCTTTTACAGGAGGTCAGCATTATGCCCCTCAAAGTCTACCTCTTTGTCCTGGGTACAAGAGAAAGAGCAGGACCAATATTCTAGGCTTCTAGTAGGTCTCATACAGCAGGTTCAGTCCTCCTCTTATCTTATACAGATCCAGTAGTGTTCTGAAATGGAGGCCCAGAGGTGCCACATTTATGCCTGACATGCGCTACTGGGTGAGAATGACCCAATGGGTGCCCTAACTAATGCAGTGAATATTTCTGGGGCAAGTCTACCAACTTTGGCCTTTTTCAAGATAGCTGACATTTTCAGCCACACTGAACTTGGAGCTTGGGAGCTGAAGTGTGTGTGGAGCGTGCACTATGGTAATCCTGGTGTCCTCCCACTTCTAACACTTAAATTCAGATTTAGGCAGACTCTTTACCCCCAACAAACTCTAAGACAGAAGTGTGGTAAACTCAAAGCTGGGCTTTCAACAAATAGACAGTGGATAGAGAGTTTTTGCACTCTGTTTCCCTCCTTTGAAGTGTGCCACAAATGTTATATGAACCCAGCAGACCTGCAAACAGGCTGTGACTCAGTAATGCCAAAAGAGGCCCACTGTGATTGGAGCTTGAGTGTCTTGGAAAACAACTGTAGGGCCCTCCCCAAGAGTCACCTAAAATGTGCCTTGACAGGGGAGGCCTCTTTTAAGTGTGTCCAAAATGTCATATGAAAAAAACCTTGGAGACCTGTAAGGCAGGATGTGACAATCAAGCAGGACTTGACACTTTCCTGTCACAAAGGATCCTCCCAGCCCCCCCTGCAAATTCTACCAGGTTCTGATGAGTCATCTCTGCCCATTCAAGTCAGCAGATTGTTTGCTCATGGAAGCAGTTCATACCTCATCCCAGGGGAGCCACCAGCTGTCAGGTGACAGCTGGGAGTCACTGAAAGGCCAGAAAAGCTTTAGGCAGACAAAAGGTGACTTTTTTAAAGTACCTTTACCATAAAAGACAACATTCATTCTAACATTAAACTGGGTTTTGTTTAAATATTAAAAAGAGCCTTTGAGTATTTCTCTAGCTGTTCCCTAGGCTGATATAAATTTGCAGTTAATAGAGTCATCACTGTGCAACAAATAGAAGGCCTGCAGTCATGTTTGTCCTTTCACTTCATTGAATGGCATGCTATGTACTCGAAGCCCACTGATGACATTTAGCTTACAGACCCTGGGTACGCTTTAGGTACCATAAACTAGGGACCTATAAGTAAGTTAAATGATCAAATCATGAGTATAACAATTTTACCATGTTGAAAGGAGCCACTTCACCACTGGTTAGCCGGGGTGAAGTGCAGAGAGTTCTATAGCCAGTTAAAATAAAGTTCAACAAAAAGAGCAAAACAATTGTGGTGCCCTTGCAGAAATGGCACATTTCTTACAGAATCCATTTGTCTCAAAACAGCTCCCAGTTCTTTTCCAATGGCATCCATGCTAATAATATTGACAGCAGGAAGATCAAACCCTTGTAAAGCAAGGCCTTTGAATATTAATTGTTTAACAGAAGAAATCCAGCTCACACTTGTTAGAAATGGAATATCTGTTTGTTAGTCAGTTTGCATTCTGTCCAAGGAGGGACCCTCACTCTAGTCAGGGTAGGGAGCTACACATCTAGAATAACCCCTGCTCACCCCCTTGGTAGCTTGGCACAAGCAGTCCGACTTATCTCAGAGGTTATGTGTAAAGTATTTGTAGCAACACACACAGTAACACAGTGAAAACACCACAAGAGGACTCCACACCAGTTTAGAAAAATAGCCAATATTAATCTAAATCATGACCAAACAGACAAAAAATCCCATATTCACAAGAAAATATATTAATTTTTAAGGTAAAATCCATAAGAATCAATATATGTGTTGTTTTAGCACAAAGTACCTGGTATGCATCAAAAATAAAGCCGACTGGGGGAGCGTGCATCGGAAAAGCAAGTGATGCGTTGATTCGTTACTCACAAGTGAGGCCGTGTGTCGATTCTTTCTCGGCCGGGAAAGCGATGCATCGATTCTTTCCTCGCAGGGAGGAGTTGCGTCGATTTCTGGTCAAGCAGCGATCTGTGCGGTGATGTTGCAAGTTTAATGCTCAGGGATGATGCGTGAAAAATCCAAACACACTGCAGCGATGAATCCATGCTGAGCTGGCGATGCATTGATTTTACCACTGCTACACCGATTTTTCAACCGCGGTACAGGCGCTGTATCGATTTTTCTGTTGATCCGCTCCAGTGCTTGGATTTTCACCTTGGGTTCACCAGCTTCTCCTTTCAAGGGCCCAAGGACTGGATGTGGCACCACTTGGCAGGGTAGAGGTCTCAGCAAGAGAGCCCAGGTGCTGGAAGATGAAGTTTTGATGGCCCTGAGATTTCAAAACAGGGGGCAAGCTAAGTCCAAGCCCTTGGAGAATCTTCACAAGCAGGATACACAGCAAACTCCAGTCCTTGTCCTCTTTAAGGCAAAAGCAGCAACTGCAGGCCAACCCAGCAAAGCACACACTCCAGCTCTTCAGCTCTTCTCCTTGGCAGAGGTTCCTCTAGATCCAGAAGTATTGTAAACATCTGGGGTTTTGAGTCCACTACTTATACTCATTTCTGCCTTTGAAAGTAGGCAAACTTCAAAGGAAAGTCTCTGTTGTTCACAGGATCCTGCATTGCCCAGGCCTGGCACCAGACACTCTCCAGGGGGTTGGAGCCTGCATTGTGGGAGGACAGGCACAGCCCTTTCAGGTGCAGGTGTCAGAACCTCCCTCCCCACTCTAGCCCAGGACACTCATCAGGATATGCATGACACACGTCAGCTCCCTTTATCTCACTGTCTATAGGGAATTCACAAATAGCCCAACTATCTGTCTGACCCAGTCATAGATTGCACAAGCAGACAGAGGCACAGAATGGTTAAGCAAGACAATGCCCACTTTCTAAAAGTGATATTTTCAAACAGAAAATCTAAAAAGCAATTCTACCAAAAGATGTATTTTTAAATTGTGAGTTCAGAGACCCCAAACTCCAAATCTCTATCTGCCGCCAATGAGAAGCTGCACTTAAAGATATTTAAAGGCAGTCCCCATGTTAACCTATGAGAGAGATATGCCTTGCAATAGTGGAAACCAAATTTGGCAGTATTTCACTATCAGGACATGTCTTACCTTTTAACTACAGTGCACCCTGCCCATAGGGGTGACTTACATGTAGTAAAACGGAGGTTTGAGCCTGACAAGTGGGTACACTTGCTAGATCGAATTGGCAGTGCAACACTGCACACACAGACATTGAAGTGGCAGGTCTGAGACATATTTACAGGGCTACTCATGTGGGTGGCACAATCAGTGCTGCAGGCCCACTGCTAGCATTTTACTTACAGGCCATGGGCACCTCTAGTGCTCTTTTTTAGGGACTTACTAGTAAACCAGATATGCCAATCAGGTATAACCAATCACCAATACAATTTAGACAGACAGCATATGAACTTTAGCACTGGTTAGCAGGGGTAAAATGCCCAGAGTCCTAAAGCCAACAAGAACTGGTAAGAAAAAATAGGAGGAAGGAGGCAAAAAGTTTGGGAATGACCAGTCAAAAAGGGCCAGGTGCAACAACACTCCTTTGTCTACTCAAGTTTGGACTTGAACAATTTTCGAGTAAGACTAAGTGAATCTTAAAACTGAATAGAGATCATCTTTATTTTGGGGTGCCCAAGCTTTCTTGATGGACTCACGGCATTTCTCTTTAGGTCTTATATCCATCCTGCTCAAAACATGACCCAAGTAGTAGACTTATTTTTCTGCAGATATGCACTTTTCTAATTTAAGAAACTAATAATCAGGGGTGTGTGCAATTTGGGTAATTCACTTTTGCAAAATTACACGAAATTATAGTAAAATTACATGGTGCTTTGTGAAGTGCAAATCCCTCATTTCATGCTATATTGTGGCGCTAAATGTATCTTTGTATCAATGTTTTGCATGAGGATGTATTCAAACAAGAGCACTACGAACAGCATTTGCAGTAAAGGTTTACCACAAATGACAATGAATTGCAGCCTTTGTGTAAACTTTTACAGCGAATGGCGCAAGATTATGTGACATAATTGTGGGTATTTTTTATTTAAGCATGACTTAATATTCTTTAAATTACATGAACTACACCAGAGTAATTTAAAATTTTACCAGGCCCATAAGCAATCTGTGGTCATGGTCCACCCTTGATTTTCCCTGAAATACTGTGGTGGCTGATGCCAAGCTCAATGGCATTCTACAAAAAGGAATATTACCCAAAATAAGTTATAAAGATGTTGAGACTCTGCTATCAGAATGTAGCATAGTAGGATGGCATGCTAGGAATGAACTAGGTGCAGAAAATCAACTATATAATTTTGTCTTCACCAGCATTTCATCAATTTTCAGCAAAGGTGAGAGAAATTTGGTTGTTGGTTGAGGGTGTTGAGTGAAACAAGAAAAATCGTACTCCAATCTAGAAACATAGAGTACATTTTAGTAAATAAAATGATACCAGAACAAGAAAAATCTAATCAGTAGAACTGGAGATATGCAGTTTCAACTCTAGCTAAAAGTAGTGCCAAAAGGTACCATTGCAGGCCTAAAACATATTTTAAAGGGCTACTTAATTGGGTGGCACAAATGCTATAGCCCAAAAGTAGCATTTAATTTATAGGCCCTGGGTGCATGTAGTGCCGCTTTATAAGGGACTTACAAGTAAATTAAATGTGTCAATTGGGTGTAAGTCAATTTTATCATTTATAGCACAGTACACATAAACTGCTTTAGCACTTGTTAAGAATGATAAAGTGCACAGAATCCAAAAAACGAAATAAACAAAAATTCAGAAAAACAGGACTGAAGGGAAATTGTTTGGGAGTTACCGGGCAGAGGGGGTAAGTTCCAACAAATGGGAATTGGTCAATAATCATTATGATTTAGAACTCTGAGAACAATAAATAACCTCAGAGAACCATTGGCACAGCATGCAACAACAGAGACCCAATCCAGTCTGCTAACTTGACCCAGAGTTCCCCCTAATAATTGACCCTGTTCTTCCTACCCCTAGCTTTTCCCAACTCCTCTTTCTTGTTCTGACCACCCCTGGGTCTTCTCTGTCTTCTTTCTCTGGGTGCTGAAACAAGAATCCAGGACATGAGGAAAATGCTGGCACTAGTTATGTGACAAGACAACAAGGCGGGCAAGGAACCATGGGGAGTACAGTACACACCTACGTGGTCCCATGCTAGGTTTAAAAAAATATAAATCAAGGAAAACATTGAAAGAGGGTTTTCAAAAGCATCTATGATACTCAAACCCCAATCGCCTTCAAAGAAGTGAGCTGCACAACTTACTGTGGTTCTTAACGGTCAGTGGAGGATGTGCAAACAAGGTTCTGGAAAGTATATTGGACTGATAACAGTACAACAGTGACTTGAGGGAATTCAGCACTTGAGGGAATTCAGCAAATACGTTCTTCTAAAAAATTGGAAAATAAGTGACATTTCACTTACTACAAGGTAAATGAGTTTTCAAACACCGGATAAACCCAAAATAAGAATTTAAAGACCAGAGGTTATTAGGTGTGTTCACATCTCCAAATGTGGAGGGTACTGCCTAACTCCAGACTGCATAGAAAATAAGAAATTGCCATTTTCTAAAAGTCCTTAAAAGTAGAAGCTGTTTCCGCAAATGTCTTGAAAGCACATGTTGATTTGTGCTTTTATGTTCAGAAATAGATATTGACAATTGCAACACATCCAATCAAGCAATTAAGCAGATTAAGCAGATATTGGCAGATTCCTGGGCCCTAATGTCCTCAAAATCTAGTAGGTAGACATTGCCAACTGCTTCGATGTCCTGCACACAGACAGTGACAGTTTCCAAATAAGCCATTAAGCTTAACATATAATAACATATATTGAAAGTGTCCAAGGGGGTTCAAGTGTACGTATAAAGTAAGTTTCAACAGCAAACCATCATGTAAGTGTTGGAAGTTTCCCCAGTACTCAGTGTCAGGATTTCCCCTAATGGGAAAGGGTTTGTAGGGAGCACAGGATGGATTTGTGAGGAACTCGCCCATGAAGTTGGATAATACCGCAAACAAACAAAAGTCTCTTAGAAAATGTAAAGCAAAAAATCGGAGTGTGAAGGAAAAACAAATGACAAATCTAAAAGAAAAGGACCTTTAAAAGCTTCATGTTCAAGAAGCGGAGAACACAGCCCAAAGGATTGAGACAATGAACCCAAGTAATCAGGCGGAGGGGCGCATCCTTGGAACAACAGTGCCATAAGCCATCTTCCCTCTAGTGGGGCATGGTTCTGGCAAAATTAATTTATGTTCTCATCCACTATCCATTTCTCGTTTCTCCTCCCTCAACCCAGCAGCTGAACCATTTGGGGAGGAATCTTTAAGAGAAGTTAATTTCAGTATGATACAATCAAGTAGTTCATCCCTCTCCTCTTTTTCCTGCAAATATTTCTATGCTGGACTTTGCTGTATTATTTGATTCTGCTTTGATTTTGAATGGTTAATTCTTATTAGCATCTTTTGCAGATATTAAGACTTTTAAGCTAATCCAAAGAAGCAATACTTCACTTGTTTCTTTGACTCATACATAGTCAGGGGCAAAAACAAGGGCTGTATTCTAGTCTAAAATTATTGTGAATTTGGTTTTGCAAAATAGTGAGTCCCTACGGTGTAGAGGGATCGACATGTTTCCTGTATATGGGAAATATAAAATCTGGGTTCATGGTGATAATCTGTGCAACTCCATGAGCAAATGTTTCCCCTGGTATTTTAATGGGTGCCTAGTGGAAGACTGAAGACTGCTGTGAGTCTCCATAGGAAATAATGGTAGAACTGTGACACACTGTAGTGCTCAAAGTTTTGACCCCACTCTTCTGCTTTTGCAGGGGATGAGTGCCTGCTAACGCGTCCTTCTATGTTAATTTGTTACACATTAGGACTCATTTTAGGCCAATGAATCTTGTGACCCAGTGGGGAGACACTGTAGGACGAGATAACTGATCAATATGTCAAGCAATATATCAATAATGTCATCAATATTTACCACCACAATGCACTTTACTTTAGATAAAGACATTAATCAAATTGTCGACGCAATCATGACCTTTCGGCCATGAATAACCACACCTTGGTAGAATTTTATGAATTTTATTCCCTATTGATTACAATCTACGAGCAAAAGAGTTAATCTCAATATCAGAAAGCATAAGAGCATAGTCACGATATGACAACTGTGATAAGATTTCATTAATGCCAAGATCACAAACATAAGAACATAGCACGGCGTGAACATAGATCAGAATACTGCAAATAACATATACGTCTCAGTTCAGCATAGCATAACGTCAGTCATTTGTCTATTTGCGTCAGTCGAAGTGAACTCCTGTACTAACCACTAATTAGCATCAGCATGTTGGGCTTCATGCAAAAACAATTTAGCACACCAATTTGGAAAACATCTAACTAAGGTCTTTACCAAAATGAGCAGTTGGTACCTAGAAAGGAAAAGCAAACAGACAAATTACAAATTGCATTGTCATAATTACCCTGCAAGGATTAGGTCAGCACACAGGTTCAGTCTTCGTCTTCAGGACATCAGTCAAAACACCATCAGCCTAAACTTTGTCTAAAGGACAGGGAACACTTCCCTCATAAGGATGAGAAGTGTATAGGGGCAGTCTATGGGTGAAGATGGTTTTAATAAGTCTCAAAGTCACCAAGCAGAGTGACAGAGTTTCTGGATAAAATCAATAGCATCCCCTACCTAGTTCTCTCGACCTTTAAGTGACATGGGTTTTTATCCCTTTTCCGTAATACCTTCCCCCAAAATTCTATTGGACATCTGCTATACCCCACTATCTTTAACCTATCAAATTATACATTAGGTAATTCTAATTGTCACCCCACATTTATTCATAACACTTTGATTGGTATTCATAATTGACGTCTTCGGAGGTGGCACATCCGGGGGTTACTTCACATCTTGGCACGTCTTCTCGGGTCATGAGTTCTTTTGTCCATGGTTTAAACGTCCTTGTACATTACATTAATCTACATTTGTTTCAATCTTGTGTATAAACTCATACTAAAGCAGCAAGCATGCGGATGAGAACAGGATTGTACTGATACATTCATCTTCCAAGTTGAAGAAAAAGAACATTTGCAGGGTCATGGCCCTTCGCGAGTCAGCACACTGGAAAACAGAAAAATCCTTTTAATACGAGAGCCAGGCAACTAAAACCCATGGCTCACGCTAACTTAAGGCCTTTAAGATTTTTCAATATAAATGCAATATCATAATTGTTAATATAACTTGATTAACCATAGCATTAATGATTCTATTTATGAGTTATTAGTTCGCGTACACATTGGTGGCCACACACATTATAGTCATAATTCAAATGCACGTTTAAGCAAATCATTGTCGTTTTCTATGCAACATCGTTAAGAATTGATATGAGCATTTCATTTTAATATGTGTTATTTAAACTACGCTCTCTCAGTCCCTCCTCTGATGACGCTCGTCATCACACAAACCTTTCCCTTTGACCTTTCATTTTAATTTTTCACCTCTGCGCATAATGCCCATTTCAACATCTTGCCCTTTATGTGAACTTTCCCATATTTCATTGAACATTTTCTCTCTTTCACTTTCTTCATTTCTTCTGGTTCTTTTAGTCCAATTTTTCTTAATCTTGTCATTGATTTTACATGCCCCCCATAATCTTAATAGACAGGCCAGAACAATTAATAGACCCATTAGCATTTTAGCAAGAACCCCATTCCAAATATTGGTAAACCAGCTCCCTACTCTGGCAATTCCTTTTCCAAATTTCTCCCACACTCCAGGTTCCTTCAAATCTTTCAAATCTGCACTATCTCTAGTTAGGTTAGTAAGCATACCTCTAATCTTTTTACTATTGTCCGGAATGAACGAGCGACAATGACGCTCGTTGAGCATCTTGCAGACCCCTCCACTCTTTGCTAAAAGAATGTCTAAAGCAAGCCGATTTTGAAGAGTCACAGCTCTTTCTGCAGCAAGTTCAGTATCCATCAGGAGTATAGCCCCTGTGAAATTTGTCAGCATGTTAGCCACGATAGAAGACAACTTTTGAATCTTCATAGAATTCAAGATAACCCCCACTGAAGGGATTATAGCTCCAAATATATCACCAATGACAGCAGCCACTGATTCTCGTTTTTGTCTAGCATGTTGTAATTCAGACGTTTTAGTTATTTGTTTTAAGTCATCAATCTGGTAGATCTTTGGGAAAACTATTCCCAAATAACATGTCCCATACCATCCCCTAGGGAGACGGTAATAAGCATTAAGGCCACAAATGTAATAGATCCCAGGGATCGCTGGATCCTGTCCATTCAACATAAATGTCAATTTTCTCTGAAACAAAAACACATGTCTGCATTCACTCGTTCCCACAAACAAATTGTCCTGCTCAGATTTTGGCCTATATATACAAAGCCTACCTACCTGTAATGCATCTATAGCTAGCTTGCCTTGTGTCTTGATTGCAGTGTAAGCATAATCATTTGCATATGTGCGTTTTTCTAATCCTTTTTCTAGTCTTTCTTTTAATGCTTTCTGTCTATCATCAGTATGATCTAAAAAGCTTTTCTCTACAGGTGATAGCAAGCAAGTCAAATTGTTGCGATGTGCATAAGCAGTTCCAAATGTAAGCGTCGGCTCAAAGAATCCCCTAACTATTTTTATATCATGTTCCTTAGCTAACTTGTTCAGGAATTCAATCACAGGCACAAAAGAAAACACAACATCCAGATTTGAATAAAAGTATTGCACATGCTCTTGATTATAGAACCTTGTTAGTAGCAAACTGCAGCTAATCCCGTAGGTTAGAGGAAGGCTATGGTAAGTAACTCCCTCCTGCACAGATGAAGGAATTTTAGTGCACACGTAACAGTCTTTTGCATCCATGGTCTCCACATACTCATTCAGCAAGCGATAGAAGACATTAGTAGAAAGTTCCCCTTTTGAATTAGTTCCCCCATGCAAGTGTCTTGCATCTTGCTCAAATCTTTCCAACAGTGTTAGTGTTGTAGTTTCAGGTTTTGAAGTAGCGTTAACAGTCTCTTTCTCTATCCATGGCATTCCCACAATCACTCCCACAATTATGATTGCACACACAATACCTATTATAAGACCTAACCAACCACACACTTTACTTCCCTTGTTACTACCTCTATTATAAACCATGTCTGTACAGAATCAGATAGTAGACTAAGAATCAACTTGAGAATGATTTTGAATTTTCCCTTGCTCTCTGCGTGTATTTACAGCGTCTTCACTCACTCCAGGACCCCCTTTTGTCAAATCAGGTTAGCAGCTTGTCATAATCGGGTTTCTCAAAGTCAATCCAGTTCTAATGTCACATTCAGTAATTTATAAAGTCTCTTTTCTCAGTTTTCAATTTTCGATTTTAACCAAGTCTCTCCTTTTGATTTGTTCAAGTACCGTAGTATTGGCCTGGTACTTCTCGGTCAAAACAGAATGCTAGGAATTCTTGTTGCCACTCAGATGTTGTAGCATATGCCCATTCAGGACCTGTATATCTTCTGTTTGCGACTCTCTTTCTTTTCAGCTTTCGTTCACCTTGCTGTTCTCCTTCACTTAGGTCTTCCACTCGGGATGTATCGTTCTCCTCTGTTATTGTTTCATTTGGTGTGTCTCTTATCCTTAGGAGTGGTTTCTCTGGCCAGTTATCACCCTTATGCGTCTTCTTTCGATGTGTCTTTTCAGGACGTTGGACACCACCCTCCTCTTGTGGTATGATGTTTTCTCTTGATGGACCTGCAACTGGTTCAGGAGACTCTGGTACACTCCGATCTTTTTCTATTATTTCTCCTTCTTCTTCTTCTTCTGGGTCTGTACCGGGTTCAAGTTCTAACCCGTATCTGTCTACTTCTGGGAGAACCTCTCCTTGATTTAGTTCTCCTGCTGCCTCTTCTGAGATAGTCGCTCTGTCACCTCTCTCGAACTCATTCACTGTTTGAGGGACGAGGCTGTTTTCAGTGGGCCCTCTGGCAGTTTCAGTTCCTTCTTGACTGTTTTCTAACTCTGAGACTTCTCTTCCTGGAGCTGTTGTGCCAGAAACTTCAAGTTCCTCTTCAACAGGACACGTTACCTTTTTTGTGTGACTGGCATGTATCCAGTTTGGAACTCCTGCACACTTCACGGCAGTAGTGGTTGTCAAGATTACTTGATACGGCCCTTTCCAGCGTGGCTCCAGACACAATTTTCTCACGTGCTTCTTGACAACCACCCAGTCACCAGCTTGTAGGGTGTGGCCTGGATCTCCAATCGGTGGCAATGTGTTAGCTTCTACCTGGTGAGAGAAAGAGCGAATCACATCAGCCAAACCTTTGCAGTAGTCCAACACCATATCATCTGTGATATTCACTAGAGCATTTGCAGGTACTGCTGGCAACCTCATAGCTCTACCCATGAGGATCTCATGGGGGGATAGTCCTGTTATCTTATCAGGGGTGTTTCTCATTGACATCAGCACTAAGGGCAATGCATCTGGCCATTTCATATTGGTAGCTGCGCACATTTTTGCCATTCTCGATTTCAGAGTACCATTCATTTGCTCCACTAGTCCTGATGCTTCGGGGCGATAGCTACAATGCAGTTTTTGTTCGATGTCGAGTGCGGCACACAGGAGTTTAATCACCTCATTGTCGAAGTGTCTGCCCCGAACCTTGGTATTAACTCCCTAAGTAGCAGCTTCGCAACTGTAAGACTGTCATTTCTACGCGTGGGGTAGGCCTCAATCCAGTGACTGAAAACACACACAATCACCAACACGTACTTCAATCCTCCACAAACAGGCATTTCAATGAAGTCCATTTGCATTTTGCTGAACGGACCGCCAGCTCTCCCAATGTGGCTCAAAGTTACCACTGTTCCCTTTCCAGCATTCATCTGTTGACAGATGATGCACCTGTGACAAATAACCTCGGCAGCATGTCTGAATTTTGGGTTGAACCAGTCGATTTTAAATGACCTGATCATTGCATCCCTCCCAAGGTGAGCCTGTCCGTGATACAGCCTGGCAAACTGAGACAGAAGGCTGTTTGGCAGGACTAATTTTCCATCCTCTGAGACCCACAAATCATCAGCCCTCTGTACACATTGCATTCTTTGCCAGGAACGTTTTTCCTCTTTGCTTGCACGACCTTGTAATGTTTTTAACTCATCTAGGGTGTCAACCACCCGTAATGCAAGGTTCAAACATGTGTCATTTTCAGCTTGCGGTAACAATTCCCACTGCTCCTTGAACTATATATAGTTCAATGCACAAAACCTTGCAACTTGATCTGCATAACTGTTTCCCATGGACACAAAGTCCTGCGACTTAACATGAGCATTGCATTTCATCACAGCAATTTCAAGAGGTAACAGAATTGCATGTAACAAATCCTTTATTTGTTCACCATTTTTCACAGGAGAACCAGAAGAGGTCATGAAACCCCTCTGTGACCATAGTTGGCCAAAATCATGCACAATTCCAAATCCGTATCTGCTATCAGTATAGATAGTGACTCTCAGATTCACAGCTACGTGGCAAGCCTTGCTAAGGGCAATTAATTCTGCCACTTGTGCAGAAAACACTCTCCCGAGCCAGGAAGCTTCAATGATACCAGCTATGGTACACACAGCATATCCAGCTCTCAGTGTTCCAACAGAATCTCTTAAACAGGACCCATTGACAAACATGATACAGTCATTTTCTTTTAACTGTGTGTCTTGAATATCTGGACGTGGTTTGGCACATAATTCGGTTACCTCAAGACAGTCATGTTCAAATTCTTCCTCATTGTTAATTTCAGAGTTTTCAGCAGGAAGTAAAGTTGCCGGGTTCAATACAGTACATCGTTTTAGCGAGACATTTGGTGACCCCAGTATGATTGTCTCGTACTTAGTGAGACAAGCATTTTTCATGTGCTGAGTTAGTTCGAGTCAACAAAATTTCAACTGAATGCGGAACCATTATTGTTAGGGGATATCCCATGACTATGCCTTCACACTGCGTAAGGCTCTGACCAACTGCTGCAACTGCGCGCAAACAACCCGGTAAGGCTGCTGCAACGGGGTCCAAGGTAGCTGAAAAATATGCTACAGGGCGATTTGCACCTCCATGGACCTGTGTCAAAACAGACAAAGAACAGGCATCACGTTCATGACAAAACAGTAGAAAGGGCTTCGTATAATCAGGCATGCCTAACGCTGGTGCCCTGCACATGCATTCTCTCAATTCCATAAATGACTCAAGCTCCTCTTTGGACAAAGCTATGGTATATGGCTCATCCTTGATTTCCTTTCCTGTCAGTCTTATTAAGGGTTTTGAGATGATCGAGAAGTTGGGTATCCACTGACGACAGTAGCCCACCATTCCCAAAAACATCCTTACATCTCTTTTTGTCGTTGGAGGGTTCATTTGTGAAATGGCTGTTATTCTTTCTTTTGATATTCTCCTGGACCGTTTTTCGATTAGATGCCCTAGATATTTCACCTCTTTCTGACAGTATTGCAGCTTCTTAGGTGACACCTTGTGTCCGTTCTTTCCCAAATGATTCAGCAAGGCAATGGAATTGTATTTACAGTTGTCCCTAGTTTTAGATGCAATCAGCAAATCATCAATGTACTGCACTAGAGTCGAGTTAAATGGTAGTACTAAGGATTCCAAATCCTTTTTCAGTATCTGGTTAAAGATGGACGGTGATTCAGAAAACCCCTGTGGAATTCTGCACCAACTGTACACCTTATCCAGGAATTTGAAACTGAACAAAAATTGGCTGTCCTCATGAAAAGGTATCGAAAAGAAAGCTTGTGACATATCTATAACGGTGAACCACTCAGCATCACATGGAACCTGAAACATGATCACTGCTGGATTGGGCACTACGGGGCAACATTTTACCACAATTTCGTTTATTTTTCTCAAATCTTGCACAATTCGAACCTTTCCACAGGGCTTCTTTAAACCCATTATTGGAGAGTTACATGGACTGCTCAGGAACTCTCTCAGGACTCCCTGTCTCAGGAAATCTGCAATTATCTGTGACACTTCGATAAGGACATCTTGTGCCATATGATATTGTGGCACCTAAGGAAACACCGCATTCGGCTTTACCTGGACTCTAACTGGTTCTACGCCTTTTATTAGTCCCACTTCTTTTCCTGTCAGATCCCACACCTTCTCTGTCACAGTTCCCTGTAACTCAACAGGTAGATCGATCATGGTAAGCATTGGGAACAGGGTAATTAAAGGGTAATCCTCATTTGTTGTTCCTGTCTCTTCTTCTGAGAACTGACCTTCATCTCCTTCATCGTCACTATTTGTCTGTACTTCAATTCCATCATTGGAACAAGTAATCGAGCATTTTGTCTTGCAGAGTAAGTCCCTTCCCAGTAAGGATACTGGACTTGAATCACAGACTACAAACCTATGTAGCCCCTGGAAGTTGCCGATCTCAACCTGTACTGGATCTGTAATCGGGTTTGTCAGATATTGGTTTGCTACTCCGACTACCCTTATGGTACGCCCCAAAAGTGGTAATTTTGGAACCTCTGCACTCCTGACTGTAGAGCGTGTAGCTCCGGTATCCACCAGAAATGACACTTTGGAGCCCATCACCTTTCCTTCCACGTATGGACCCCTCTGATCCACCTCTAAGGATGCTGCAAGCCTGCACTCTTCGCTGTCTGAGCTATCACCTGACCACTCTTCATTCATGCCATTTTCACCTCGTAATGGAAACTGTTGTACTGTATTATTTTGACTCATTACCTGGCCTGTGACCTGTTGAGAATGCATCACCTGTTGCTGTCCCATCGGAGCCATTGGTAATTGCATTTGCTGTCTAGGTACCATGGGAACCTGCTGTTGTACTGGTTGCATTTGCACTGGCTGTAAACGCGGCATTTGCATCTGTTGCATGGGCTGTGCCCCTTGCATTTGTACCAGATTGTTCTGAAAATTCGGGTTTTGATGCCTTATTTTTGGGCCTCTTGCATTTTGCAATGTACCAACATTAGCGCTTTCCTGAACAACACCATCCTGCACCATATTCGGGCACTCCCATTTCCAGAGCCCCACGCCCCCGCACGCGTGACATGGCAACATCCTTTTTGCCCCTTGCATGTAATTTTGAACCACAACAGTATTCAAGTCCGGACCGCGATTCACAAACCCTCGGCTTCGACCTCTTGGCTGTGTCTGAAACGCACCATTCATTTGCGGTTGCTGCTGTATCATTTGTTGAACTCCATTTCCCTGTATTCCTGCCTGTGCAGCCCTTATCTGCATCACCATCACTTTCTCTTTCAACTTTTTCTGTTTCAGCTCAATCTCATCACTACAGTATTTCGCATACTGCAACACTTCATCAATCGGCTTCGCTTGCCAACAAATCAAATGATTCTTAATCATCTGGCTAACTTCTGGTCTCAACCCTTCGACAAATCTGAACACGAGATGGTTCATGTCTTTCGGTTCAATAGTCTCAGTACCACTGTAGTGTTTGAATGCCTTTAACAATCTCTCATAGTAAGCATGTATTGATTCCTTAAGCTCTTGAGAGGTCCGGTCGATCTTCTGCCAATCAGTCACCTTCGGCGACACCTTTTGTTTCAAAAATTCAATCACCTTATGATAATACTTCATCACCTCTTCAGAGGGTGCCCCAGTCACCTTATCCCTTGCCGGCTCCTTCGTCGGCCAATCTACTCCTCTCTTGCACTCAAGCCACAAATCAGGCGGAACAATTATTTCAAATAAAGTATTCAAGTCTTCCCAAAGTAATTTTGCAAGTTTCACAAACCTGTCTGTCTGTTGGTACCACTCGATCGGCTTCTCCCTCAATCTAGGACAGTCATTGGTAAATGATAGGATGTCTCCTCTGGTCCATGGTACATGAACTAAGACACCACCAGCTGTTTCTCTCATGGGTAATATTTTCACTGATTCCAGTTCGGGTGAGGCCTTGGCTTGATTAGGCCCTGGACTGTCATCCTTTTCCTTATCTCTTTTCATTGCCCATCTGCCTTCCCAGTTTTCCAGCGCACCCCAAACTTGCGCACTTTGCAACAATTCTTTCAAGTGTGCCTTCATTCCAGCAGACCTCATGTGCTCAAAGTCTTTGGAGTCAAAATCCAATCTGTAACTTCTTTTCAGGTGTTTAGTGTTTCCGATATCAATGTTATATTTATCTGCCAGGTTGGCTAATCTCTGAGGCACCTTGCCTACTTCTTTGGTAATCTTGGGACACAAGAATCTTAATTCTGCTTCCGTGTATGACTCTAATCTATTTACTCCCATTGTACCTTCCAATAATGCAGCAGCTTCTGCACCTAACCTTACAAAGTTTAGGCATTCATCTTGCCTTTCCTTTTCTGGTTCGACTGTAGTCACTGTGGCCTTTTGTGAAGTATATGTCCTTTCTAGCCATTCGTTTAGCTGTTGGACTTTGAAACCCTGCAGTGAGATGTTCCCTGCATGTATCATCGGTGACTGTGAGGTGTTTGTACTCATTGTCTGCGGGGTTAAAACCCCTAGCCCTGCTTGACGCATTGCTTCAATGGGTGCTCCCACTGGGCTAAGGTCTATTAAAGACCTCGGCTTTTCAACTGCTTGTTCTCCTGGGGCCATTATCTGGGGGGTTCCCATAGACCCTCCTCTTATCACATCTTGAGTCATTACTCCCTGGTCACATACGCCAGTTTTGCCTTGCGCATACAACGGCACTGGTGGACCCACAGTAATTGGTAATGATATGGCGGCAGGTGTCTGACCTGGTCCCAGACTTTGTGGAGCAGTAACTCCATAGGTCTGTTCTAAAGTACCCGGGAGAGGCACTAATGGCGGACCAGCTACTGGGTTGTATCCTGGTATCAGTTGTGGCTGCGGGTGGGACAGTAATTTCGGAGTTGACTCAATCTGCACTAACTTGGATTTTGTATATATCGGGTCTGGCGGCACTATCAGATTTGTAGTAGTCTCAAGTACTGGGACGTCTGGGTAGATTCTCTGTATCGGCGGTGGAGGCTGCAACTGTATCGGTATGCCTGGTGCAGTGGGTACACTGACACCATTCTGTATCGAAGCCGTATCACTAGTCTGTACTGTATCAGCAACTCCCTTTTCCTGCGTCTGGTTCCCAGGATCCATGCTAGTGCTTGGAGCACTGTCGCTCACCGCATAAGGTGGCGGGCGATCATGTAATAATCTGTCCATGAATTCTTCATCGTCTGAATCATCTTCCTCTTCCCATGGTCTTTTATTTTCTTTAGAATTGTTTAAGTCTTTATCTGTCTTACAGGAGGCTTTCTTTCCCTGTGTTTCTTCTCCCTGTGTTATTGCTGGGAACAATTTTAGTCCATCAACAATTCCCCTTCTCCACATTTTACTCTTGTTATCCCATCTAGCCTCGGCATAGGATTTTTCTGCCCTTCTCAGTCTTCTCTGAAACTTTTCTTGCCTTTGATTAAGAGCCATTAGATCCCAAACTGCTAAAGCTTCATACTGAGCTGGCCTCGGAGGTGGTTTCTGTGTACTTAACATCCACCTCAAATTCTCTAGCACCCTCGTATTGAACGTCCCATGTTCTGGGAATGCTAAACATCCCTCTTTCTCTATTAATTTGCGCCACTGTTTCATCCATAAACAAGGCGCAACACCTTTCTCTTCCATGACTATATAAGCTGGAGTACCCTCGGGTGGTGTAGGCTCTCCATCAGTTGCTACAATATATGCGTCTCCTTTCAGAGCGCTCTTAAATGCCTTGACAAAATTCATTTTGCAATTTTCTCTTATTTGTATATTTTTAATCAGAAGTGACTTAGTTCCCAGGACACTCTTCACCCACCTTTCTCAACCTATTGCCTCTCACGGACGGCAGCCAATCCGCGCGCGACCCCTCTCGATGACTGACCTATCTCAGCGCGGCATCACTGACGTCACACTCACACACACTGCAGCTGACAAAGTCTTGCGGCTCGTCCGCTCCCCACTGAATTCACACAAACTAATGCAAATTATTGCGAGCACCTTAAATGACAACACAAATCTGCCGGTTTACTACAGGAAGGGTAACTCATTCGCTTCAGAACTTTACAGAGATTTCACTTGAAGCCTCAGCCGCTACTTTCTCCTTATCAGCTCCCGCATACGCAAGTAGAATTCGACCCGCAATTTCTACTCTCGACTTGTCAATGGCTCATCCTAGTGCACTTTAGAACTTGCCAAATCTCCATCGAAGGTTTCACACATACGTTTCAACTCAAACTTGACTTGTCAACCACGCCTGATTGACCTATTAAACCGCACAGATTACAACATAAATCCAAGTGTCTCCTACACTTGTCAACATACTCCGGAGTCTTAGACCACGACAGGTCCGTACATAAACAACCAACCACGTGGATAATTTTGAGCACCAAGCGCCACACTCATATGAAGTACGCCGACTTCCCTACTCTCATACTGCGGAGTACGCCCACTCCTACTAAAACAACATTTACTTGGCCTGGATACACACAAATTTCACAATCACCTGCAAAAGGCATAAGCTAAGCAAGCGCAAAAAACCCTGAACCACACACATTACGGCGCCGAGAACATCCCCAACTCACTTAGGCAGGCTCTGAGATCCCGGGAAATTCATGGTGAACTTAGAAACCCATCATACCTCCAATTTCCATTATCACAGAAAACAAATTAAACAATGATTCTCCGTCCTAGGGCCCCCAAGGGCCAAAACCGTCGCTCTGCTACCAGAACTGCTAACGCGTCCTTCTATGTTAATTTGTTACACATTAGGATGCGTTTTAGGCCAATGAATCTTGTGACCCAGTGGAGAGACACCGTAGGATGAGATAACTGATCAATATGTCAAGCAATATATCAATAATGTCATCAATATTTACCAGCACAATGCACTTTACTTTAGATAAAAACATTAATCAAATTGTCGACGCAATCATGACCTTTTGGCCATGAATAACCACACCTTGGTAGAATTTTATGAATTTTATTCCCTGTTGATTACAATCTACGAGCAAAAGAGTTAATCTCAATATCAGAAAGCATAAGAGCATAGTCACGATATGGCAACTGTGATAAGATTTCATTAATGCAAAGATCACAAACATAAGAACATAGCACGGCGTGAACATAGATCAGAATACTGCAAATAACATATACGTCTCAGTTCAGCATAACATAACGTCAGTCATTTGTCTATTTGCGTCAGTCGAAGTGAACTCCTGTACTAACCACTAATTAGCATCAGCATGTTGTGCTTCATGCAAAAACAATTTAGCACACCAATTTGGAAAACATCTAACTAAGGTCTCTACCAAAATGAGCAGTTGGTACCTAGAAAGGAAAAGCAAACAGACAAATTACAAATTGCATTGTCATAATTACCCTCTAAGGATTAGGTCAGCACACAGGATCAGTCTTCGTCTTCAGGACATCAATCAAAACACCATCAGTCTAAACTTTGTCTAAAGGACAGGGGACACTTCCCTCATTAGGAGGAGAAGTGTATAGGGGCAGTCTATGGGTGAAGATGGTTTTAATAAGTCTCAAAGTCACCAAACAGAGTGACAGAGTTTCTGGATAAAATCAATAGCATCCCCTACCTAGTTCTCTCGACCTTTATGTGACATGGGTTTTTATCCCTTTTCCGTAATACCTTTGCCCAAAATTCTATTGGACATCTGCTATACCCCATTTAACCTATCAAATTATACATTAGGTAATTCTAATTGTCACCCCACATTTAATCATAACACTTTGATTGGTCTTCATAATTGACGTCTTCGGAGGTGGCACATCCGGGGGTTACTTCACATCTTGGCACGTCTTCTCTGGTCATGAGTTCCTTTGTCCATGGTTTAAACGTCCTTGTACATTACATTAATCTACATTTGTTTCAATCTTGTGTATAAACTCATACTAAAGCAGCAAGCATGCAGATGAGAACAGGATTGTATTGATACATTAATCTTCCAAGTTGAAGAAAAATAACATTTGCAGGGTCATGGCCCTTTGCGAGTCAGCACACTCGAAAACAGAAAAATACTTTTAATATGAGAGCCAGGCAACTAAAACCCACGGCTCATGCTAACTTAAGGCCTATACGATTTTTCAATATAAATGCAATATCATAATTGTTAATATAACTTGATTAACCATAGCATTAATGATTCTATTTATGAGTTATTAGTTCGCGTACACATTGGTGGCCACACACATTATAGTCATAATTCAAATGCACGTTTGAGCAAATCATTGTCGTTTTCTATGCAACATCGTTAAGCATTGATATGAGCATTTCATTTTAATATGTGTTATTTAAACTACGCTCTCTCATGCCAAAAACGGAAGTGTTTGGCAGGTGCATTAAATGGAGCTTGAGTATCGGCTCCAGTATCCAAATGTAACAATTAGCAATGAATTAAAATAGTTTCCTGGAATTCGGCCAGCATAATTGAAAAGGAAGGGGAAAATGCAATTTTTAGATGATTTAATAGCTAATATAATCTGCATCTATGAAACTTATTGTCCCTCTGATTTTCTGCATGATGCTTACTTTTCAATGGAGTGCAATGCTCCTCCATCCAGAAAAGGAGATGCAAAAGGTGGGATAGCCATCCTTTTAACTAATAAGATTCAATGGCAATATGAGAGCTTTCAAGACCTTTCCAATCATTTACTAACACTAACTTTATTCCCCAATGGATGTCGGTGTCTAATGGTCCCCAACTTACTGCTGAATGCCTATATCCTTCTTGATGTTATCTATAACAATCTTTTGTATGATATCTTTACCTGTATTGAAAAGGCAATAGAAAAGGAGAATAGACTCCAGATAATTTTGGTTGGAGAACGTAAATTGTAAAGTCTCCAACCATGCCATCAGTTTATTTCAAGAGCTAGAAAAATAGGAAGCACTGCTTATTTCCCCTCTGCTTTTTCCACCTAATTTAAGAACAGACAAGAGGGGCTGATACTCCTTGACCAACTGTGGAGCAACAAATGTTTGATTGGAAATGGGAGACTGACCTCTGACCTTCCTGCACAGTTTAACCAAAAATCTCAGCTGGGGGATTCAATTCTATATTACCTTATCATTGCTTAATTTATTAGGCAACTTGAAAATAGTTCTATCCTCAGTGACCACAGACCTCTGGTATTTTTCCTAGAAGCTAACACAACTCCAGTAGGATCATGGACATTTGATGGTAGCAATTCAAAATTCAATATAAACACAGGTAGAACTCAATGGAACCCTAGAATGATCACTATCCTAAAAGGGCTGTTAGAGAAGGCTGTCAATGATCCAGACACTTGGGAAGCCGATGTTTTGTAATCTTTTGATCAGTTTATGAAGCAGATTGTAAGAAATGTTACCCAGGGCATACAAAGCCTTCCCAAAAAACAATTTATTTGCCCATCCTTCGACTGAATAAAGAAAGAAACAATCTGGTCTAAAAAGAATTCACCTCTTTCGCCAAGGAAAGAGACAGCTACCTAGTCAAAAAAGCAGTTTAGATCATAAGTGGATAGATTTAAGAGAAGCACCCTCTAGAAATCACATGAGAAGATTCTGGGAAATAGTCACAGATTGACATGGCACTACAGTTATACCCCCTCCATAATGGAGATTGGACCCGGATGAAGTGTTGTTATATGTAGTAGAAAATGAAGCCACACTCTGGGCTAAATAATTATTCCTGGCCTTTAAATTCTATTACGTCAATATGATAGTCACCTCTTCATGGAATGGCAGTATTATTGTTCCACTTCATTAAAAAGGGAGATTATAATTTGCATGCAAACTATCACCAAATTGCCTTGTTAGACGGTATAAGCAAGGTCTTTAGTAGATGTTTGCTGGCTTACCCTAATTGCTGAGGGACCATCATCCTGTTAGAGCAGATGGGCTTCAGGAAAAAACACAGGACCTTTGATAACAGCTTTACAATTTATTACTGAAAAATATGTGATTATCAGAAGTTCTCCAGGATATGACGTAATTGATAAGGTGGACCTTCCAGCACTGTGGAAGAAGTTGTCTGACCTTGGCATTACAGGAACCCTATTGCACCTAATTATTGCCCTCCACTCTACTGTGGTGTCAAGTTCCCCTAGGAGGTGATCGAGGGCTCTCTAATAAGATATTGATGAAAAATTATTTAAAACAGGGGTGTTTACTTGCCCCATTGCTCTTCTCCTTCTATTTTCTGATTTGCCTGGTTCTCTTCAACAGGGTACTGACTTTCCGCCTAGTATTGGCGGTCAGTCAATATCATGTCTTCTGTATGCAGACGACATAGTAATTATGGGTGTTACCCCTAAAGGTCTTAATAGCCGACTAGGGGCACTGCAGCAGTAGGCTGAGGCATATTTTTTGAAAATTAATTATTTCAAAAGTAAAATCCTTTCCTTCTTTGGGAAATAGATTGTAAGTTTGGCAATTATCCATGGAATTATGCTCCCTTACACTTTTCTGGTGAAAATGATGTGTGCCAACTTGAGCGTCACTGACCATATCTCGAATAATATGTGGAAGGCCCAATCCCAGCTTAAGGAATTGAGAGCATTTTATAATGCTGTAGGCATAAGACATTTTTCTCATCTTTTTCTGTCTGAGGCTAAAATCAAGACACGAGAACACATGCCTACATTCACTTGTTCCCACAAATAAAGTGTCAGTGCGTGATTTTGGCCTATATATACACAAAGCTTCCCCACATGTAATGCATCTAAAGCTAACTTCCTTGAGTTTTAATAGCACTGTAAGCATAATCATTCTTATAAGTTCTTTTCTTTAATCCTTTCTCTAACCTTTCCTTCAATGCCTTTCACCTGTCGTCACTATGCCCTATAAAGCTCTTTTCTAAAGGTGTAAACAAACATGTTAAGTTTTTCTTGTGCGCGTAAGCGGTTCCAAACGTTAATGTCGGTTCACAGAAGCCTCTAACTAGTACTATATCATGTTCTTTAGCTACTTTACTCAGATATCTAATAATAGGAACAAATGAAAACACTACATCGTAGTTAGAGTAAAAGTATTGTATATACTCTTGGTTATAGAATCTTGTTAGTAGCAAACTACAGCTTATGCCATACGTTAGAGGGAAACTATGGTAAGTAACTCCTTCTTCTACTGAGGAAGGAATTTGCATACATACAAGACAATTCCTCGCATCCATCATCTCAAAATACTCACTCAAGAAGTGATAGAAAACATTAGAGAAAAGCTCTCCCGGAGCATTAGTATATCATGCAAGTATTTTTCATCTAACTTAAACCATTTAAAGTTGTTAGTGTAGTATTTTCAGGAACGGAAGCAATAGTATCTTTTTCATATCATGAATAGACATTCCCACAATCATTATTACAAACCTTATTCCACACATAACTGCTACTCCAACACTCAAATATCTACAATACTTAATATTTCTAACTTAATTATTTATTTCAGACATGATCTGTAAAGAATCACAAAGCAGAAGTAACTCTCAGATAAATACAGCACAAAAATCAAAATGAAGGGAAAAAAATACTTTCTCACAGTTCAATTTCACATCCAGGAACCCTTTTCCTTTTGTCAAAATCGATTAGCAGCTTGTCACATCCGGTTTTTCAATTGTCATATCAGGCTATCAATGTTTCTTCCATATGCCCACTCAGGACCTGCGTATCTTCGATTTGCTATTCTCTTTCTTTTCAACCTACGTTCACCACCTAATTCACCTTCCCTCAGTTCTTCTTTTCTCGTAGTATCCACTTCTTCTTCTATTGTTTCATTTATGACCAATTCCTTCTTTTTCCCAATCTGTGATTCAGGCCAATTATCTCCTTTTCTTGTTCATTCCGTCAGATTGGACTCTTTTCATTTTCCTTCTCTATGGTGTTTTCTCTGGATGGACTTGCAATTTCATGGGGCAACAGCCCTGTCTTCCTGTCAGGTGTGTTTCTCATTGACATCAACACCAAAGGTAATGCTTCTGACCATTTCAGATTGGTAGCGGCACACATCTTGGCAATTCTTGATTTCAAAGTACCATTCATTTGTTCCACTAGTCCTGCTGCTTCAGGGGGATAGCTACAATGCAACTTCTGCTCGATGTTTAGTGCTGCACATAAGAGTTTAATCACTTCATTATTGAAATGAGTTCCCCTATCTGATTCTAAAAAGATCGGAAATCCAAAACGTGGTACGAACTCTCTAAGCAACAGCTTCGCTACTGTGAGACTATCATTTCTTCTTCAATCCAATGACTAAAGACACACACCATCACCAACACATACTTCAGACCTCCACACGCAGGCATCTCAATGAAATCCAATTGCATTCTGCTGAATGGACCTCCTGCTCTTCCAATGTGACTCAGATTCACCACTGTCCCT
Organism: Pleurodeles waltl; assembly: GCF_031143425.1. Lineage (NCBI taxonomy): Eukaryota > Metazoa > Chordata > Amphibia > Caudata > Salamandridae > Pleurodeles > Pleurodeles waltl. Next base: position 1,627,122,933 of record NC_090445.1, read on the forward strand.
TTTCCCACATTCAGCTGCTGACAAACTATGCATCGATGACATGCTGCCTCTGTTGCTTGCCTGAATTTAGGATTGAACCAATCAATCTTGAACAATCTAACCATGTCATCCCTTCCAATGTGTGCCTGCCCATGATAGTAACAGGCCATCGGAGACAATAAACTATTAGGCAAGTCCATCTGACCCTCATCAGAAACCCAAATTTCATCAGGTCTTTGGACACATTTTAATTTAACCCAATGTCGTTTTAATTCTTTGTCTGCATTATCCTGTAATGTTTTCAGTTCTTCTAATGTATCAATCACTTTTAATGCAAAACTTGTACAGATAGTATTTTCTTCAGGCATCAATTCCCACTTGACTTTAAACGATATACAGTTCAATGCGCAAAACCTTGCAACTTGATCCGCATATCCATTTCCCAGTGAAATGTAATCCTGAGTCTTTTGATGTGCACTGCATTTTACCACTGCAATCTCTTCAGGTAACTGTATTGTGTACAACAACTTTTATCTTGTCGCCATTTCTCACTGGTGTACCAGTAGAAGTCAGGAAACCTCTTTGTGACCACAATTGACCAAAATCATGAACAATTCCAAATCCATATTGGCTGTCTGTATAGATTGTGACTGTCAGTCTCGCAGAAACATGGCATGCTCTAGCAAGAGCTATCAATTCCGCCACTTCTGCAGAATATGCACCTCAAAGCCAGGAAGCTTCTAATGTGTCTGTGATTGTGCATACTGCATATCCTGCTCTCAATGTCCCTGTCCCATCTCTGAGACATGAACCATCAACAAAGACAATTTGGTCATTTTCCTCCAATCGCGTGTCTCTAATATCCGGGCTTGGTTTTGTACACAGTTTAGTTACCTAAAGACAATCATGCTCGATGTCTTCCTCCCTTTCAATTTCAACAGTATCACTTGGAAGCAATGTCTCTGGATTCAACACTGTACATCTTTTCAATGTTACATTTGGAGCACCCAATATGCTCGTCTCATACCTTGTCAGTCTTGCACCAGTCAAATACTGCGTTTTCATCCTTGTCAGTAAGATTTCAACAGAGTTTGGTACCATTACCGTCAAAGGGTATCCCATGACTACCCACTCACATGGAGAAAGACTTTGACCAACTGTGGCTACTGCATGCAGACAACCTGGTAAAGCTGCTGCAACTGGGTCCAAGGTAGCTGAAAAATAAGCTACTGGGTGATAAGCACTTCCATGGACCTGTGTCAAAACAGACAAAGAACAAGCATCACGTTCATGGCAAAACAATATGAATGGTTTTGTGTAATCAGGCATTCCCAACACAGAGCTCTGCACAAACTCTCAGTTCAGTGAACGCTTTCATCTGAGTCTCATCTAGTGTAATGAGATTCATGACTTCCTTATGAGTCAACTGCCGTGATGGTTTGGCAATCTCAGCAAAATTTGGAATCCACTGTCGACAATACCCTACCATTCCCAGGAACATTCTGACATCTCTTTGTGAAGTTGGGGGACTTCTCTGCAAAGTCATGGTAATTCTCTCCCTTGAGATTTTCCTTGACCCTTTCTCAATCTGGTGTCCCAGGTATTTCACTGATTTCTGACAATACTGCAGTTTTATAGGTGACACCTTATGTCCAAATTTTCCCAAATGATTTAACAGGGCAAATGAGTCATACTTACACTCGTCCCTTGTCCCGGATGCGATCAGCAAATCATAAATATATTGCACTAGAGTCAATTTGTATGGTAATTCAAACGACTCCAAATTCTTTTTCAGGATCTGATTAAACAGTGATGGTGACTCCGTATACCCATGTGGAAGCCTGCACCAACTGTAGACTTTGTCTAGGAATTTGAAACTAAAAAGAAACTGACTATCCTCATGAAGAGGCACGGAAAATGAAGCTTGTGACAAGTCAACCACTGTGAACCACTCTGCATCGCAAGGAACCTGAAACAGTATCACTGCTGGATTTGGCACCACAGGACAACACTTGACAACCTTGTTGTTGACTTTTCGTAAGTCCTGCACAATGCGCACTTTTCCACACGGCTTCTTTAAGCCCATTATCGGTGAATTACATGGACTGCTCAACACTTCTTTCAAAACCCCTTGTTTCAGAAAATCTCCAATTATTTGCGCCACTTTCATTAGAACATCCTGTGCCATGTTATAGTGTGGAAGTTGCGGAAATACTACGTTTGGCTTCAAAGTGATCTTAATCGGTTCTACTCCTTTAATCAAACCCACTTCTTTTCCTGTCAAGTCCCACACATTTTCCTGCACTGTTTCTTGTAGATCTGCATGCAATTCTCTCACAGTAAACATCGGGAAAAACTTGATCAATGGGTATTCCTCATTAACGTTGTTGACCATTGTCTCAGGCACCTGTTCTTCTTCATCATCACTATTAGTTTGTACCTCTATCCCAGTGTCTGAACAACTAATGGAACATTTTGTCTTTCACAGTAAGTCCCTTCCCAGTAGGGATACTGGACTTGAGTCACAGACTACAAACCTGTGCAGTCCCTGAAAGTTACCAATCTCAATCTGCACTGGATCTGTGATTGGATTTGTTAACTGTCTGTTTTCTACTCCCACAACCTGAACTGTCCTGCCTGAAAGAGGTAAATTTGGAACTTCTGCACTTCTTACTGTAGAGCGTGTAGCTCCCGTATCCACTAAAAATTAGACCTTGTAACCCATCACCTTTCCTTTCACAAAGGTCCTCTCTGATCTACTTCTAGGGATGCTGCAAGCATACACGGTCCTTCATCCGAACTGTCACTCATCCATTCTTCGTTTATTTCATCCTCACTATGAAATGGGAATTGGTTTACTGTGTCATTACTTCTGTCTTGTCTCTGACCTGTGACCTGCTGAGTAAGCATCATCTGTTGCTGTTCCATTGGGGCTTGAGGTATCTGCATTTGCTGTCTAGGTACCATAGGAACCTGCTGCTGTATTGGTTGCAATTGTGTTAGTTGTGCACACGGCACCTGCACCTGCTGCATGGGTTGAAAACTCTGCTCTTGGTTCTGAATGTTTGGAATAAATCCTCTCATTTTTGGGACTTTCACAGTTTGAAATGTACTGACATCACCACCTTTCTGAACAACACCATCCTGCACCATCAACGGACATTCCCGCTTCCAGTGTCCCACGTTTCTGCACAAATGGCACAGTAACATCTTTTCATTCCCTGCATGTCATTCTGAACTACCACAGTACCCAAATCCGGACCACGTGTCATGTCAATTCCACGACCACTACCTCTCTGGAACATAATAGTTCTTTGCAGCTGCGGTATCGGTTGTACTAAAGCTCCTTGCACTCCTGTCTGAGCTGCCTTTATTTGCATCACCATTGCTTTCTCCTTCAAATTTTTCTGCTTCAATTCAATCTCATCACTACAGTTTTTTGCATACTGCAACACTTCATCAATCGGCTTCGCTTGCCAACAAATCAAAAGACTTTTAATCATCTGTCCTACTTCTGGTCTCAACCCTTCGACAAATCGGAACACAAAATGCAGCATGTCTTTTGGCTCAATCACTTCCTTACCACTGTACTCTTTAAATGCTTTCAGCAGTCTCTCATAATAGGTGTGTATTGACTCTTTTGTTTCTTGCACTGTCCTGTCAATTCTCTGCCAATCAATATTTTTAGGTGAAATTCTCTTCTTCAGGAATTCAATCACCTTATAATAATGTTTCATCACCTCAGGTGAGGGTGCACCTGTAACTCTATCCCTCTCCGATTCACTTGTCGGCCAAACCACTGCTCTCTTACACTCGACCCACAAATCGGCTGGAACACTATCTCCAAAAATGTATTTAAGTCTTCCCACAGACATTTAGAGTTTTGCACGAACCTGTCTGTCTGATGATACCACTCAACAGGTTTCTCTCTCAGTTTCAGGTAATCATTTGTGAATGACAATATATCACTTCTATGCCATGGGACATGAACAAACTGCCCTCCTGGAATTTCTCTCATTGGTAACATTTTTACTGGATCCCTTTCTTTCTGAATACCTTCAGACCCTTCTTGTGAGTCCCGCTTCCATTTATCCTTCTTTGCCTTCTACCTTCCCACTTCTCCAATGCTCTCCAAATCCGAGCACTCTGCAACAATTCTTTTAAGTGAGCCTTCATTCCTGCTGACCTTATGTGCTCAAAATCCTTTGCCTCAAAGTCTAACCTATAACTTAGTTTTAAATGTTTTGTTTTCTCAATCTCGATATCATGTTTTTCTGCCAGCTCTGCCAATTTCTGATGTATCTTACTCACTTCCTTTGTAATTCCTGGGCACAAGTACCTCAGGTCTTCTTCTGTGTAGGATTCTAACCTAATTCACTCCCATCGTTCCTTCGACTAGCTCTGTTACTTCTGTAGCTAACCTTACACGATTAGTCTGCTCTTCCCCCTTGGATGTATTTGGAGGTGTGTTTAAACTGTCCAACCATTCACTCAATTGCTGAGCTGTCAATCCCTGTAATGAAATGCTATTTGCATATGGCACTGGTACCTGTTGCATTGCTGCACCTGGAGTTTGCGGCGTTAAAAGCTTTAAACCTTGCCTCACACTCGGGCCATTTACTGCATCTGGGACCGCTATAAGTGTACTAAGATCCATCAACGGTCTAGATCCATTAGCCCACAGATGACACCATCTGCACATGATCACTTGCTCCCCTCCACACAAGGCTCTGTGACCTTTCACTCTGATCTCCTGCACTCGCTTTCTTTTGTGTAAATAGAGGTACTGCTGGACCAACAGTAATCGGTAGTGATATCGCATCTGGGGCTGCCCTGACACTCACACCTTGTGGAAAAGTTACCCCCATAGGCTGATTCATCACTGGTGTGACATCTGACTGTGTTCCTGTTATCAGTGTAAACTTCGGAAAACGCTGTGGCTGTGCCGGAGGCAATAAATTTGGAGTCGGCTCAGTCTGAACTAGCATTGACCTCGGGAGCACTTGCTCCTATGGCACCACTAAGTTTGAAATTGTCTCAAAACTGGTACATCTGGATAAATTCTCTGTATTGATGGTGGATGCATCTGTGCTTGGATCACAGAAGTAGTCCCTGCATTAGGAGTACTCTGTACTACCCCTTGTACCTGCTCATTATCTGTCTTCACTGGTCCGACTATCCCCGATGCCTGTGCTGGAGCAGTTAGGACAGAACTAGTGCTTGGACCCCCTAGATGGGTCACATATGGCGGATGTCAATCCCTCAACAACTGTGTAATAAGATCCTCAACATCTGAATCTTCATTGTCTACATAGGACTTTTTCTTTTCCCTGTCCCTGTATTCTCATCACCCTTAGCAGTATCTTCTTTCTCTGTCTCATCTCCTTCTGTGATTGCAGGAAATAATTTAATTCCCTGTAATGTCTCTGTTCTCCACCTTTTCTGCTCTCAATCCCACTTGGCTTCTGCCAATGATTTTTTCACCTTCTTTATTCTCCTCTTCAATTTCAACTCTTGTTGCTGTCTGGCTACCAGCTACCAAACCACTAAAACCTCAAACTGTGCTGGCCTTGGTAATGGCTTTGTCTCATATAATGTCATTCGCAATTAGTCCAAAATTCTCAAATTAAATGTTCCATGCTCTGGAAACACTAAGGCTCCCAACTTCATCTTACACCACTGCTTCAACCAAAGACATGGTGCGACACCTCGCTCCTCCATCACAATATACGCTGGAGAATTTACCGGTGGGGTTGGCTCCCCCACTGACGCCTTAATATAAGAATCACCCTTCATAGCATTTCTAAACGCTTTAAAAAACTTCATTTTGTCTATGGTATTTACTTTGATTCAATACTGAAATGACTTTTACTCCCAAGATTCCTTTCACCCGCTTACTCAACCAATTGCCTCCTACGGACGGCTGCCAATCCGCCCGCGACTCTTCTTATTAACCAACCTATCCCAGCGCAGTACTCTCTGATGTCACACTCACACACTGCGGCTGACAAAGTCTTGCTGCTTGCCCTCCTAAACTTCAACTCACATAAACTAATGTAAATATTGCGAGCACTTAACCAAAAACCAATAACTAAAACAAACCTGCTGGTTTACTACAGGAAGGTACACAATCGCTTTAGAGACCTTACAGGTTTTCACTAATGGCCCTTTTTCTCTTATAGCTATTACTCTTTCTCAGTCTCCCTCATTCGCAAGAAAAATTCAACCTGCGAGTTTCACTCTCAACTGATCAATGGGTCTGTCCTGGTGCACATAGGACTCGCCAAATCTCGGTCGAAAAAGATTCTCTTACTTGTTTAACTCATACACCAACTTGTTGACCACGCCGGATCAACCTATTAAACCAGACAGATTACAACATATAACCGAGTGTCTCCTACACTTGTCAATATACTCCAGAGTCTTAAACCATGTAGGGTCCGTACATCACCAACAACCACGTGGACAATTTTGAGCACAAAGCGCCACACACATATGAAGTTCGACGACTTCCCTACTCTCATACTGCGGAGTACGCACACTCCTACTAACCTCAACTGGAATACACAAACTCCCTACTTTACCTCGCATACATCACAATTCACCTGTGATTTGCTTAAGCCTCTTGCAAGCGTAACCTACCACTTTCATACTGACACAAGAACGCCGAGAACATACCCATCTTTACTAGCGGGATACAGGATCTGGGAAAGTCTTTTCTGGGTCAAAAGGGGACATCATCTTTGCTACAATTGCCATTTCAGAAAAACAAAATTCAAACCTCATAAAAATACAAACAACTAACCCTAACTTAAACTACCACCATAACCAGTAATCACCACACAACTAGTTTTCCAAGGAAACAAACCATCAAGCTGCTACCAAAAACTGCTAGCACGCCTGGTCCTCAGTAAGTAAACTTACAAGGGGACGCGTATAGGTCGATGAACCTTTTGGATCGCATGGAATATCCTAGTCATGTAGTGACCACCAAATCAGTTATCAACATCACCTCAATAACATTTATATGAAAACAATTGAAAACCAACTATTCATAAATAACCACAACCCGATGAAGAGTTAAACAATTGTATTTCCCTATTGTTTTCAATACTAAGTCATCTGTTAGATCAAACTTTATTTAATCAGCTCAATTATTAGCTCATGAATGAAAAGTGAATGACATAATACAAATCAGAAACTTGAAGAAAACATATGCTTGAATGCTCCTACATAAGCCAATTAAGATTTCCAGCATCAATAGCAGACTTCAGCAGATAGCTCGTCAGTCATTTGTCACTTTCAACGTCATCCCCTAAGAAGCCTACCTAACCAAGATTAGCATTAGCATGTGGGGCTTCATGCAAAACAATTTAGGAAAAACATGATTTTGGAAAACATCTTTCTAAGTGAAAAATCTATAAAACAGAGCAGTTGGTACCTAGAAGGAGAGGCACAAGTTAGTCAGTCACATTTTCATAGCTACCTATGCACTGAATAGATCAGTAACAAAGTCAGTCTTTGTCTTTAGGTCATCAAATTGATCAGCTACGCATCAGGCTCTAAGAGTTTTGAGCCCAACGACTGAATCTCGAACCACATCTCCTGACGTCATCAACGTCTCGTTCCTATTTTCCCGCATCTGAAGTTTCAGCCCCTTGGCATGAATTTTTATGAGGGTCTCCCAGTCCATCCCCTTAATTCCCAATTGGTCAATCAGTCAGCAGATATGACTTTACCCTATAGTATTTGTTTACCAAATCTACAAATTTTAATATTAGTCATTTCACAAGTCGCGGATTGGTCCGCATCATCCGGCTCTTCAGGTATCGAAATAGTTGCATGTTCCTCTTCAGTCAGTGCCTCCATTGTTCAAGTCCTGGGAAAGTACATTTAGACTACTCTACACATAATTGTATTAAATTGTCTTCATCATCTCCTGTCCGCCAGTACATTGCAGAAAATTCTAGCTAAGCAACTTTGACATCGGGTGGATCAAGGACAGGTCATGCTCCCAGCTTCTTACAGCGCATTTAGTAGTTCAGCTCTTCCTGTGCGAGGCCTAGGAAGACTAGGCCTTAATTTCAGCTGTTAGCACTATAAGTTAATGCAAAACATAGGTTATACATTTCGATATGACATATTTCTACATTATTCTTATACATTTTTCATTATTTCACACAGTTTCCGTTATTCTAGTAGAATAAGTGTAAATGGCTGACATGCCCTGAGGACACATTTTCAAACGCGCACATTATTTTCTCTACAATTAATTTCTCTATAAACTATTCATTATTCAAAACACATAAACATCATTAGTAATTTTCTAATTAGCATATCTGCTTCAGCACCTTCCTCCTCCTGTTCCTTTGACCTCTTTTTGTTGACTTTAGGACTCTGGGCACTTTATCACTGCTGATCAATGCTAAAGTGCACGTACTCTCCCCTGTAAAGTTGGTATGATTAGTTTACACCTGATTGGCACATTTAATTTACCTGAAAGTCCCTTGTACAGTGGTAGCCCTTATACCCAGGGCATGTACATTAACTGCTACTAGTGGGCCTGCAGCACAGATAGTGCCACCCACAGAAGTAGCCTTTCAAACCTGTCTCAGGTCTGCCACCACAGGGCCTGTGTGCACAGTTTAATGCCAGGCCTGGAACTCCCTTTTTACTATATATAGGTCACCCCTAAGGTAGGCCCGACATAGCCCTATGGGCAGGGTGCGGTGTAGGTAAAAGGTAGGACATGTTTCTTATTGTGTGGCCTTTCCTGGTAGTGACAAACAGCCTATTAGGTTTCTCACTGCTGTGAGTGCTGCTCTCTCTCATAGGGTTGCATTAGGAATGCTCTTTCATATGTCTAAGTGTTTTTTTCTGATGTATGAGGCGCAGTGTGGCCATGTTTGGGATGACTGAAATGCTATTGAGAAATGCCATTGGTCTAAGTGGATTTCTTTATTACCATTGTAGAAATGCCACTTTTAGAAAGTGGGCATTTTTCTGTGCTTATGTGCAGCCTGACTCCAATCCACGTCTGGGATAGAATGACAGCTGGGCTTTGTGCTTACTTTCCAGACAGCCATTACACAGGGAGGGTTGAGGTGTAACAACATTACATCTGCATACTGAATGGTCTTCCTGGCTGGGAGAGGGAGCGGCGGGGCACACTTACAGTTGTATAGGCTATGTCCTGCTCTCACACAAAAGGCTTGTTTACCCCCTACTGATATCTAGAACCAGGGCTAGGGCTGAAGGTGGGGTTTTGTGCATTTCTAAAGGGCCTTTGAAGTGCTCCAGTGAGATCAAAGACAAAACAGTTATAAGTACAGCGGTTGTTCCCCATGTTTATAGACATTGCATGGACCTGCAACCAGATGCTGCTGGAGCGGGACTGTTATGCTGTAAGGAACCGTCATTGGACTGATTTGTTGTTATGCTGACCTGTGACCAGCTGAGCCACAAGAAGAACTGCCACTTCGCTTGCATGGACCCTAGTGTGCTGGCCTGCTGCTTGCCCCTACTTTGTGTCCCCCAGTTGTCTCCAGGGACTAGGTGGCATTCCTCCCTCCCCCTGTCTTTTTCTGCACCAAGTAGAGCACTTTCCAAGTGCAGAAGAAGTACTAGAGATTACCTAAGGGTGGTGGAGGCTGAATGCTCTACCGAGGGCTGAACAATGTGTGCTTGATTTATTTTCCTGGTCCCCACCAGCGTGTGGCCAGGAGCCTAGGAGGCACATGCTGGGGGCTGCCCCCTCTATCTTTAGAGGCTGGAGGAGAAGGAGGAACCCTGTGGCAGCTCCGGGAAGCTCCCGGCAAGAGTGGCAGAGTCACCAGGAGTGTTTTACCTTGTGCAGTGAGGTGTGCACTCTGTGGTTCCCCTGGGGCACAAGCAGGCATCCCCATTTGGCACTGGGGGTGTTTTGCAGTTTTCACCATGCGTGGACACCAGCATCCGCTTCTGAGCCTAGGCGGGGCTAACAGAAGAAGCACCCTATGCGGTACCCCAAGAGGCTTCCCGCATCCGTGGAGGCCAGAGCATTAGTCCAGAAGGCCCTGGAGGACTCCAGACACACTACTGGGCAGGGTTGCCCCTCCCTGAGAGGAACCGCTATGGGTAGAAGCTGCACCGCATGGACGCAGGTGACTGGCTTGTCTTTGGGCATACATGGAGAGACTAAGGGCCAGATGTAGGAAGCAAAAGATTTGTGAGTCGGAAATTGCGAGTCATTGCGACTCGCAATTTCCGACTCGCAAAATGGGATCCAACAACAAAAAGCAACATCAATTTGCGACTCGCAAATGATGTCGCACCGCAGATTGCGAGTCCGCTGTTAGCGAGGTCGCTTTTTGCTAAAAACGAGCTCGCAAATTGCGAGTTGGGTATCGCAAATTGCGACTGTGCCGCAAATTGCATGCAGGTGCAGAAAAACAGTTGGAAAAACACTTCCTGGCTCTTGCTGATGACATCAGAACCAGGAAGTCATTAAATACACCTCGGAGGAGGGAGGACCACACCCTTTACTAACTGCTGAGCAACTACTTGGAGGAACAGCTGCAACAATGGAAGACTCAGGCAGTGCAGGCAGGAAGAGAAAATTGAAATTCTCTGAAAAGGAACTTGAGGTGCTGACAGAGGAATGCTGCCAGCACCATGACCAGCTCTTTGGAAAGGCTGCCCTGAGTGTCCCAGACACTGAAAAGAGGAGAATCTGGCAAGACATCCAGGAGAGGGTAAAGGCCATAGGGGAGAGCCACAGAAGCATAGAGGAAATTAAAAAACTGTGGTATGACCTGCGCTCCAGGACAAAGGAGAGGGTGGCAGAGTGCCTCAGGGAGATGAGGGGCACAGGAGGAGGCCCATCCACCATCCCACTACCCACAGCCATGGAGGAACTGGTTGAACAGACCCTGGAGCATGAGGCAGTGTCAGGAATGGGAGCACTGGACACGTCAGCGCAAGGGACATCAAAAAGTGAGTACCATAAAACATGCATGTACACCTATAAATGCCATACCCGCACCCACCCAGTACACAGGAGCATGCACAACCAGACTAGCTCCATTCCAGACTAGCAACCACCAGAATGGTGCATTATGGGCAATGTAGTACAGTAGGCAGCTTATAGGCAACTGTTTATTAGGAGGCATACAACAGATGTTAGATACTGACAGTGTGTTCCCTATGTCCCACAGGTCTCCCACAAGACACCCCCACCAACGACACTGTCCATGGTGAAGAAAGCAGGCCACAGGCAGGGCAGGAGGCTGCATCCATGTCTGCAGCAGAGGCATCCCTCTTATCTGGTCAGCGCCTGCAAACAAGGCAGTTGAGAATTATTTCTGGGGCAATGCAGAGGATGGAGCACAATTTTACACATGGCCTGGCAAAAGTGAACACACAGTTCACACGTTTGAATGACAATGTCAGTGACCTAGCACTATCCATACGGCAACTGGTGATGGAACTGGTGTCAGAGAGACAGAGTGCAAGGCGCCGTGAGCGCCAACTGGACCGCATGGCTGCATCCATTGTCCATCTTGCAGTGAACACCACAGGGCTGTCACGACGTACTGTGAGCTTGCAGGTGGACTTGGGCCACTTTGCAGGGGATGTGGCTCGGGGACTGGGACGCATTAGCCACGCTGTGCACATGCTGGAGGCCAGACAGGTGGCTAGGGGCATGGCTGAGACACCTCAGGACAGTGAGGAGGGGTCCACCATCAGCAGCACATCTGCCACAGACACACGTGTCTTGCAGAGTGGCAGTGCACATCAGGGGTCTGCTGACCCACCTAGCACAAGCCATGCTGGGCAAACCAGAAGGAGGTGTTAGGCCCAAACACTGCAGGACACATGAGGCACATGGAGTTAATGTGTCCTCATTGAGGGTGGACGTGTGCAGCCCCTTAACAACAGTTCAGTTCTTTAGTTATTAGGTTCACTTATTAAAAAGTATTGTTTGATCCACTTCACAACTGGGCTCTTTGTGTGTGACATAAGTGTGCGTGGTGACAGTTGCCACGTACTTTCCAAAATATTGGTTTGCAATGTGGTCCCGTCTCTGTCTGCCTTGATTTGCAATGCTTCTATCCCCAGGCTGGCGATGTGGTAGCTCTTGCTCGTCATCCTCTGAATCTGGGTCTTCAGGGGTGAGATGTAGCCCACGTCTGGTGGCAATGTTGTGCAGTATAGCGCATGCGCCAACTATCTTGAAAGCTGTTATTGGGGCACACTGGAGTGCACCTCCACTTCTCTGGAGGCATCGGAATCTTACCTTTAACAGTCCAAAGGTCCTCTCTATGACATTTCTGGTCCGCCTATGTGCACTCTTATATCGCCTCTCATTCTCATTGCTGGGTGTTAGATACGGGGTAAGTATCCATGGTCATTGCGCATATGCACTGTCACCTGTGTGGCAAAAAGTAACAATGTTAGCAGGGCATGGATGGTTTCTACAGTAACCTGTGTGTATGGCTTCAGGGTGTCTTCAGCAATACCTAAGAGATATCAGTCTCCAAACTCCCCACGTTCTAGGCGTTGGTGTATCCCACTGTGCCTGAAAATTTAAGAGTCATGTGTACTCCCTGGAAATTTGGCTACCATGTCAGTGATGACATAATGGGCGTAACATACCACCTGGATGTTCAGTGAGTGTGTACACTTCCGATTGCGGAACAGATATTCCAGATTTGCAGGAGGGCATATTTGTATGTGTGTCCCGTCTATACACCCTATTACATGTGGGAAGTTGGCAATTCTGTAGAATTCCAACTTGGTGCTGTTGATTTCTGCCTCATTCCTGGGTAGGTATATGTATCTGGACAAGTGTGTGAGTATGGCATCTAGGAATGATCTGAAGAATCTTGAGAGGGCACTTTGGGATACCCCACCTGCCACAGCAATCAACCCCTGATAGCTACCCGAGGCCAAGAGGTGCAGTGAGCATAGCACTTGCACATGTGTGGGGATGGCGCTGCTGCGCACAGTCTGTCGTTGAAGCTGCGGATTGAGTAGTCAATTAATTATAATATTGCTGCACTGCTGAGTCTGTATTTGTCATAAATCTCCTCCTCGGTTTGTTGGAAAAGTGTCTGCCTCGTTCTGTATATCCTCTCCTGTCTCTGGCTCCTCCTCCTCCTTGCTATCACATATATTTCAGCCATTTTGAGTAACCCAGATGCCTTCTGGGTCTCCTTTTATACTTTGGTTATGGTTACCACCTACTCTGAGTTAGTGGTAACTTGGGTGTGCAAAATGGGCTTTTTGCGACTTGTCGCAATTTGTGAGTGGCTTTTTCATATGGTTTGCGACTCGCAAATTGCTACTACCTATTTGCGGGTCACACAATGGGGTCGCAATTTTGCGAGTCGGTAATGGCTCACGTCGCAATTTGCGATTCGGAAATGGGGTTTTTGCATCCCATTTCCGATTTTGCGGGGTCGCAAATGGCGATTCGGCCCATTTGCGACTCACAAATTTTTGCTACATCTGGCCCTAAGAGAAATCTCCCTGCCGGCGGAGAAGGCGTGTGCCCCCCCACATCTGCCTGCGTCATTGACCGTGCAGATAGCAGGACCGGGTGGCGACCTTCGATGGAGGTCCCTGATCCTGCTAGTCCTAATTCGAAAAGCACCACATTGATCATAGTAGGAGCGCAGGAGCTCCAGTCCTGGATAAGGTCTTTTGTCATTTATCACCCATCACGTGGGAAGAGTGCAGGAGTATCTGTACTTTATGTGGTGGCTTTCCATTTCCCATACACCCTCTAAAAGAAGTGCTGCAACCTTCGGGTAGAAGGTGGTGTTGGTGATTCTTGTAGAAACTGCATTTCACCATTGTATTTCTGCCCTTCTTGTTATACTAAATTTTTCATGACCTGATTCCTGTTTTATGTTGTCCTTGCCATGTTGGGGTGACTGACTTAGTTTCAGAGTCTACCTCCTATGAAGGGGGAGGGTGTGTTTGTTATGACGTATCGGAATGTTTCCTTCTATGTGCATTCATGATGATGGTCTGACTAGTGCCTGTTTGGTACTGTATTACTAATTTGTGTCTTTTTGGTCTATAATGTTTCATACAATGCAGTTTATTTTTATATAACTGGCTGTGGAGTTTTCTTTGTGGTGTATTTATTGTATCACTGGATTGTTTGTGTTGTGCAAACGCTTTACACATTGCCACTGGGATAAGCCTGACTGCACATGCCAAGCTACCAATGGGGTGTGCAGACGTTAACTTAGGTGTGTAGCTCCACTGCCCTGACTAGAGTGGTAGTTGCTGCCTGGCTTAGGTGCCTACCCTAGCCAACCAGGAAACCCATTTCTAACACATATGATAAAGGAAATCATTGCCATAAAAAAGTCCAACCTTATGTGAAATGGAATATGCCCCATTGGGTCAGATGCATCTGGACCCTCTTACGATTAAACATTCTGCCCTCAAATCTCTAAACCTCTAAATGGTATGGATCATCAGTAACTTGTAATCTTTGCCTAATTAGTGTTCAAGATTTGAAACATGTTTTATTTATTTGGCCTGCCCTGCTACTGCAGAAAAATGCTAAGACCTTTATTCTTGAAATTGTCTGTATGATCGTCCTCTGAGGCTCTGCAACTAATGTTCTTTCCCCCCAATTAAATGTTCTGCTGTCCAATATTTAACTTTTTCACATTTTTATTAAACTTATATTGACTTTCTAGTATGAAATATGTTATGAATCATATAACAATGATTTTTTGGCTCTTTTAAAAATATTGATGTTTTATGTTTTTCACTACATGTGAAATTGTTCGATGTATTTTTCGTTTTCTTATGTGGACCTATTTGGAGTTCCAAATCATGAAAATAAACTTGACTGTCTAACATAAAAAGGTACTGCACTGGTGAAAGATTGCATCCCAAGCACCTAGCTCATGAATATGGGGTCACATGATTAATTGTACAATGTTTACAACATACTGTGGGATGAATGGAAGAGTGCTATGCTGGACTACTATATTATGTTAAAGGAGGAGGAGGTTTGTAGAAACCTCATCCAGGATAAACACATAAGTGTTCTGCAAACTCTGTACAAGTAGGCATTTGCCACACAGGTAAGTACATATGGTAATATCCTGAACACTAACGGAGGAGCACGTTTGGTTCCCCTAAACCACGTAGAGTCTAGAACGTAGTCTTGTAGCATTTTAGACATCGAACGTGGGTGTTCTTAAGGATTGAAGACTACCATACAAAAAGAAACAGAGGAACTATGTGGGAAATAAATACACAGAATGACTGCTATAAGCATATCCATGAAAAAACTCTTATACCAGGGATGTGGGTGTCACGACAGAGAGGCACACACAATGACACACAGAGGAACACATGCAAATGTATATAGTTGAGCATAATGGAACACAGTCACATGTATACACACGGAAAACATTTTAACACATGTACAGATAATGCAGGCAGTGGAAAGAGACAATGAGAGCTGCAGAGCCTGACTTAAAGTCTGCTGGCAAGATAGACCCACAGCTACAAGTCTCTACCCTAATGTTGGGTAGAGCAACAACTCATTCTTGTCTGAATGGCCTTTCTTTCTAGATTCTGACTGCTCCTGGGCAGCTCCAGGTGACAGTATACGGTTTATGCCACCACCTCTTATAGTAACACACGGTAAAAATGAGTGGCAGCATACCATGTTGAATGAATCTAAAAAACAGAGTACTTCTTTCTTGGTTTATCCTGAAAGTCTTTGACTTGAAAATATTTTTTTATTTCTTTGTAATTCATTTTTATTGGAAAATTTCAAAACGTAGAACACAACAATATTAGTATGTATCAATCTCCTTCAGTCAACCTACAGCACTTGACTGTTGGACAGATTTGACTAATCATGGATAGTTGGTATGTATGTTAGTGGTTGTCAGAATTACATCAAACCAAACTGATTGGGAGTTAGGTTTACTGTTAAAAGTATATAAACTCCACTTCTATCTCATTACAATGTATTGTAATTTCAGAATTGGTTTTATGAACCTAGCTACTATTCCTAGACAACATCCCAGGAGATGCAACTACATTGTTGATTATAAACCTGTTCAAGGGCTGGCTAAGGGTTCAAGGTCCATGAGAAGATAAAAAGCATCTATCTGACTCCCTACAGAAGAATATTTAGAGATAGAGAAAAGAATACTCCATCATATGTTGAGCTTTGCCTTGTTGGTAAAACTGGCTGAGAAAAAAGTTGTTATATGTGGACGTTGGGCAGTCACAATGCTGTACATAGCTTTTAATTTGTCTAGCTCAGAATTCTATTGCTTGTGATTGTGATATTTGTGGAATAGAAAGAACAGGGTATACATTTGAAAGGAAGCAGAATTAATGAATTATTTTTGTGTTAATTAATTAAAATTGATACAATTAACCACAATAAATTGATTAAAAAGGATAGGATAAGATGAGAACCTATGAGCAGCAATACCAGAGTAGAACAAAACTATGTAACACGACTCTGTAGAAAAAGAAGCAAAATACATGAATGTAGTTTAAAATACTGTTGTGCAGCAGTTGCAGTATCTGGGGGTATTCAAGTCCTTTGCTGCCTGATGCAGGTGAAAATCATGTTAACAAATTTCCCAAAGATTGCCAAGTACATGGGGAAAGTGGTAGTTATGAAATGCTCGAGCGCATCATTATAGGTGGAAACCCCATTCAACCTAAACATTGGTTTTCATAAAGTGCAGTTAAAAACTCTGGGCAACAGCCTAGCAGATGAATCATGGATTCTCTCCTTTATTGGCAGAACCTACAAGGCTTGCTCCCAGATGTTGCTGCCCACTCTGATTGAAACTTGTTAATTGGAAGGACTATGGGTCCCACTCTAAGAATAATGGGCCTGGTCTTCTTGCTTAGTGCTGACTTTAAGTATGGTTGCAATTGCATTCCCCCATATGATTTTATAATTGGGGCTACATTTGTGAAGGTATATATAGCTGCTAAATTGACCTTCCTCGAGCTGTGTGTAACTTGTTTCCTCAACATTGACTTTATTCTTGGGTAAGGAGGTCAATGTATCTACATTAACATTTACATCCAGAATTGCTTTTCTAAAATATAAAGACCATGGGTTGGTCGTGGTGGTAAAAGGCACTCAAAAGCCTAGGAGGCAGGATTATGCTGGGGAACTTGTGGGTACTTTCCTCTTTAAACTCCGTTTAAGGAGAGGGGTAGTCACGCTCTGTAATAAACAAATCTAAGGACTATTTAATCCCATACTAACATATATGGACTTGCTTGGCTCTCGCTCTGTATTCTCCATTTACAGAATGTGTATGAAGGAGGCAACTCATAGGTTGACCTTTCTCGAGACATCTGTAACCTGTTTCCTCAACATTGACTTTATTCCTGGATAAGGAGGTCAATATACCCACATTAACATTTACATCCAGAACCGCCTTTCTAAAATATAAAGACCATGGATTGGTCGTGGTGGTAAAAGGCACTCAAAAGCCTTTTTAAGGCTCTTGCTGAGCTTGAGCAACTGTTTGTCCAAATTGTGTGATCCTAGGCACATATTTTATTTTAGAGCCTCTTTTCTCTTTATTATCACATATGGGTGCACGTTTAAATATTTGAGTTCAGAATGTTCACTATGGAAGCACCTCTTATATTTAGCATAGTCTGTAATGTTCCAACTATAATAGGAATTTAGACCACATTTGGAGTTCATATGGCTACTGACTTGCCTCCAAGTTCACTAATGTCGTTGTTGGGGGAATGTTTCTAAAGCTATCACTTTTAATAAATATCTGCCTAATTAGTAATATATTATATTCTGATGCACTAATGTGATGCTTCCGTCTGTTAAAGAAATACACTTTTTTATTTTGAAGAGATTGTATCATATTTTTACATTATATTGCACAATATACATGCCAAATGGTTTCATGGATCTGCTCATAAACAGATTAGAGCCAAGCCAGACACATTGTTTGGCTATTGCTCGGCTCACACCATTAATATGCCTATGTGGCCTTCTCCATTTAGAACTCAGACTTAGTAAAACGGACCGTCAATCAAAGAGAAAATAATTTGTAAAAGGTGAGGAATAGAAACATGGAGCCTAGGCCACATTCACCAATTTGACAATTCTGCCATCAAGGCTTCTTGCAGAAGAGACCAAAAAACTGTGTGCAGTAAGAATACATTTAAAATAAGTGATCCCAGAAAAGGGGCTCCATGCCATTGTGTTGTATGTGACTGAAGTCATGAGTTCCGAGGGAGAAATAACAGGCCCAGGTGAGATTGGCAGAGGTGTAGCTGCAGCAGGGATGTTTCAGGAGTGACACCCATCAAATTCATTCAAGGTTTGGTAGTTGTGTCTCAGGACCCCTATGTCAGGTCTGCTATGTTAATGTTGTTTTTTCTAATTGTTCTCATTTCATATACAATGACCGGTTTACTAAAAAGGTACTAAATCTGCACCTGCGAAAGTTCTTCTTGATTGGGTAGATATTTACTACTTTTAAGATTTCACAAACGTTTGCAACACTAGGCTTGGAAAGCTGAGCAAGTCCCTGGTTTCTATGCATACTACTGACAATCAAACACCCAAAAGGTGATGGGATCAATGCTTACAACTTCTCTAACTAGAGACGGTCGCTTGTCAATTTCACCTTATAATTTTTCACTCACTGTGCCACTGTAAAAGGAGGTGAACCTAATGCAAACAGTACCGACCCTGTTCCTCATGAAAACAGTCCATACCAAACCTTGATCATCTCACCTCCCCACACTGCTGCTGACTGCTTTGTTAGTTGTGAATTTTGAGAATCAAACCCCACGAATCTCACTGAATAACCTATGCCCCTAGTGAATGGCAGCCTTTCTGACACAGAACTGCTAGTCTGTATTCATTAATGGGACCACCTTGTTACAGTCGCCCTTAAGACACATTTATCCAGCTCACTTCAGCCATGTCAGTCATCACGGATCCAGGAAGGAAAAAGCGCAATGGATCCCACAAATGTTGAGAAAACTCCATCCACCTCAAGGGCATTTCTTTTTATCTTTTGCAAAAATAAACACATGCTTTTCGGATTTATTTCTGCAAGACCAAAATTGCTAGCCAGCCACCAAAACACTGCAGCCAACATCATGACATGACATGGGAGCATTTGGACGAAAGTGATTCCCAATGACATAGCTTGTCGTCCAGATCCCAGCCCACAAAGAACCACATGGAGGCTGGAAAGGGTGGGAGCATGCCGTCTTTTTATTCTACCTTCTCAATCCCCATACAGGCAGCATATGTCCTTCCTCTCCACATGCCCTGCATAGATATATCCTTCCCCACTGACCGGAAGTGGTGTTCAGGGACTGGTCCCCTCCTCCCAGTCAGTGGGCAGTGTGTGTTTGTGGTCCTAGTGTCCACTCTTGCTTCATTCTGACATCTCCCCGTGTTATTGACAAATTATACACATTCCCCACATTTGTGACCAATATATGTGGATGTAGAGACAAAGAGGATGAGAGAGAGAGAGTGTGGGGGAGAGGGAGAGAGAAAGAGAGAGAGATAGATCATGGTCAATAGCTTCAACATTTGCCCTTCTAAACAGTCATTATAGCTCTTCAATCAGTCTTTTGGGCTTCCTGCTCACTCTCATTGGTCGTGATCTCCCCTTTTTGTGGCCGATGTCTTCGCTTGCATCTTCTGCCTGGAGGGGGCTCTCCCTGGTTGGCGAAACCACTTCCATTGACCCTCCAGTGCCTGTACTTGGAGTCTTCGGTCCTGCGCTAGGCTGTAGTTCCCCTTCCTCATCACCCGATATCCTAAACTCTTTGAAGTGAGAGCTGTTTCTGGTGATGGAGTAGGACACTGCCCCTGCCATGATCATTTAGGTGTGTTCATTAATCATGGTGGATGGTCTCATGCATTGATAGCGGATGAGGGTCCACCTTCCAAATCTAAATGACCTCTTGAACTCAGGGTTATTCTCTCCCTTTCTGCCTTCAAGGCTGCATGAAAGTAAACATGCACATCTCAGTGCAGGTGCATCTCCTCTCTGAAGTCATACAGTACAGTATCAAACTAATCAGCCTTCCCTCGTGATTAGCACATGACATGCATGGCCTTTATTACCCAATGATCACAAAACAATTATATAGAGCAATGCTAGTGATTTTCTTCTTGGGATTGTTTTCAGTGCCGGGGTTTTTGTTGTGAATTATTTCCTCAGCTGTCTTGCGTAATTAATTTAGGAGAGTACATTTATGCCCGTTTATAAATGAGAGGACACATTAGGTTGCTACGTGAAAGCTGAGTTGGGGGGGAGTAAGGGGGTGTTGCCCTGTTGACAGAGAGAGAGACTCAAGTTACATGTGTGGTTTCTGGAGGAGGCTATGACCTCGCTGCTCCCTCGCCTGTGCTGTGATGTACACATTCTGTATTCGACAGAAGTTCAGTTGCTCATCTCTCGTGCAGTATCTACTCTGTTAATGAAGTAATTCTGAACTGATGGGCTTAGAGGATGCAAGCAAGGGAACCATACATTCTGTGGCATTCCGCTCTTTGAGTGACTCTTTCTGTGTGCAAGAGAGCAGCTTTTGCCCTGATTTCCGTTGGTATCTTTTGTTTAAAGTGTGTGCTAATTGTACTCTGATGCATTTATATAGCACTTATAGTAAGCGCCCTCCCTGTACTGTACCTACTCTGTATATCTGGCAGCTTTCACTGTTGTTTTTGAGGTGTCTCAGCTTTGTAACAGAACCAGCCCTAATGCTGTCTGGGGGTCACCCGTGCTGTGTGTTTCAGAAATTTGCACTGCTCTTGACACTGTGATGGCTTTCCTATGTGTATTAGCAGCCTGAGCTGCTCTTGTCTCTGTGATGGATTTGCTATAGGTGATTGAAGCTTGCCCTGCTGCTATCTGCATATGATAGAAGCTTGGACCGCTCTAGTCTCTGTGACAGATTTTCAACATGCAATAAAAGATTGTGTTGCTGCTGTGTGACATTGATGTTGTGTATGATGGAAGCTTGGACTTCTCTTGTCCCTAGAATTCATTTTCTGTGTGCGATATGTGTACTTTGCTGCTGTCTGTGTATGTTGGAAGCTTGCACTGCTCTTTTCTCTGCAGCGCCTTCTTTATGTTTCATAGAAGTTTGTCCTGCTGCTGTGTGGGTTTGATAAAGGATTGTGCTGCTGTTTTCTCTGTAACAGCTTTTCTGTGTGTGATATAAGCTTGTCATGCCACTGTCAGTGGAAGCTTGCACTGCTCTTGTCTCTATACCGGACTTTCTATGTGTAATAGAAGCTCACTCTGCTGCTGTCTGTGTATGATAGAAGCTTACACTACACTTGTATCTGTGATACCTTCTCTACTTGTGATAAAACCTCACTCTTCTGCTGTCTGCGTATGATAGATGCTTGCACTGCTCTTAACTCTATGATACCTTTTCTACATGTGAAAGAAGCTCACCCGGCTGCTGTGTGTGATAGAAACTTGCACTGCTGGAGTCTGTGTCTGATAGACGTTTTCACTACTATTTTCTCTGTGACAAATTTTTTATGTGTGACAGAAGCTGACATGGCTGCTATCTCTGTATACTAGAAACTTGAACTGCTTGCCTCTTTGGTGTATTTTCTATGTGTCATAGAAGCTAGCGGTGATACTGTCTATTATAGAAGCTTGCCCTGCACTTGCCTCTGTGACCATTTTTCTGTGTGCAATAGAAGTTTGCACTGCTCTTGTCTTTGTGACAGATTTCCTTTGTGTGACAGAAGCTTGCAGTGCTGCTGTCCGTGTATGACAGAAGCTTGCACTGCTGCTGTTTGTGTCCGATAGACGTTTTCACTGCTCTCGACTCTATGATACCTTTTCTATGTGTGAAAGAAGCTCACCCTGCTGCTGTCTGTGTGTGACAGAAACTTGCACTGTTGAAATCCATGTCTGATAGACGTTTTCACTGCTCTTGTCTCTGTGACAGATTTTTGATATGTGATAGAAGCTTACACTGCTGCTACCTCAATATAACAGAAGCTTGCACTGCTTGCTTCTTTGACATATTTTTGTTAGAAATGGGGTCTTTGGTTGGCAGTCAGGTTGCCCCCTGTCCAAGCAAGGACCCTCACTCTAGTCAGGGTACGTCACACATAATCCAAATTATCCTGTGCCCACCTTCTGGTGGCTTGGCACTGGGCAGTCAGGCTTAACTTAGAAGGCAATGTGTAAAGTATTTGTGCAATAAATTATGCAATAACACAGTATAAACACCACAAAAATACACCACACAGGTTTAGAAAAATATAGAATATTTATCTGGATAGAATAAGGTCAAAACTATCACAATTTGATAAGTACATGTTGAAATATCACTTTAGAGAAGGCTAAAATGAGTCTTAAGTACTTAAATGCAATAAGTGTCTCTTGCAAGCACAAAGTCCCTGGTTTGCGTCTAAATGAAGGGCACAGGACAGTAAAGGAGGAGAATGAGTGAAAAATGGGAAGGTGTGAATCGGTTTTTCTGGGCAGACACAGACGATGCATCAATGCTTTTCCAAGCAGCAAGGGCTTTGCGTCGATTTCCGGCGTGCAGGCTTGGATCCTCTTCGGATTGCAGGGTATTTGGATGCCCTGGGGAAGATGCAGAGAAATCCTGGGCATGCAGGAGGAAGTGACAGGAGCTGCGTCGACACGGTGGGCAATGCGGGGAAATTACTGTCTCACAGCAGGCGCTGCATTGATTCTTCTCGCAGAAAATCAGGCTGCGTCATTCGGGCTCGGCGTGCAGTGATTTTCCCACCACGATGCAGGCTGTGCGTCATTTCTGGCAGGCTGTGCATCGAAATTTCACCACACAAGGAGTTCTTTGCAGAGATGAAGTCTTTTTGGTCCTGAGACTTCAGAAAACAGGAGCCAAGCTCAATCCAAGCCTTTAGAGAGTACTTCTCTGCAGAGCCAGAGGGCAGAAAGGCAGCAGGACGACAGCAGGAAAGCAGTCCTTTTCAGAAAAGCAGTCAGGTGAGTCCTTTGGGAAGCCAGGCAGTTCCTCTTGACAGGTTGCAGGTTCAGGTCCAGAGGTGTCTGACTTTAGAAGTGTCTGTAGAAGTGTCTGAGTTGGTAGGGTCAGAGGCCTTGTTTAAATACCCAAGTGTGGCTTTGAAATGGGGGGGACTTCAAAGAGTGGCTTAGAAGTGCACAAGGTCCCCTTTCAGTTCCATCCTGTCTGCCAGGGTCCCAGTAGGGGGTTTGGCAGTTTGGCAGGGCCTGACTTGTAAGTGTCAGGCCCTCCACCCTCCCAGCCCAGGAAGACCCATTCAGTATACAGATCTGTGAAGGTGTGACTGAGCATCCTGTGTTTGGGGTTCTCTGAGTGAAATGCACAAGGGAGCTGTCAACTAACCTAGCCAGATGTGGATGGAAGGCACAGAAGGATTTAAATGTAGAGAAATGCTCACTTTCTAAAAGTGGCATTTCTAGAATAGTAATTTTAAATCCAACTTGACCATTAAGCAGGATTTTCTATTACCATTCTGGCCCTACTAAATATGACCTGGTTACTCCTTTCAGATCAGAATCTACCACTCAAACAGTATATGAGGGTACCCCTAATGCTATCCTATGAATGGAGCAGGTCTCACAGCAGTGTAAAACAAATTTAGGAGTTTTACACTACCAGGACATATAGAACACACATGTTCATGTCCTGCCTTTTACCTACATAGCACCCTGTCCTATGGGCTACCTAGGGCCTACCTTAGAGGTGACTTATATGTAGAAAAAGGGGAGTTTAAGGCTTGGCAATTACTTTTAAATGCCAAGTCAAAGTGGCAATGAAACTGTGCACACAGGCCTTGCAGTGGCAGGCCTGAGACATGGTTAGGGGCTACTCATGTGGGTGACACAACCAGTGCTGCATGCCCACTAGTAGTTTTTAATTTACAGGCCCTTGGCACATGTAGTGAACTTTGCTAGGGACTTACAAGTAAATTAAGTATACCAATCAGGTATGAGCCAATGTTTTAAGGGAGAGGGCATATTCACTTTAGCACTGATTAGCAGTGGTAAAGTGTGCAGAGTCCTAAAACCAGCAAAAATAAGGTCAGAAAAAGAGAAGGAGGAAGGCAAAATGTTTGGAGGTAACCCCTGCAGAAATGCAATTTCCAACAATTTTCTATGTGTCACAGAAGCTTGTGATGCTTCTGTCTGTGAATGATAGAAGCTTGCCCTGCTCTTGTCTCTCTGACAGTTTTTCTGTGCATGATAAAATTTGCACTGCTCTTGTCTCTGCAACAGATTTCCTTTATGTGATAGAAGCTTGCAGTGTTACTGTCCATGTATGATAGAAGCGTTAACTGTTGCTGTCTGTGTGATACTGGTGCTATGTATAATAGAAGCTTGTACTCCTTGTCTCTGATGTATTTTCTATGTATGATAGAAGCTTGCAGTGGTACTGTCAATGTATGGTAAAAGTGTTAACTGCTGCTGTCTGTGTGACACTGGTGCTGTTTATGATAGAAGCTTGCACTGCCCTTGTCTCTGTGAGTTTTTCTGTGTGTGATAGAAGGTTGCACTGCTTTTGTCTCTGTGACAGATTCCCTTTGTGTGATAGAAGCTTGCAGTGCTACTGTCCATGTATGATAGAAGTGTTAACTGCTGCTGTCTATGGGACACTGGTACTGTGTATGATAGAAGCTTGCACTCCTTGTCACTGACGTATTTTCTATGTATGATAGAAGCTTACAGTGCTACTGTCTGTGTATGATAGAAGATTGCAATGCTCTTGTCTCTGTAATGGGTTTGCTGTTTGTGATAGAATGTTGCACTGCTATTCTGTCTGTAACAGATTTCCTTTGTGTGATAGAAGCTTGCAGTGCTGCTGTCAGTGTATGATAGAAACTTGCACTGCTGCTGTCAGTGTCTGACAGACGTTTTCACTGTTCTTGTAGTAGTGACTGAATTTCTTTGTGTGATACAAGCTTACACTGCTGCTATGTTTGTATATTAGAAGCTAGCACTGCTCTTCTCTCTGTGACAGAAGCTTACACTGCTGCTACCTCAATATAACGGAACCTTGCACTGCTTGCCTCTTTGACATATTTTCTATGTGTCATAGAAACTTGTGATGCTTTTGTCTGTGTATGATAGAAGCTTGCCCTGCTCTTGTCTCTGTGATGGGTTTTTCTGTGTATGATAGAAGGTTGCACTGCTCATGTCTTCATGCCAGATTTATTTTGTGTGATAGCAGCTTGCAGTGCTGCTGTCTGTGTGACACGAGTGCTGTGTATGATAGAAGCTCGCACTGCTTTTGTCTCAGGATGGTTTTCCTAAGTGTCATATAATCTTGCACTGCTGCTGCCTCTGTATAATAGAGGCCGGCACTGCTCTTATCTCTGTGATGGTTTTCCTATATGTGATTGAAGCTTGCAATGCTGCTGCCTGTGCATCATAGACATTGCACTCCTCCCCCCTGTGACGTATTTTCTAGGTGTGATAGAAGCTAGCAGTGCTGCAGTCTGTGTATCAAAGAAGTTTGGTCTGCTCTTGTCTCTGTGATGGTTTTTATTTGTGTTATAGAAGGTTGCACTGCTTTTGTCTCTGACAGATGTCATTTGTGTGCTGGAAGCTTGCAGGACTACTGTTTGTGTCTGATAGAAGCCTGCACTGCTGCTCTCTGTTTATGATAGACGCTTACACTGCTGCTGTCTGTGTGACACGTGCTGTGTATGATAGAAGTTGGCACTGCTCTTGTTTTGTGATGGTTTTCCTATGTGCAGTGGTATAACAAAGGTTCCCATAGCCCCTGGGGTGCGGGCAGGGAAGCTCCAGGAGCCCCCTCAGCACACTACCGTGACCTGAGAGGCTCCTGAGTGAATCCAGAGTGGGGGCACCTCCATGTACTCTGCAGGAGGGGGGCTCCCTCACGTTTCGTTACGCCACTGCCTATGTGCTTGCACTGCTACTGCCTGTGTATGATAGAAGTTTGCACTGCCTCTGTGATCTTTTATAGGGGCCAGATTTTTAAAAAGTGGCGCTGGACCCACTGCAGCGACACTTTTCTTGAGCCAATTACCGTCCCTCTAACACCACCATGTGTGCAGCGCATGGTGTTATTAGGGGAACTAGCGTAACAAATGTTAATGCTAGTTCAGGGCTTTGCAGGATTAGTGTAAAAAATGTTGATGCTAATCTTGAAAAGCCTATTGAGGCCCATTGTAAACAATGGTATGCCTCCTTTTAATGCCTGCTCTGAGCAGGCATTAAAAGTGTAAAAAAACAAATGACACAAAGAAATCTCTCAGATTTCTTTGCTCCATTTTTTCAGTCACCCTAACGGGGGAAAGCCCCCTTTGCATACATTATACCTGGGGCAGGCATAATATAGCACAAAGGGTTACAAAGTAGCACAATGCATGCCTTGTGCCACTTTGTACATTTGGCGCAGAGACTTTGGCCTCCTCGGGCCACATTAGCATAAAAACATGACACTAATGGGGCACAAGGAGATGCTAGGGGGTCTTAAATCTGCCCCTAGGTGTGATAGAAGCTTGCAGTGCTGCTGTTGGTGGTGATATAAGATTGCATTGCTTTTGTCTCTGCGATGATGGTTTTTCTGCGTGTGATAGAAGATTGCATTGCTGCTGTGTGTGTTCAGCCAGCGTTGTAGGTGGAAGGTGTCCTTGCCGTTAACCAGAGAGCTTTCCGGGAACCTGAAAACCTATTTGTTTTTTTCTGCTGACCTGGCTGCTGATGATTGATTAAATCACAGAGGCCAGTAATAATACTCAAACTCCAGGGATGCCGGGGCTCACTGCAGAACCGACGTGTTCAAACGCAGCAGAAAACAATGGTCTTCCGGGAATTCGGTTGGAGGAAGACGATATTGAATATCAAACTCCAGCCTGCAGCAAGGTCGGGTTGAAAGTACCACTTTGCTCAATTCATGGATCGTAGCTTCTCTATAACTCTCTGTATGATCTTAGGTGATCATTAGTATCACACCTCCTAAGGTTGCTCGCCACAAAGCCAGAGAAAATATATATTTATTTTTTTTTGCACTTCCTTTTACTAAAAATGTAAGTTACGGGGTGGGAAAAACAGCTGTAGAGTGGCGGCCTTCTCTGGCAAATTGAGCTGAAATAATTGAGTAATAAGATTTTGAGTGTAAACAAATTAATACTAAGGGTCTGATTTTGAGTTTGGTGGACGGATTAATGTCCACAAGGGCGACGGAATGCTTTATCCCATTGACCTGATGGATGTCCCCCCCACCAAATTTCCAGATGTTCACAGTAAGTGTGGGGGAAAAGGGACCTTTATCCCCTGCCAGATTTTGAAGTGGGGGGAGTCAGGGAAATAAATAGCTCTCTGTGCCTCATACCCTAGATTTCAAAGTGGAAAGCGAAGATCAAAGAGTGGAACATGGAGCATGTCTGCCAAGAGACATCCTGCAAATCACCTGTGTACGGGAAACATTGTAACCTGAGGACCAAACTCTGTGAGGGCTATCCAACCTCTTTGTTTTGTTAATTATTTAATCACACTCCTAGAGATGTTGAGGGTCTCCTGAATAAGTCTGAGTGTCAAGGCTGGTGAGCTAAGGAAGCATTGGATGCCACTTTTAGGGTCGAGAGTGCAAAGCGCTCGGTCCCTGTTGTAATCTCTCTGTGGGCTTTTAACTATGCCCATGTCACGCCCATCAGTTTGGTTGGTTCGTGGGCTTGCCTTTTAAAATTCACTTGATTTCATTAGTGAAAGGCATGCATAGGTCATGCCTTTCCTGGTGCTCAGCCCTCCTCAAGCGCATCAGCCAACTACTGAAAACATGAAAACATACAAGGCTCCATGTTTTCCGTATGGTTTCTGGACTACTTTTTCTTTTTATTTCGTAGGCAGTGCAGTCAAGCTGGGCAGTAGTTGAGCGCTTTGCATAACATCGACCCTGTTATATAGATATTTGCACTTTTGCCGGTTACATGGATACTTCCATTTTTGTCTTTTACACGGATAATTGCACTTTTGCCAATACGTTTGACTTGGAGCGAACTTCTTTTTCCTTTTGTGTCTCCCCTTTGCGCTCACACTCATGGCAGCCCTGGTGCTTTGAATCTGCTCACTTATGTCAACTGTTTTACTTTTCATTTTCAATTTATGTTGCAAGAAAAGTCCACTTAGGAATTTACAACATTAATAGCTCTAACTCGAGCAAACGCGAGACCCATTACATTGCAAATGCTTGTTTATACATATGTTGATATGGTACAGATGGCTTGCCTGACTTGAGAAAAAGAAGGAATTTAGGAGAGCCAGAACACCTGGATGGCCACAAATAACTAATTAGCAAAATACGAAGAGGCCTTGGAGCCCCCAATGAGTTTACTGATATGGTGATCAGTCTTCAAAGAGATGTTTGAGTAATGCAGCATGATTTTTGACAAGCATGTTCTGTCTCTAAGTGTGATCTTCATTGTGTGTGGAAACATTCTTAACAGAAACACAAACCTTTAGGTCTTATGACTACACAAGTAGACATGTGTGTATTGCTTCAATTTGATTTATGGTGGAATAAGTATATATATTGAGCATATACTATATAACAGTAACGGAATAACAGTAATTACATAACTGAGTAAATAGCACTGGTCGTACGTGTAAAATAGAAGAGAAAATAGAAAAGACTGTAACCCTTCAGTCTCAGAACTATATAACAGGCAATTGTGGATTTATATCCTGGCTGCCTCGCTTGGCAAATTGTGTGATTCATGCATTGCTTTACTTCACTTTGTAACATTTTCCTGAACCATTCCTTTGAGAGCACAATTCAGAACAGGGCCTTTTCTCTTCACAACCCCCACTTATATTTAGCTAACATAACATAATATTGCTTCACATAATTATACTGAGGGCTGTATCAACAGACATGACAAAATGACACATTTTGGGTAACTCGTTGGCAACATTGTCAGAGCATGGAATGTTTCATGTTTAAAAATGTACTTTCAATAACTGTCAGTCAGATCAGTCATATAGTCATATGTATTTAATTAAAGCACTGAAAAATGTAGAAACATATACTTTTTTCATTTTAAAGTCGTATTTTTCATGTAATCAGCCGCTTGATTTACATCTTTTATGACTTGACTTGAGCGTTGTCTCTTAAAAGCTAGACCACTGACTTGCCTTTCCAAGAGGCTGTCTGTCCATGTTCTATCCCAAAGAAATTGTGTCTCATACGCCCTTGTCTGCAGGCCCCACAGACATCTCTATAGATTGACCGGAACCGCCGTCCTGGCAGTTACTGCCAGTGTAGAAAATGTTTGTCATACAGTACTGTCAGACATGGCTGCTGGCCATCAAACTTTTCAAATTTTTTTTGCTTCTTAAAAAGAGAGTTTGTTTGTGAAAACCAACAAAGTAATGACCCCTCAGAACCAGGAGGTTTTCTTCCAGGGTTTTGAGATCATTATTGATTTTGTCCTGTCTCTCCCCATCAGATTTTTCCTGGTGGTGACGGACAGGAAAAAAGCCATTATGCCATTCACCCTAAATAGGGCAGATGGTGTAATTTCTTCCCTCCGACAGCAGGGATACAGCTGAAACAAGATGCAGTGAGAACCAACATGCAGAAAAGAAAAGGAGTGAAGATACTAAAGATATGCCGGGCAACAAAGGAGACAAAGGCTGTGTAAGAGGGACAGAAAGAGTTAGAGGGACAATATGTGAAAGAGAGTCTGAAGGACACAGCAGGGTAGGCAAGAAACCCAGAAAAAAGTGGGATTGCATAATTTGAGCTCCTGGGCCCAGTGGAGACATTGACTGCTGTGAAAATTATGTATGACATATACGAGTAGTGAAGACATAGTGGGATACTGTGAATGTGACATGGCCTGGTCAGATATCCAAGAACTGTGAACATACTCATGACTCAGACAAGACAGTGGGCTATACAGGGGGTGCGTGGCCTAGTGAGTGGGGATAATGAAGGTTTGTTAAAGAGATAAATGGCATGGTGTAGAAAAGCAGGGCCAGTTGGGACACTGAGTGACAGAGGAAAAAGAGTAGATAGAGCAAGACTTGCACAGTGTAGAGTCAATAATGAATGCAGTATGACTAGAGAAGAAAGAAAGGGATCCCCCAATCAAAAGTCTGTTTAATGGCACAGTCAACCAGCAGCATTGATTCCTGGCCATAGTGAAATACAAATAATCAAGCTAGTCAAAGATAATATGACACAGTGATGTAAGAGACACCACATTTGAGCAGGCAGTGGATAGGAGTCACTGGATTGCAGGAGACAGAGGCCACACATTCAAAAGCACAGTCAAATTATTGTCAAACTAAGGTCATTAATGGTTGACCCCAGTGTAAATCCTAGATAAACATAGCTTGCCAATGAGCATAAGGAAATCCATTAAGAGAATCCCAATATCGAGAGCCCCTTAAAATAATTGAGATCAGGAAGTGTGCTCTACAAAAATCTCTTTTGAGTTTAATAGACTATAATGCTACTCCATCTCTAAGAATCTAGACCACATATAGGTTACACATGAGCCCCGACTAGCCTCAGTTCGCTAATACAACTGGCATCACACCTAGACAGGCCTTTTTCCCACCTTCACATTTCCCAGGTGGACAGGAGTCCTTGGATGCCCAAGGAGCCACGCCTGATGCCTCTGTCACTCCCAAGGTCCCCCAGGTTAATTGCATTATGCACAGAAGGTTTCAAGAGAGAGAAAAGTAGAGGGGGAAGCAAGGCAGAGGGAAAATGATCAGAGAGCGACAGAAAAGAGAGGACAGAAGGAGAGGGAGAAAAAATGGATGAATGGGAAAAGAGATTGCGGGAGAAGACGAAGGGGGCAAGGTGGTTGAGCTTTCTTGTGAGGGATGCTTTTGGTTCCCCAATTAGATCCCGATTGTCACCAGAGCTGGAGCAGGAAAGATTCTCAGATCATATTTAACAATTTTCATTTCTAATAAAGACTTCTAACCTGATCTGATGTACTAAAACTAAACACTTTCATGTGTAAAAAATGGCAGTTTTGGGATTCTCGAAGACAACTTATTAGATTCAAACTTTATGTTTTTAAACGATTTACGGCCAAATGTTTTCAAAGCGCAGTTCGTGCACGTCCCTTTAGAGCCAGAGGCGACCCTTGCCTTGGCCCTGCTCTCTCTGCTACTTTCTTGGCTCACCCATCTCTTTTAAGAAACATCTGTGCTAGAGGACACCGAGGTCTGCTTCTAGCATGCACACGGAGTCGGTGCATGAGAACACACTAGAAGAGGGTGTGCAATAATACTCATCGTGGAGGAGACAGAGGCCGTGCACAGACGCACACATACTAGAGTAGAAAGTGTGAGAGGCTAAGAAAATTACATACTGGATGTGACACAAACAGAACGAGACTAGGCAGACATTAGAGAAACACACCACTGATACAGGAGACGGTGCAATAGAAACAGACTGTGCAGTTATGGGGAAGCGCAGAACTCGTGTATGTCTGTCGAGGCCGCGAAGAGCGGAGGCTGTTCGAGAGACATGTACTAACGCAAACACCACTGCTTTGGGAGACACGTATGTACAGGCGCAGCTTCAAATTGGCTGTGAAACATTCATTCAGGCAGTCAGGGCTGCACAGATCCCAGCGTGATTGACAGCAGGCAGCGATGGCGTCGAGTGCCACGCGGGTCCAGGGCCAAGGAAAAGGCCTCGGGCGAGCGGCTCTGTCGCAGCTCTTTCCCCTGCTCCACACTCTGACAGGCGCATTAGAGTTGCGCGGTGATCGGGCGCCAGGGAAGTTGCCAAACAGAATTATGTGCAAGTTGAGGCGCATCGGTTGACATGCGCCTAAGACGGCGGCGTCCCAGGAGCTCCCCACCGAGATGTATCGCAAGGTTTGCATCCCTTCTCCCGGACTAGCTGCCAAATACACCGAGCGGGAAGGGGGAGAGGGCGCCAGAGAAGAGGGAAAACACAACAACCGCTTCTGATTGAAATCTGTTTCCATCTCGTGAAAAATATCTTAATTTTCACTTATAGTCCTCGCCTGGGGCGAGGAGCCATTACAACTAAGCATTGTAAATCACTTCTGACATCTCTGAAGAGCGGCCGCTCAGGGTCGCACGCGCCAGAGCGCTCATTAGCGCAGCTGCTTCGCTAGCTGGAGCGCGCAGGCCGTCGTGGGCCACGCGCAACAAACACGGCGCAGAATCTACCTGCAGAACGAATTTACCGTTAAGAGCGACGCTTAGGGGGTATAGAGCATTCAGGTAGTGCAGAATGGGTCAGTCTGACAGGTCAGTGTGTGGGCTAGATATTGCTCAGTGGATCTGTTTTATGGCCTGCTGGGCATGTCTATACAATCTTTCATATTTTGCAAAACAATTATCCAGAGTGTCATTGGAAGTTCAAAACTGCCTCAATTTGCAAACATGGGCCACTTTTTTTTTTTTAACTGTCTAATCCCCTGATAGGAGTAACTCCTTTTTTATGGTAATTTGTGTCCCAGTATGACCCTGGTGCAGGTCCCTCTCCAGAAAACTGGAAATTGAACATTGTATTTATAATAAGCACCTAGCATCACATAAGGTATTTATATTCTGTACAAAAGACACCTGTTTACAAATTTACATGTCCCATACACACCACCATTTTAAAACTAGAAAGAGGGAAACTTTGACAAAAAACAAATTAGGGCAATTTATTTTCCGCACTGAAACAAATGCTGTTTTGGTGGTATACAGCTAAGGTACGGCCAATTTTAACTTTAAAGATCGGGACTCTCTGGCCTAAATTTGGGTCTGTTGGCATGCCCAATGTACATCCCAGTGTGTCCACTGCCACCCTACTCTCTGTGTCCTAACAAGCAGACTGGTTAGTCAATATGGCTGCCACACATCTGACATTTGTGTGGGTGGTGGACCCCTGATTGACCTAATTCAAGAAAACTGTATCAACAGTTTAGAATTGGAAACTTTACACCGGGAACCCATGAATCCGGGGCATAACACTAGGCCACACAGCCCTTGTGGTGCTGTGGGGCCCCCAAGATCTTGGGGGCTCCCACAGCACAGCCAACACTGTGACCAGGCAGTCAGGCCCCTGAATTGGGGTTCAAGGTGGGGCAACAAAATGGGGGTGGAGCCACTATGAGCATAGTCATGAAAAGCAGTCTAACAGTCAACGTATACATTTCATATGGTTAATGTACTTGCTGGAGAGATCCATGTTTTGACTGGTCATAATTTTGGCTCATGAAGTAGCACAGATAGGTAATGGGTTTCCTGCAAAGGACATTGTGTAACAAGCAGATGACAGATTTTTTATTTTATGTAGATAGCTAAGTGGGTTACTGCTTTTGATGCAGAGATCCTTTTATTAACTGCAGTTCATAAATTGCAATCCTTCTAACATAGCACAGTGAGCTATGAACTGACATCAAGAATCTGCATGTAACCTGCAAGGCATGGGTTTAGAATCCTATTGTTCTTTCACAATCTGTTGTTATTATAAGGCTGCTAAAAGGGTTTCTTTTGGGTAGTAATAAAGTCTTATTAGTACAGACAACCCCAAGCACAGCATTACATTTTAAATCCTGACTTTGTGTTTCTTCTGACCATGCACTCTTAACACATATTCCCTATCAGGATAGCTTCTACAACTAGAAACTATCATTGTGTAATGTAACATCCTGTACATTGATTTACACACTTTTATGATTTATTGCCAATGTATAACGTGTGCCCTAAAGTTCTCTGATACCCTACTTTGAGAAGCCCAATAAAGTAATTACATTTTAAAAATTAGTAAGTGCTTTTTAAATTGTTATTTATGTAAATGACTTATACAGAACATTACATCTGACATTCTTGTAGTGGATACACTTCTCTTCTCTTATATACAGGGATTGATCAGAGACAAAAGCTAGTGTCCAAATCATAAGTTCTATTAAGTACTTGTGAAGTGATAAACTCTGTGCCTTTGTTTCCCTCCTTTGCATAGGCCTCTAGATGTTATACTCCAGGTAGCTTCCAGCCAGGATCATATGTGACCAAAGGAAGGGCGGATAGCCCTCTAAATTCCACCTTTGTTTTAGGCCCAGCTGGAATCTAAAATAAAAAGCCTCCTCACTCCCTGCATGTTGCTGCACAGAAAACAGACAATGTGAGGGGTCTGCTGAATTGTTTCCAGGTGTTGTCAAATTATTTTAGGACAAATTCAACAGATTTCCTTGGCCACACAGATCACTGATCCAGCTCAATAATAGTTGCTGGATCCATGATCTGGCTGGATCCTACTTAATTTGTACTTACAGTTGACACTACTTCCCAAATAGCTGGATCATGGCCCAGACAGCCCTATGCCAAGATGTAAATTCAACTGGAGCTGGCTGCATTAGATCTGCATTGGCTGGTGTTAGAAATGGGGTTTTTGGTTGGCAGTCAGGTTGCCCTCTGTCCAAGCAAGAACCCTCACTCTAGTCAGGGTAAGTCATACACAATCCAAAATCAGCCTGTGCTCACCCTCCGGTAGCTTGGCACGAGCAGTCAGGCTTAACTTAGAAGGCAATGTGTAAAGCGTTTGTGCAATAAATCATACAACACCATAGCATAACACCACAAAAATACACCACACAGTGTTTAGAAAAATATAGAATATTTATCTGGGTAATTGTAGGTCAAAACGATCAAAGTTGCAATACGAATTTGTAAAGATATCACTGAAAAGTGATATTAAGTGTCTTTAAGTCTTTAAAAAGCTATAAAGTGTCTTTGAAGCACAGAGTACCTGGTTTCTGGTGGGAAATCTCCTCAGAGGGCCACAGGAGAAGAGATGCGCGGAAAAAGGGGTGTGTGCGTCGATTTCTCCTCAGCACACACAGACTTGCGTCGTTCTTTTCCACGCGGGGAAGTCGGGCGTCGTTTTCCGGCGCGCAGGCAGTCTCTTTTTGTGGGTCGCGGGGATTACCAGATGTCCCGGGTCTGTGCGTGGATTCTCCTGCTTGTTTTCCGGCTGCGCGTCGTTCTGCGGGGCTGCGCGTCGAAGTTTCGATCTCACGGTAGGCGTCGCGTCGATTTCTCCTTGGAAGTCGGGCGGCGTTGTCCTTGCGAGACCGTGCGTCGAAATTTTGGTCTCACAGCAGGCGTCGCGTCGATTTCTCCTTGGAAGTCAGGCGGCGTTGTCCTTGCGAGGCCGTGCGTCAAAGTTTCGCGCTCACGGTAGGCGTCGCGTCGATTTCTCCTGGAAAGTCGGGCGGCTTTGTCCTTGCGAGGTTGTGCGTCGAAGTCTCGATCGTCCCGAGGGCGTCGCGTCGATCAGCGTCGGTGTGCGGCGTTTTTCTCGCCGCGAAACAAGCTGTGCGTCGAAATTTTCGCCGCACGGAGCGTCCAAGTGAAAGGAAGAAGTCTTTTTGGTCCTGAGACTTCAAGGAACAGGAGGCAAGCTCTATCCAAGCCCTTGGAGAGCACTTACACAGCCAGACAAGAGTTCAGCAAGGCAGCAGGGCAACAGCAAGGCAGCAGTCCTTTGTAGAAAGCAGACAGGTGAGTCCTTTGAGCAGCCAGGCAGTTCTTCTTGGCAGGATGTAGTTTCTGGTTCAGGTTTCTTCTCCAGCAAGTGTCTGATGAGGTAGGGCAGAGGCCCTGTTTTATACTAAATTGTGCCTTTGAAGTGGGGGTGACTTCAAAGAGTCTCTAAGAAATGCACCAAGTTCCCTTTCAGCTCAATCCTGTCTGCCAGAGTCCCAGTAGGGGGTGTGGTAGTCCTTTGTGTGAGGGCAGGCCCTCCACCCTCCCAGCCCAGGAAGACCCATTCAAAATGCAGATGTATGCAAGTGAGGCTGAGTACCCTGTGTTTGGGGTGTGTCTGAGTGAATGCACAAGGAGCTGTCAACTAAACCTAGCCAGACGTGGATTGAAGGGCACAACAAGATTTTAGTGCAAAGAAATGCTCACTTTCTAAAAGTGGCATTTCTAGAATAGTAATATTAAATCCGACTTCACCAGTCAGCAGGATTTTGTATTACCATTCTGGCCATACTAAATATGACCTTCCTGCTCCTTTCAGATCAGCAGCTGCCACTTCAACAGTGTATGAGGGCAGCCCCAATGTTAGCCTATGAAAGGAGCAGGCCTCACAGTAGTGTAAAAACGAATTTAGGAGTTTTACACTACCAGGACATATAACTACACAGGTACATGTCCTGCCTTTTACCTACACAGCACCCTGCTCTAGGGGTTACCTAGGGCACACATTAGGGATGACTTATATGTAGTAAAAGGGGAGTTCTAGGCTTGGCAAGTACTTTTAAGTGCCAAGTCGAAGTGGCAGTGAAACTGCACACACAGGCCTTGCAATGGCAGGCCTGAGACAGGGTTAAGGGGCTACTGAGGTGTGTGGCACAACCAGTGCTGCAGGCCCACTAGTAGCATTTAATCTACCTGCCCTAGGCACATGTAGTGCACTCTGCCAGGGACTTACAAGTAAATTAAATAGTCAATCATGGATAAACCAATCAGTAGTACAATTTACACAGAGAGCATATGCACTTTAGCACTGGTTAGCAGTGGTAAAGTGCCCAGAGGTCAAAAGCCAACAACAACAGGTCAGAAAAAATAGGAGGAAGGAGGCAAAAAGTTTGGGGATGTCCCTGTCAAAAAGCCAGGTCCGACATGACCCCCTACCAGCCTAAAGCCAGGGGAGAACAATCACTATCCTGATGTACTTCCCTGTTTGAGGCGACAGAACAAGGACCCAGGCCCACAACAGCAGGGGCATGCTCCAGTTCTTCGCCTTCCTGACTCCAATTGGATCACTCTGTCCATACTCTCAGGGCCCACTAAGCCAACCCATGGGGAACCTTTCTCCTTACCTGCGGATCCCATCTGTGCAGCACCTAACCTTACTTTGCTCACAGATGTATCCCAGGAGCAGGATAGTACCACCATGACCAACACAGTGGTGTTGCCCACTCTACCCCTGGGGTGTGACACTTGTCCCCTCCCCAGGGATAACTCTGTCCACCCGGACAGCAAGCCGCAGTGATTACTGACAGCTGCCAGGGATGAGAGCCAGGCCCCAGGCCTCTCAAAGCTCTCCAACCACTGTGGCTGTGGAGAGTGGGGGGCGGTAGCCCCAGGTGCTGGGCACCCTTTAACCACTCTCCCTTCCACCAGGTCAGGGATGACAGCCTGAACCTGGTCCTCCCCTCTGGGGCTTTGTACCCTCCCTCCTGGAGCGGTACCCCCAGAGTCCAACATGGTCAGGGTGCTTACAGAAGTCACCCTGTACCATTCCTCCACCAGTGCAGGGCTGTTAACCTGCAACTGGCCCTCCAACCTGGGGCCTGTACCTTCAGGTTGGACTAGGGCCCGGGGTGAGGCTTCCCTCCCCTTGCCCTCCCTTCTGGGGTCCAGCACCCTCCAACTAGGAGTGGCCTCCTCAGAAGACAACATGGTAGGGGCACTGTTATCAGTAGCCCCTCCCTCCAGGTCCGGGGGGACACCCTGAACCTGGTCTTCCAGCCCAGGGTCTGTACCCTCAGACTGGATCACTGCCTGGCAAACCAGGACTTCCTGGGAGGCACACCTACCCCCCACCAGGTCAGAGTTTAACCTCTGCACCTGCCCATTCAACTCAGAGTCACCACCCTGAAGTTGAACAATTGCCTGGCACGCCAGGACTTCCTGGAGGGCACACTGACCCTCCACCAGGTCAGAGTTTAACCTCTGCACCTGACCATTCAACTCAGAGTCACCACCCTGAAGTTGAACAATTGCCTGGCACGCCAGGACTTCCTGGAGGGCACACTGACCCTCCACCAGGTCAGAGTTTAACCTCTGAACTTGGCCATTCAACTCAGAGTCATCACCCTGAAGTTGAACAATTGCCTGGCCCACCAGGACTTCCTGGAGGGCACACTGACCCTCCACCAGGTCAGAGTTTAACCTCTGAACTGGGCCATTCAACTCAGAGTCACCACCCTGAAGTTGAACAATTGCCTGGCGCACCAGGACTTTCTGGGAGGCACACCTACCTCCCACCAGGTCAGAGTTTAACCTCTGAGCCTGGTTCCCCAACCCAGGGTCACCACCCTGAGGTTGGGCAATTGCCTGGCACGCCAGGACTTTCTGGGGGGCACACCTACCCCCCACCAGGTCAGAGTTTAACCTCTGAACCTGGTCATCCAACCCAGAGTCAACACCCTGAGGTTGGACAATTGCCTGGCACAGCAGGGCTTCTTGGGAGGCACACCTACCTCCCACCAGGTCAGAGTTTAACCTCTGAACCTGGGTATCCAACCCAGAGTCACCACTCTGAGGTTGAACAATTGCCTGGCACGCCAGGACTTTCTGGGGGGCACACCTACCCCCCACCAGGTCAGAGTTTAACCTCTGAACCCGGTTATCCAACCCAGAGTCAGCACTCTGAGGTTGGACCACTGCCTGGTACACCAGGACTTTCTGGGGGGCACGCCTACCCCCCAACAGGTCAGAGCTTATCCCCTGAACCTGGTTAGCCAACCCAGAGTCACCACCCTGAGGTTGAACCATTGCCTGGCAGGCCAGGACTTCCAGGGAGGCACACCTACCTCCCACCAGGTCAGAGTTTAACCTCTGAGCCTGGTTCCCCAACCCAGGGTCACCACCCTGAGGTTGGGCAATTGCCTGGCACGCCAGGACTTTCTGGGGGGCACACCTACCCCCCACCAGGTCAGAGTTTAACCTCTGAACCTGGTCATCCAATCCAGAGTCAACACCCTGAGGTTGGACAATTGCCTGGCACAGCAGGACTTCTTGGGAGGCACATCTACCTCCCACCAGGTCAGAGTTTAACCTCTGAACCTGGGTATCCAACCCAGAGTCACCACCCTGAGGTTGAATCTTTGCCTGGCATGCCAGGACTTCCTGGGGGGCACTCTCACCCCCCACAAGGGACACACCGTCCCCAAGGGCCACACAAGAGTCTGGTTGGCGCAGGTCTCCCGACCTCTGCCCATCCGGCAGAGTCTAGGTTTCCCCCAAACCAGAAACGGTTTCACCTGGGTCATTCCTGGGGGGCTCTGCTCTCAGAGCTGTCCCCTGACTCTCAAGGTCCTCCACTGGGGTCTGCAACCCCCTCTCAACCCTATGTCTGGACTTCTGCACCCCCTCACTAGGAGGGGTACTGCCAGACACCAGAACTGTTGGGATGCTGGCTACAGTCACCCCCCCAAGTTCTTCTGACACTGCGGGGCTTCCCTCAAAAGGTGGCCCTACGGTACAGGCTAGGCTTCCCTCCTGGTGTTCCCTCATGGAACCCTCTAGGACCTGGGACCTACCTGGGACACTACAATCCTCTCCCACCACACTCGGTTGGGAACCACCTAGACCACTCCCTTCAGGAGCACCCCCAAATGCCTCTTCAGACTCTCTGGTACTCACCCAGAAGTCTGCCTCCATTGTAAGTTCCCTGGGGTCAGCGAACTCACACTCCACCTGGTGTTGGCGTAGCTCTGGAAAATAAGGACCAGACATATGCTCTCCAGCAATTACATCACTCTGCCCTTCACATGTATTAACCACAGTACCCTTCACCCAACCACCCAGTAACTCAACCTTGGAAAAGCACTCTACTTCACCCTCCTGAGACTGGTGAGACAGTATCTGTCTGTCCCTGACACTCAACCCATACTCTTCTGGGATGTCTCTACACTCTATATCCAGGACGTCCACCAGGGGGGAACCCTTTTCTCTGTCACTCTCTGCTAGAGTCAGTAAAGTGTCCCTCCCCCAGTAGGAATATGACTCCCTGTGCCAGTTCCCCAATCCTTCTCAGGGACCCTGTGCATAACGGGAACTACCTCATACCCTTGAACTGCCTGGGGTGTGTCAACTCCCTTCTTCAAGTTGGGCACCACATCTCTGGGCTTGTGCCCTTCTTCAGCAGTACTAGATGCAAGATTTTTGCTGCCACCATCTGAACTGGACTCAGCCCTTCCGGCCTCCAGTTTCAGCTCTTTACAGCTCAGTTCTTGAGCTGCAATCTTTTCTTCCTCCAGGGCTAAGAGACTCGCTGCCTCAGCCCTTTCAAGAAACTCATCTAGTTCTTCCACCCACCGCTCTCGAGCTCGGAGCCATTCTGCTCTCACTGGATCTCTTTCCTCATCTGAGTAGTCATCCTCCTCATTTGAGTAGTCCCCCTCCTCATCTGAGGGGTATTTAGTCATTTGGTTTTTTTCTGCCTCTCTCTCTGCCCATCTTTCTTCCTCCCAGACTATGTAGGCATGTAGCATTTCCATCTTAGTAGATTTCCTTGATACACGAAGGCCCCATTTTCTGCAAAGCCTCCTTAAGTCAGCCTTAGTGAGGTGGTCAGTAGGCACAAAGAGTGAGTAGGTAAGCAATCCCATTCTGATAAGATCTTACTAGCAAAAACCAAAATCCAAAGTCCCAAATATCAATAGTATATCCGGGAGGACATCAGAGAACCAAAAGCAAAAAAAGATGAAAAATCAAGTTGACCTTCAACTGTGGGTAGGTAGTGAAATACTTAGCTACTGTATGTCACTGCACAAACACAAGTCCTATCCTCACCGCTGATCACCAATGTTAGAAATGGGGTTTTTGGTTGGCAGTCAGGTTGCCCTCTGTCCAAGCAAGAACCCTCACTCTAGTCAGGGTAAGTCATACACAATCCAAAATCAGCCTGTGCTCACCCTCCGGTAGCTTGGCACGAGCAGTCAGGCTTAACTTAGAAGGCAATGTGTAAAGCGTTTGTGCAATAAATCATACAACACCATAGCATAACACCACAAAAATACACCACACAGTGTTTAGAAAAATATAGAATATTTATCTGGGTAATTGTAGGTCAAAACGATCAAAGTTGCAATACGAATTTGTAAAGATATCACTGAAAAGTGATATTAAGTGTCTTTAAGTCTTTAAAAAGCTATAAAGTGTCTTTCAAGCACAGAGTACCTGGTTTCTGGTGGGAAATCTCCTCAGAGGGCCACAGGAGAAGAGATGCGCGGAAAAAGGGGTGTGTGCGTCGATTTCTCCTCAGCACACACAGACTTGCGTCGTTCTTTTCCACGCGGGGAAGTCGGGCGTCGTTTTCCGGCGCGCAGGCAGTCTCTTTTTGTGGGTCGCGGGGATTACCAGATGTCCCGGGTCTGTGCGTGGATTCTCCTGCTTGTTTTCCGGCTGCGCGTCGTTCTGCGGGGCTGCGCGTCGAAGTTTCGATCTCACGGTAGGCGTCGCGTCGATTTCTCCTTGGAAGTCGGGCGGCGTTGTCCTTGCGAGGCCGTGCGTCGAAATTTTGGTCTCACGGCAGGCGTCGCGTCGATTTCTCCTTGGAAGTCGGGCGGCGTTGTCCTTGCGAGGCCGTGCGTCAAAGTTTCGCGCTCACGGTAGGCGTCGCGTCGATTTCTCCTGGAAAGTCGGGCGGCTTTGTCCTTGCGAGGTTGTGCGTCGAAGTCTCGATCGTCCCGAGGGCGTCGCGTCGATCAGCGTCGGTGTGCGGCGTTTTTCTCGCCGCGAAACAAGCTGTGCGTCGAAATTTTCGCCGCACGGAGCGTCCAAGTGAAAGGAAGAAGTCTTTTTGGTCCTGAGACTTCAAGGAACAGGAGGCAAGCTCTATCCAAGCCCTTGGAGAGCACTTACACAGCCAGACAAGAGTTCAGCAAGGCAGCAGGGCAACAGCAAGGCAGCAGTCCTTTGTAGAAAGCAGACAGGTGAGTCCTATGAGCAGCCAGGCAGTTCTTCTTGGCAGGATGTAGTTTCTGGTTCAGGTTTCTTCTCCAGCAAGTGTCTGATGAGGTAGGGCAGAGGCCCTGTTTTATACTAAATTGTGCCTTTGAAGTGGGGGTGACTTCAAAGAGTCTCTAAGAAATGCACCTAGTTCCCTTTCAGCCCAATCCTGTCTGCCAGAGTCCCAGTAGGGGGTGTGGCAGTCCTTTGTGTGAGGGCAGGCCCTCCACCCTCCCAGCCCAGGTAGACCCATTCAAAATGCAGATGTATGCAAGTGAGGCTGAGTACCCTGTGTTTGGGGTGTGTCTGAGTGAATGCACAAGGAGCTGTCAACTAAACGTAGCCAGACGTGGATTGAAGGGCACAACAAGATTTTAGTGCAAAGAAATGCTCACTTTCTAAAAGTGGCATTTCTAGAATAGTAATATTAAATCAGACTTCACCAGTCAGCAGGATTTTGTATTACCATTCTGGCCATACTAAATATGACCTTCCTGCTCCTTTCAGATCAGCAGCTGCCACTTCAACAGTGTATGAGGGCAGCCCCAATGTTAGCCTATGAAAGGAGCAGGCCTCACAGTAGTGTAAAAACGAATTTAGGAGTTTTACACTACCAGGACATATAACTACACAGGTACATGTCCTGCCTTTTACCTACACAGCACCCTGCTCTAGGGGTTACCTAGGGCACACATTAGGGATGACTTATATGTAGTAAAAGGGGAGTTCTAGGCTTGGCAAGTACTTTTAAGTGCCAAGTCGAAGTGGCAGTGAAACTGCACACACAGGCCTTGCAATGGCAGGCCTGAGACAGGGTTAAGGGGCTACTGAGGTGTGTGGCACAACCAGTGCTGCAGGCCCACTAGTAGCATTTAATCTACCTGCCCTAGGCACATGTAGTGCACTCTGCCAGGGACTTACAAGTAAATTAAATAGTCAATCATGGATAAACCAATCAGTAGTACAATTTACACAGAGAGCATATGCACTTTAGCACTGGTTAGCAGTGGTAAAGTGCCCAGAGGTCAAAAGCCAACAACAACAGGTCAGAAAAAATAGGAGGAAGGAGGCAAAAAGTTTGGGGATGTCCCTGTCAAAAAGCCAGGTCCAACAGCTGGCATACGCTGTGCTATGGTGATCCACACTGCCAATGCATGGTGTATCCCAGTTTTCCAGAGAGTGATCTAGCACACCCTGTGCTTAGGTCTTAACTCTGCTCTGCTGGTGCAGGTTACAACCTATTTTTTTGGAGCATGGTGGATGCTATGTTGTTAACTTGTCTGTGCTGATGCACGTTGTTGACTATAAATATGAATAGTGAAGGGAAAACATCACTAAGCTTCTTGAGTGTGTGCTCCTATTTATTTTGACAGAAGCAATCATATTTTTTCCTTTTTATGTAGTGCCCACTAGCCTGTTGGTCCAGAACCTCTCAGTGTCCACTCTTCCTAGCTGAGCTGTTTGATCATATCACATTGCTCTTTTGATGATGTCTGTGTCCAGTCCCAGAGATACTGACCAGTAGAAATATGGTTGACCGTGGAACTTAGGCATGTGACCAATAATTATTTTGATAGTCTTGTTAATCACTTTAACTCCCTCTATCTCAAAATGTACACAAATGTAATGTCAATGTGTAAACATATGGGGCTGTATCATGATGCCCTTCTCTGTCTGGTGAAGAATGGTGGATGAAACCCATTTGTACAGCAGTCCCACTATCTAGAATGCATATGCACTAGAAAACAATACATAATCATTGT
The DNA here is from genome assembly GCF_031143425.1 of Pleurodeles waltl. Lineage (NCBI taxonomy): Eukaryota > Metazoa > Chordata > Amphibia > Caudata > Salamandridae > Pleurodeles > Pleurodeles waltl. The sequence goes on from NC_090445.1 coordinate 1,627,166,398, forward strand.
CACTGTATTCTTGGTTGCACCTCACTGTACAGTCCACATCATTCACCGGTGGTGAAGTTTCTGCTACTGTAAAAATGTCATACATAAATTGTTGTTCCTTTAACTTGGTCCATGCCATGCCAAATACATAATAATTCTACACATGAAAGAGTGAACATCTGACAGTCCACATTTTGGCTCTCTTAGTTTCACAGCAATTGGATGTGTGCTCTTTACAGCTCATTCCCTTGCAAAGGCACTGTTAATTTCATAACAAATGCCCACCTAATGATGATAACATGCATGTTAAACTTGGCATCATTGGCATGGTCTCCCATAACTTTTTACCTCTACTTCCCAGGTTGCTTCTGTGTGCTGGACTCTGTGCTGTTTTGGTTGCTCTGGACACTTTATCACTGCTGACCAGTGCTAAAATGTAAGTGTTCCCTGTATACGTTGTAGGTGTACATTGGCCTATCCATGATTGGCATATTTGATTTACAAGTAAGTCCCTGGTAAAATGCACTAGAGGTGCCTGTAAATCAAATGCTACGAGTTGGCCTGCAGCACTGGTTGTGCCACCCACAATAGTAGCCCTGTAAATATGGCTCTGACCTGCCACTGCAGTGCCTATGAGTGCAGTTTTAAACTGGCAATTAGACTTGGCAAGTGCACCCACTTGCCAGACCTAAACCTTGCCTTTTTATACATCCAAGACACCCCAAAGGTAGGCCCTAGGTAGCCCCATGGACAGGGTACAGTGAATGTTTATGGTGGGACATGTACTTATGTGTTTTGCATGTCCTGACAGTGAAAGACTTCCAAATTAATTTTCACAGTTGCAAGGCATCTCTCTCTCATAGGTCAACATGGGGGCTGCCTACAAATATTATTAAAGTGCAGATTCCCTTTGGGAGCTGATAGACATGTGGAGTTTGGGGTCTCTGAACTCACAATTTAAAAATACATCTTTTAGTGAAGTTAGTTTTTAGATTGTGTGTTTGAAAATGCCACTTTTAGAAAGTAGGCATTTTCTTGCTTAAACAATTCTGTGGCTCTGCTTGTTTGTGGATTCCCTGTCTGGGTCAGTTTGACAGTTGGGCTGTTTGCATCTCTCCTCTAGACAGTGACACAAAGGGAGCTGAGGTGTAGCCTGCATATCCTGATGGGCCATCTGGGCAGAGGGGAGGGGAGGAGTGGTCACTTACACCTGAAAGGGGTGTACCTGCCTACACACAATGCAGTCTCCAACCCCCTGGTGTGTGTCTGGGGCCTGGCCTGGGCAAGGCAGGATCTTGAAAACAACAGAGACTTCTCTTTGAAGTAGGCCTACTTCAAAGGCAGAAAGGGGTATAAGAAGAGCACCCAAAACCCCTGAAAATCTGATTACTTCTGAAACCATGAGCAACCTCTGGCAAGGAGAGGAGCTGAAAGCTGGAGGAGGAGTACTACCTCTTTGCCTGAGATTCTGCTTTGCTGGGTTGGCCTGCAGTATCTGCTTCTGCCTGAGAGAAGACAAAGACTGTCGTTTGTGTGACTTTCCACTGGTGAAGAATCTCCAAGGGCTTGAACTGAGCTTTCCTCCTGTTGTTGAAGTCTCAGATACATCAAAGACTTTTCTCTGCCAGCACTTGGGCTTTCTGCTGAGAGTCCTGCCTGCCAAGTGGTGCCCTAACCTGTCTCTGGGCCCTTGAAAGGTGCAGCTGGTGATAAAAGACCAAAATCCACGCAGAGACACCGTGCGGGGAAACTTTCGATGCACCACCCGCCTCGCGGATGAAAAACAACGAGCTGCCGGCCCTGCAGCTAACATCAACGACACTCCACCTGTATCGCAGCTGAAATATCGACGCAACATGGCTGGAGTAACGACGTGCAGCACGCGCAGCGGCTGCTGTTAATGACGCAAACCATCACACAGCACGGTTTCTTGACACCATGCGACCGGATTTCAATGCAACATTGCTGGGTGTGGAAAATCAACACAAAGCCTGTCCGGACCCGAGGTACCCGTCTGGATCGACGCATCACTCTCTTGCAGGAGAGAAGAAACAACGCACGCCCACCCAACCGGAGGAGGAACAACTCATGTTCTCGCTTCTAGTGGTTAATCGATGCATCGCTGGCCTTTTCCGACGCACTCTCACCTGTGCAGCCTTATTTTGATGCTACCCAGGTAATTTTGTACGCTAACAACGTCCTGACTGTTTTCTAAAGGATTTAAGACTTTTTACTTTTAAATTCATAACTTGATTTGTGTATGTTGGATTTTTGTTGTTTTGGTCTTGTTTTGCTTAGATAAATGCTACCTATTTTTCTAAACCTGTGTTGTGTCATTTTGTAGTGTTTTCACTGTATTACTGTGTCTGTGGGTACAAATACTTTACACCTTGCTCCTGAAGTTAAGCCTACCTGCTCGTGCCAAGCTACCAAGGGGGTGAGCGGAGGTTAGCTGAGGGTGATTCTCCTTTAACCTGCTAGAGGGAGGTTCCTTGCTTGGACAGGGGGTAACTTGACTGCCAACCAAAGGCCCCATTTCCAACAATGCACATCTACTTACCTTTATCCCAAAAAGTCCAGCCTACACCCTTGTGGAAGTAGCCAAGGCCAAAGCATTGATGCATTAACTTTGTTAATGAAATTGTCTTTAAATTATACATTTCATGACAGTGTCTGTGGGGCAAACATTTATATTTGGAATGTCCCCTCATCTTCCTGAGGTCCACCGATCCAGCTCTGGGCAGTGAAAGTCATTGATGCTCCCAGCTTCTTCTGATAGTGCCAAAGCACATATTTATAGAAGACATGAGTGAGGAGGGTAGGTCTAGCTGCTGAAGAACTTGGCCACACCCTAGTAAGGCTCTCACTGCATTGCCAGCCCCGAGTCCTGACTTGCTTCAAGGCTGAGCCTTCACCTCCCCCCCCGAAGTCTGCCACACCTGGAGAAGGTCAGGAGACAGTCTGGCTCTACTCCTGACCATCCCAACCACTGGGACACGGAGCACACAGTGGTACACCGAGGCATGGGGTGAGGCTTAATGCTGGTCCGCAGCTGAGGGCTTCCCTGCCTCACGCCCGTGCTTGGAAGACCCAGGGGTCTGAGCAACTTCTGCTGCACAACCCATCAACAGCTGTATGACCCTCAGCCACAAACCATTTCTGGGTGAAAGCAGACTTCAGGGGTAGGGTGGAACAAGCAAGACAAATAAGGGCTTGCTCGGCAAGGAGCACGGAATGACGCCCTCTCCATCCCTCTTCTAGGACTACAGCAACAGCCCACTTATCACCCCCTTGGCCCACATAACCTGAGCGGCCTCCTGGCAGCCATTCTTAGTTGAAATCCTCTGTTAGAGCCCAGAGCCAGATCAGTGCCATGGAAATTGCACTACACAGCAAGCTGATATACAACAGCTATCTTGTAAGGGGCATGTCTTCTTTCCAGCCTGCAGGCTGGTACTGCCCATTATATGGACTGGGACTGATTTGGTTAGCACTTTGCTATGATGCCCAGCAGGCTCACATGTTCCTAAGACACTGCCGCACCCAGAGAAATCTTCACCTGCACCATAATTTGCCTGGCCCATCTCAGCCGCATAACGTGCCCACAAGGATAGACTATTTACTATTCACCCGCACGGTGGCCCAGAATCTGGTTCAGACCTCCATGGTACAATGCAGCATATCTGATCATGATCTTCACAGTCTCCAATTAGAGACTGCATTGCCATTGCCCTCCAGGGGTCCGTGAAGAATGACACCACTAATTTCAAACCCCCCCTGGACATAGAAATACTGTGCTCCTTTCTCCACATGTTCTTAGCAGACAATGCTGAGCCAGTGTTTTCTTCTCAAATCCTAGGGGGCGGGGCAGGTGCAGACTGCCAATGGGACCTATTAATGTGAGACGTGGGGATCGCAAAGAAGCGAGGTGCCAAGACGAGGAGCCCAATCATGCTCCCAGACAAATTCTACGCCACTACGATAGCTTTATGAGCCATATTAATATTAAACTTGAACTGAACATACACTATATTGGGGAGGCAGAACGATCTCCCTTCCATCTCCTTCAGTGCCAGTATGAAATGTCAATATGTGGTCCACATATTAGTGTTTCAACTGCACCAAACAGAGTCTGCCCGTTCCATTCCAGCAGTATGTGACAAAAATGGGGAGCTAGTCACACACCCAACGCCAATAGTCCGGGAGTTCCAAATATAATATGAAATGTTCTACACTAAGGATACTCACCCTGCAGATGGTGCAGAGGAGGCCTTCTTTGCAGATTTATGGCTACCTTGCTTGAATGGAGAGGAGACAGAATTGTTAGAATGAGCAATCTCTGAAGAGGTAGTTATAGCAGCAATCGTCATCATGGCCACCAGGAAAGCCCTGTGGGAAGATGGGTTCCCCATCTAATTTTATAAAATTACAAAAAAACACTATTACTCTGCTACTGCTGGCAGTGTACCAAAAGTGCTCAATGCCAGAAATCTCTCTGCTGAATTTGCTAGAGCCCATATATCAGACCTTTCTAAACCTGAGAAAGATCCACTGGTTGGAGCGAGTTACACACCTATCTCATTAATCAATGTGGATCTTAAAATCCTGGCTAAAGTGCTGGTGACAAATTTAACACATGTGCTCCCCAGCCTATTTCATCCACAATATGTGGGAATTTTTGCAGGCTTCTCCTTCACCTATCTTCTTTGAACATGTTCTCAGATCTTATGGCAAGTTAGAACAGATGTGAATGACAGGGCCTGGTCTCCTTGGATGTTGAGAAAGCATTTGACTGCGTGTAATGAGGATACTTGTTTCAGATCATGGAATGAATGGGAATAGGTCAAGATTTCCTCGCATTCTTTCCTGGGATGTATCATCACACCAAAGCATTGAATAACTGTGGGTCCATGTTTCTCCATACTTTCAAATGTATTGCTGTACCAGGCTTGTTCGCTCTCTCTCTCACCCCTGTTATTACTACTAGCACTGGAACTGCTCTCTATATCAATATGCCAGCATGAACGAATCCAATTTATTCAGACCCCCACTGGCCAAGTCAAAGTTTTTTTTACATGCGAACAACATCCTGGTGACTGTCACCCAACCCCCAGACTTCTCTGGCATTCTTTCAAGATGTTTCTCACAGGAATGAGGGTCAGAGCAGAATCATTTCACTTCAAATCCTTTCCGAATTGCCCGATACTTGGGAGTACATAGACTTACCCTAAAAAACTGGGTCATGACCCATGGCCTGCTCCAAAGGGTTCCTATCCCTTTCCCTGTTGTCCACCCTATTTCCCGGTTGCTTTAAATGCCTGCTGGGGTACACTTACTATTGTTAATTCTTTATGTCAGTGGTTCCCAACATTTTGACTTCTGTGGACCCCCACTTTATCATTACTGGAACCCGGGGACCCCCTACTGAACCATTATTGGAATCCAGGAACTCCCCCCACTGAGTCATTACTGAAAGCTGGGGACCTAATCTGTTAATATTATTTAGTTTTCTAAGCAGTCACGGACCCCCTGAAGAGGCTTTGCAGACCCCCGAGGGTTACCTGGACTACAGGTTGGGAACCACTGCTTTATGTCATTGTGGCAGATTCTGCCTAATTGAATGTAAGAAGACATGAGCGGGTAGCAATACACTTTTCACAATTCCATTATCGCCCTCCACTCACTGTGCCACCCGAGGTCCACTGCACCCTTGGGTTTGGGTGGTGGGTTTTGTTGTTGTATTATTTTCCGGCCTCCCAAAAACAGATGGCAGACCTTAGACTGCGGAGCCTAGTGTTAGACATTTTCACCTTGTTTCCTTATGCCATTCTGTATCTACTGTAACCGTTGTGGTGCCAGGACTTTGTGAATGTTCCTTTATTGGGCCAAGGTTGAGGTTTGCTGGGTTTATTTGGTCGCTAAATCGACTGGACCCTTTTGGTGTCCGCATACGTATGGCAGGTATGTTCTGCATATCAGAAACAAGATGCCTCACCTCACCTGGGCTGGACATCCAACCAAGCTTGAGTTCTAGGATACACATTAACCGAGATTTCCTCTTCCTGCTATTGACGCATACAGCGTGCACTATATGTAAATACATCATCCTTATCTTTATCGTGTATTTGAGTATTCCTCTTGGATGATCACCCTAATGACAGTCGCACCATGTAAGACAACCCACAGTGAAGAAGTGCAATAGTCCTCTCTGAAACTTTGTGCAATTGTTTTCCGTTATAAATCACCACCGACACTTGTGGTATCACCCCTTTTGAAAACTGAAATTATTTATCAAAGTCATAAATGTTATGTTATTCTTTAGCTCATGAAATCCTGTGGACTGATGTTCCTTTTCATAATCGCCACCCGCATCTACACTGAACTAACGTGAAGGATGCAATGCTTCTTCTCTTTCTCATGAACCTTGTACCAATGAACCCCTTTTAAAGCGCTTTGTAATCCCCACTTTCAGGGCAGTGATTGTGCTACACCAAAAAATAAATGAATAAATATTTAGAAGGTCTGACCCTGAATTTCCATGCCCCAGGTTATCACTTGATTGTAGGCACAAGGTGTCTCATACAAATAGGCCATTCTGTAACCACGGCATTTTCAGTGTAATTTTACATTTGAAAGATTTGCCAAACAGTGCGCCGTCAGCTGAATAATTTGAATATTCGAAAAATAATTTTGTTTCCAGCACAAGACAGACCAAATATTACCCTGCTTCTGGCAATTTGCAAAAATCAAACTTATAATATTTCACCTGTTAATTTTGTTGTTCTGTGATTTAACAGGGGTGAAAATTGTGCCAATATCTCTAATTGAATGTCTAGAGAAGGGACTTTCACCTGCAGCTGGAAAGAAAAATAATAAATGGAATGTAATTCCTATGAGAGTCAAGGGTTGATTCTTTGACATTGTTTTCTTTCACAGTGAAGTAAATGTATGTTCATCACAACATTTTCATTTCGACAGTTATTTCAGAACACCCAGGCGCTTTTTCACAAAGGTGTTTTGGAGTACTTAAAGGAGGATTCCCGTAGTACTCTTTACATCTTCTTAAAAGCCTTTGTGAATTAGCCGCAAAACCTCTAAAACAAGAGCAGGAATATTCAGGTAAAATTAATACACATTAAAAGGGCTTTGCCCTCTTTGCACTTTTACTAACATGGAGATTGATGGTTTGTGACTGATTCACAAAGGCATGTAAGAGTATTTCTGTTGTGCTGCTTTTCTTAGTCAAAAATGCCGATTAGAGCTCTGAGTTGGAAGAATCCCAATCAACTTAGTTTTTTAGGTCTGATGTTTTGAATCTCAGATTTTCATCTAGCATCAAATATGTAATGTACAATAATGTTCAGTACGGTGGCCTCTATTGTGAACAAACAGTAAATCCAAACTTGAATAGAAATGGTAAAATAATGCTGAGATGCACAGCATAAAGATGTGCTGCTTTTATTTCAAGAAGTATGTGCAAGCAGGCCTGCTTTCTGTTTAGTTCAATATTGTATATATTTTACAAAACACCCACAGAAAGGTTATTGGTAACAAAAGTGCTTGCATGCAAGACAAGATAATTGTTGCTGAAAAATAATTTGAATAGGATCTGTGTATGCATGTTCCACTGTGTTGGAATCCTATAAATGCTATAAATGCAATAAACATCTGTTATTCAGCGCCAAGATACCCTTCTGGGTGAGCGTGCTTTTTACAAATACATATGTTATGTAATGTTATGAATGTGACATGTGTGAAAGATTCATAATATGTAAGTAATAATGCAACTGAGTGTGACTACTTAGGGGCATATTTATAAGCCCCTAGCACCATCATGCGCCTCCCTAGCATGTTCTTTTCAGGCTAAGGCGGCATTAAGGAAGCTTTTCTCCCGTGGCGGATTAACAAAATGGAGCAATACTTGCATTGCGCCACTTTGTAAACCCTTGCACCACTTTATGCATGTGCCAGACATAATATATGCACAGAGGAGTTCCGACACAGGGAGGCCCGAAAAAAATGGCACAGTGAAGTTTACAATATTTCACTGTGCCATTTTTTCCATCTGTTTTTAATGCCTGCTCAGACTAGGCATTAAAATGACACACCTATTTTAGTCAATGGGCCTGCCTGTGCTAGCGTAAACATTTTTTCCGCTAGTGTAACAACGCACCACAATAGCGTCAAACATTTTGATGCTATTGTCCTAATGAACTCCATGGTGCACCATATTTTAAATACGACACAACCATAGTGTTGTTAGGTGGGGCAAGAACGATGCAAGAAAAGTGGATCAGAAAAATGGCACATCAGGACCGATGCTCTATTTTCTTGTAAATATGCTGCTAAGTATGGCTCATAAACAACCATTTCGTGCCTCATAACATGATTTTCCTTGCCACTTCATGTTTCACATTTTTTAACCTTGCCACTTCTGTTGATTTGATTGCCCCACAACGCAGATGACCTTGGTTATCTCTCAGATGTTATGAGAGGGTTAAAGTACATTTTGTAAACTTGAGAAAATTATTGAGTTCTTGCAATATGTATTTTTTGCAGTCATACATGCCGGGCCAGAAAACAAAGGAAATAGAATGCCGAGGTTGTATTGTAAATCAAGTTCTGAGGGGCCACTCCAAATCACATGAAGTGAAAAGAGAAGACTTGCATAATATCAAAAAAATCCACACCATTTATTTTCTGAAACCATTTAATTTTTTAATACATGGAGGATGTGTTTAAGTAACATAGGGGGTCATTCTGAGTCTGGCGGGCGGCGGAGGCCGCCCGCCAGACTTCCCCCCTCCAAAATACCGCTCCGCGGTCGAAAGACCGCTGAGGGTATTTTGGGTTTTGCACTGGGCTGGCGGGCGACCGCCAAAAGGCCGCCCGCCAGCCCAGTGCAAAAAACCCTTCCCACGAGGACGCCGGCTCAGAATTGAGCCGGCAGAGTGGGAAGGTGCGACGGGTGCAGTTGCACCCGTCGCGAATTTCAGTGTCTGCAAAGCAGACACTGAAATTCTTTTTGGGGCCCTCTTACGGGGGCCCCTGCAGTGCCCATGCCATTGGCATGGGCACTGCAGGGGCCCCCAGGGGCCCCGCAACACCCCATACCGCCATCCTGTTCCTGGCGGGAGAACCGCCAGGAACAGGATGGCGGTATGGGGTGTCAGAATCCCCATGGCGGCGCAGCAAGCTGCGCCGCCATGGAGGATTCAATAGGGCAGCGGAAAACCGGCGGGAGACCACCGGTTTTCCCTTTCTGACCACGGCCAAACCACCGCGGTCAGAATGCCCTGCGGGGCACCGCCAGCCTGTTGGCGGTGCTCCCGCCGACCCTGGCCCTGGCGGTCCGGGAATGCCGGGGTCAGAATCACCCCCATAATGCCTGTTTACTAATCTTTTAAATCAGACTTCAAATTGCACTCTCATTTCTGTGTGTGATTTCTGTAAACCTCTCAGAGCTCCAAAGTAAACAATGTCTAAATGTTGCGCATTGAAACACTTCCAAACCAATAAAAAAATACTGTTGGATATTGGATTACATTTTTGCGTTCTTTAGCTGAATCCACTCTAGGTGGTCCTAGAACTCTGCACACTTTAATCCTGCTAACTAGTGGTAAAATGCTAGTGGTATCCATTTTAACTATCAATCAATCAATCAATCAATCACTTGTAAAGTGAGGTACTCACCTGCTAGGGTCTCGGGGCGTTGGGGGGGGTGGGAAGGATTGCTACTGCTCGAATAACCAGGTCTTGAGGCATTTCCTGAAGGCCAGGAGGTCCTTGGTCTGTTGTAGGTGAACGGGGAGGGAGTTCCAGGTCTTGATGGCGAGGTGGGAGAAGGATCTGTCACTGGCTGTAGTTCGAGGAACGGTGGCGAAGGCGAGGTTGGCGGAGCGGAGTTGGCAGATGGGAGCGTGGAAGGTGAGTCGCACGTTGAGGTCGGCAGGGCCTGCGTTGTGGAGGGCTTTGTGGGCGTGGATGAGGAGTTTGAAGGTGATCCTCTTGTTGACGGGAAGCCAGTGTAGATTTCTGAGGTGGGCTGAGATGTGGTCGTGGCATGGGATGTTGAGGATGAGGCGTGTGGAGGTGTTCTGTATTCGTTGCAGTTTCTTCCGGAGCTTGGCCGTTGTTACCGCGTAGAGTGAATTGCCGTAGTCCAGTCTGCTGCTGACGAGAGCGTGGGTGACCGTCCTTCTGGTTTCGGTGGGGATCCATCTGAAGATCTTGTGAAGCATGCAGAGGGTGTTGAAGCAAGAAGCTGAGACGGCATTAACTTGCGAGGGTCATGGTGAGTGATGAGTCTAGGATGAAACGTAGGTTGCATGCATGGGTGGTGGGTGTTGATGCGGTTCCTATGGTGGCTGGCCACCAGGAGTCATCCCATGCGGAGCGGTTGGAGCTGAGGATGAGGATCTCAGTCTTGTCCGAGTTCAGTTTGAGGCGGCTCTTCTCCATCCAGTTGGCGATGGCGTGCATAACATCGTGGAGGTTGGGTTTTTGCGGTGGCGGGTTCCTTGGTGAGCGAGAGGATCAGCTGGGTGTCGTCTGCATTGGAAATGATCTTGAGGTTGTGAGATCGGATGATGTTGGCGAGCGGAGCCATGTAGATGTTAAAAAGAATTGGGCTGAGAGAGGATCCTTGGGGAACGCCGCAGATGATCTTAGTGGCTTCAGACAGGAAAGGAGGGAGGCAGACTCTCTGAGTTCTGCCGGAGAGGAAGGATGTGATCCAGTCCAGGGCCTTGTGGCAGATCCCAGCATCTTAGAGGCGTGTGCGGAGAGTGTGGTGACAGACGGTGTCAAAGGTGGCCGAGAGGTCTAGAAGGATGAGGGCAGCGGATTCGGAAATGAGTGCAGTTTCGGTACTGTGATTTTTACGGAATCCGGATTGGGAGATGTCTTGCGTGTTGTTGTCCTCCAGGAAGTGGGTCAGTTGTCCATTGACGATCTTCTCAATGACCTTTGCGGGGAAGGGAAGGAGGGAGATGGGCCGGTAGTTCTTGAGGTCCCCGGGGTCTACTTTAGGTTTCTTTAGCAGGGCGTTGACTTTGACGTGTTTCCAACTCTCCGGGAAGGTGGCGGTCTTGGAGGAGCTGTTGATGATCATACGGAGTTGTGGGGCGATGGTGTGGCTTGCTTTGTTGAAGACATGGTGGGGGCATGGGTCGGAGGGTGATCAAGTGGATGGCACTCATGGTATTGCTGGTGTCCTAGTCGTTGATGGGGGTCCAGGTGAGCAAGAGGTTGGTGTGGCTGGGTGCGTTGGGGTTAGTGGTGGTCGCAGTGGTCATGACGGTAGAGGAGTTGAAGCTGCCGTGGATGTCCATGATCTTGCGGTGAAAGAAGGTGGCGAGGGAGTCTCAGAGGTCTTGCGAAGGAGGGGGGTCGATGGAGCAGGACCTGTGGTTGGTGAGTTCTTTGACGATGCTGAAGAGCTCTTTGCTGTTGTGCGCGTTGTTGTTGATGCGATCCTTGTAGATCTCTGAGATTTCCTGCCAAACGTCAACTGCTTCACTATGACCTCATGCAGGGCTCTCTGATGACATGGAATTCTCTTTGGGCACTGTCTGTGACCTAGCCCTACTGAGAATTTTTGACTTCTATCTCAGAGACTAAGGGGGTCATTCCAACCCTGGCGGTCGGTGTAAAAGCGGCGGCCAACCCGCAAACAGGCAGGCGGCCAAAAAAATGGAATTCCGACCCTGGCGGGAACCGCCAACACAGCCCGCCACTTTACCACTCCGACCGCCACGGCGGTACAGACAAGCAGCGCGGCGGTCACCGCCAACAGACAGGCGGCAGACAATGTACCGCCCACCCTATCACAACTCACCAATCCGCCACCTTTTCCGGGGCGGGAGCCCCGCCGATAAAAACACGGCGGAAACAGACTTCGAACGGGAAAACGCTCACCTCTACACACTCCACGAGGAATCTGGACAGCATGGAACCCGAACTACACATCCTACCAGCTATTGTCTACCTGCTCCTCTACCAGGAGCACGAACGCCGGCGCAGAAGACAACGGTGAGTACTGCACCTACGACACAGGGGAGGGGGGAGGCTAAAAATTACGGGGACACACATACGCCACCCACCCACCCCCACCCTCACCCACTACAACACACACATCAATGCAGAGCAACAAGTCAGAGTGACACCCCCCAACCCCCCCGGAAGAATGCAAAGACAAAATAAAATGATCATTAAAAATGAAGTATATTATAGCATAATTGAAGTTAAGTGAAATATGAAAATATAAATAAAATATATTACATCATGAACAATATATACATAGGTCAAAAGTCCGGGCCATATTGGCTATCATCCATTGTTCGTGGGCCAATGGGCCTAAACACATGGGCAAAGCCCACACACGAGACCCGATTCCATTGGAGAGTACACTGCAGGGGCATCAGATAGTAAAACTACAGGCACCTCAGGGGGAAGGGGAGGGGGGCACCTCAGCCAGTTGAGTCCACGACGCCAGATCCACGAGGGGCCTCCATGGCCACTGTACCATCCTGGGGAGTGCAAAGCCACAGTCTCACAAGTCTCTACAGTGGGTGGGTTGCCCACTGTACCATCCTGGGGAGTGCAAAGCCACAGTCCATCAAGTGGATTACAGACTCCACTGGTTCTGGAGGAGGCATGGTGCCCAGAGTGCTTCATGAAGCCCTGGCCGACACAGATCCGGCCCTGCCAATGGGCCAGCGGTGCTTGAGATGAAGGGCCCTCGGAGCGGTGCTTGACAGGAAGGGCCCAGCGGAGCGGTGCTTGACAGGAAGGGCACAGCGGAGCAGTGCTTGTCACGGCGGGGCCCAGTTCAGCGGTGCTTGACAGGAAGGGCCCAGCGGAGCGGTGCTTGAGATGAAGGGCCCAGCGGAGCGGTGCTTGAGATGAAGGGCCCAGCGGAGCGGTGCTTGACAGGAGGGGCCCAGCGGAGCAGTGCTTGACAGGAAGGGCCCAGAGCGGTGCTTGACAGGAAGGGCCTAGCGGAGCGGTGCTTGAGATGAAGGGCCCAGCGGAGCGGTGCTTGAGAGGAAGGGCCCAGCGGAGCGGTGCTTGAGATGAAGGGCCCAGCGGAGCGGTGCTTGAGAGGAAGGGCCCAGCGGAGCGGTGCTTGAGATGAAGGGCCCAGCGGAGCGGTGCTTGACAGGAAGGGCCCAGCGGAGCGGTGCTTGACAGGAAGGGCCCAGCGGAGCGGTGCTTGACAGGAAGGGCCCAGCGGAGCGGTGCTTGAGATGAAGGGCCCAGCGGAGCGGTGCTTGACAGGAAGGGCCCAGCGGAGCGGTGCTTGAGATCAAGGGCCCAGCGGAGCGGTGCTTGACAGGAAGGGCCCAGCGGAGCGGTGCTTGTCACGGCGGGGCCCTGTTCAGCGGTGCTTGTCACGGCGGGGCCCTGTTCGGTGGTGCTTGTCACGGCGGGGCCCTGTTCGGCGGTGCTTGTCACGGCGGGGCCCAGTTCGGCGGTGCTTGCCACGGCGGGGCCCTGTTCGGCGGTGCTTGTCACGGCGGGGCCCTGTTCGGCGGTGCTTGTCACGGCGGGGCCCTGTTCGGCGGTGCTTGTCACGGCGGGGCCCTGTTCAGCGGTGCTTGTCACGGCGGGGCCCTGTTCGGCGGTGCTTGTCACGGCGGGGCCCTGTTCAGCGGTGCTTGTCACGGCGGGGCCCAGTTCGGCGGTGTTTGCCACGGCGGAGCCCTGTTCAGCGGTGCTTGTCACGGCGGGGCCCTGTTCGGCGGTGCTTGTCACGGCGGGGCCCTGTTCAGCGGTGCTTGACATGTGTTCCCAGGGAACCAGATCGGGCCAATATTTTCCGCTCAGTAGCCATCCGACCTTTCGCTTGCGGGGCCCTCCTGTGCTGGAGTCCTGGGCCCGTGGGTGTCCTCCTTCACACCCGAAATGGGGCTGGTGGGGCCCTCCTGGGCAGCTTGCCTGCTGCCGGAAATGTCCGCCCTGCTGCCCTTGCCCTCCTTCGCCAATTCTCTGGGGCCCTTGCCTCCCTTTGTGGATGTGCCAGGTGACGGTGCCAGGGTATTACCTTTGGCGGGCTGCCGTCTCTGGCCTCTCGCGCCGGCCCTTCCCTTTTTTAGTTTTTTTCCCAGGGGGTGGGCTGGCTGTCCCCTTGCTGCTGGCCAATGTTGCTGCCCTAGAAGCTGGTGGACTCCAATAGCCCTGGACTATGGTCCTTGTAGGTGCAGGGCTTGTGGTGGCTGAGGTGCTGTTTGGACTCTTACGAGATGGAGGGGGTGGGTCAGGTGATGCAAAGAGGTTAATTTTGGAGAGGAAAAACTTTTTAGGAGCAGTGGGAAGGGTAGGTGCGGTGGGTATGGGAGTGGAGGAAGAGGATGTGGTTGTAGGAGAGTCAAGTGTGCTGTCTTTGGGTGCAGGTGCTTGTGACGGAGGCTGTCGTGAGGTGGATGGCTGTTGGGTGGGTGGCTGCCTGCGTTTGTGTGGTTTGGAAGAGGGGGTGACAGACACACTGGGAGAGGACACAGGGGACGTGTAAATGGCAGTGGGGGTGGTGACTGCACGTGTGCAGAGTGTTCTGGTGGGTGTGCTGGTGATGGACGTACTGGCTGATGGTGGTGTGCATGCAGGTGTGAGTGGAGCCGTCACAGGGAGGGAGGAGGGAGATGAGGAGGAGGGGGACACAGAGGAGGCAGTGGCTGTTGGCATGTTTGCATGTGGATGTTGCATGTGTGAATGCTTGTGTGATCTGTGGTGCTTATGTCTGGATGAGCTGCCCTTGGGTGTTGATGTGTGTGCAGGCTGGTCTGTAGGTGTGGCTGGGATAGGCAGAGGAACAGGGGAGTGGGACTGGGATGAGGAAATTGGAGGGGGGAGGCAGGAGACAGGTACAATGGCTGCCATCAGTGCTGAGGCTAGAGCGTTGAACGATCGCTGATGGGCAGCCTGACCCGAATGAATGCCCTCCAGGTATGCATTGCTCCGGTGCACCTCCCTTTCTACACCCTGGATGGCATTCAAAAGGGTAGACTGCCCAACAATGAGCGTCTGGAGGAGGTCAATGATCTCCTCACTGAGGGCAGCAGGGGTAACTGGGGCAGGGCCTGAGGTGCCTTTGGCGAAGGAGATGCCCACCTTCCTGGCCGAGCGGGCACGGGGCGAACGCTGAGGGGCTGCTTGGAGGGCGGAGCTGGTGCGCGGGGTGGCGGCTGTACCTGTTGTAGCGGTGGGCACGGATGTTGCCGCCACCACAAGGGAGCTCCCTTCCGAGGACGTGTCTGTGTCGCTGACGTCTCCACGGGTCCCCGTTGTGGAGCTCCCCTCGCCCTCCGTCTCACTGGTGAACTCGGAGTCGGTTGCATGGCACTCCGGGGCCATGTGAGATGCAGCTCCCTCGTGCTCCGATGCCACTTCTCCTCCGCCTGATGATGCTAATGCACACATGAACAGGAAGACCACAAAAAAGGGGGGGGGGGAGAAAAAATGACATGTTGAGTGCATGCATTGGCGACACCGTTGGCGGAGAGGACAGACACAGAAGCCCCCTGCACTACGCCGCGCACTCGGTGTACACTACTCAATTATTGTGACTTGGCCTACAAGCCTATGGACGACAACTGCACACATAGGTGACCCAGGGCCATGGATAGCTGTACTTAGCACCCTACAGAGGTGGGGGGTGGGGGCAGAGGGCCATGCCTTACGGAGGGGACCAGCCTACAGAAGTCGCCCTGGCCTAGAGATACCCATAGCCCTCCTCCCCCAACCAGACACCTCCACTGTGCGCTAACATAGCAGAATGTGCTGGTACTCACCCCCTTGTGTCTGCTGTGATGTCCTCACGTGCCCAACCAAATCGGGGTAGGCCACCGCCAGGATCCGGGACATCAGGGGGGTCAATTGACGGGAGCCACCCCTCCTACGATGGGAGGCCATCCCCAGCAGAGCCTCCGCGGTCTTCCTGCTCCCGCGGCGGATGTCCTCCCACCTCTTGCGGCAGTGGGTGCCCCGTCTGTTGTGGACCCCCAGGGTCCGGACGTCCTTGGTGATGGCACACCAAATGTCGACCTTCTGATGGGCGCTGACCTATGTGACATGGACAGGGTGGGAAAATAAATATCATCATTTTCTGCATGGTCGATGTGAGTGGCCCCCCCCCCCAACCTTCCCATATGGCACATGCTCTCATCTGTCGTGCGATGCATGCCTCATTCGCTCCCCTCCCCACCATCTTTCATCCACCCCACTCAACACAGGCATTGCCCACAAAGCATGGTCCCAGTGTACTTACCTGTTGGTCTGGAGGACCGTAGAGTAGCGCATACTGGGGGAGGACCCCATCAACAAGTTTCTCCAATTCCTCAGATGTGAAGGCAGGGGCCCTTTCCCCAGTCGCAGCACCCATTGTATCTTCCAGACCGAGGTCACAGCAGCACTTGCAGTATAGGTCCTCTCCTGTGGATGATCAGGTCTCGAGTGATTAAGCAGATAGAAGATGGCGGTCACGCCCGCGGCGGTGCGTACCGCGACCGCCGGCGCACATCGTCATTGGCTCCTGAGACCCATAGGGTTCAATGTTAACCAATGCTGCTTTGCGCCACGGTCTTCCACCGCCTACCGCCACGGTGTGCCACGTCAGCGCATTGACCTCACATCCCATTGTCATACTTTACAGGTCAGGCAGCCGCCATTTCAAGGGCCCACATGGCTTAATTTGTACTGCGTCACACAGGCCTAGGCCTTGCATTGCCACTCATACAAGCCATTCAATGCATAGCGAATCGTGTTCTGTGCAAGCAGTGGTTACGTACCTGTGGGTTGCTTGACTCTGTGCTCCATGTTGTCCTTCCTAGGCACCGTCCGCTGGGACTTGCGAGGAGATGGAGGAATGTTCCCGTGTACAGACCGCTGGTGGACCTGTCGACAATGGAAGAAAGACATGTCATACTGACATACAGACTTGACCGAGCCACTATACAGGAACTGTGTGCCCAGCTGGAGCCAGACCTGATGTCCCCCATTCGCCAACCCACAGGGATTCCCCCTCTGGTGCAGGTTCTGTCAGTACTCCATTTTTTGGCAAGTGGATCATTCCAAACAACAGTGGCCATATCATCAGGGATGTCTCAGCCTATGTTTTCTAAGGTTTTGTCCAGAGTGTTGTCTGCCCTGATGAAATACATGTGGAGCTACATTGTTTTCCCTGAGGTGGGCGATTTGGCTACAGTGAAGGGTGATTTCTATGCCCTTGGCCATATCCCCAACATCATTGGTGCCATTGATGGGACCCATGTGGCTTTGGTTCCCCCCAGTGAAAGTGAGCAGGTGTACAGGAACAGAAAAAGTTATCATTCGATGAATGTCCAGGTGGTCTGTTTGGCTGACCAGTACATCTCCCATGTAAATGCCAAGTTCCCTGGGTCAGTGCATGACGCGTACATCATGCGAAAGAGCAGCATCCCTTACGTGATGGAACAGCTACAGAGACACCGTGTGTGGCTAATTGGTGACTCTGGTTACCCAAACCTGTCGTGGCTACTGACCCCAGTGAGGAATCCCAGGACAAGGGCAGAGGAACGGTACAGTGAGGCCCATGGGCGTACTAGGAGGGTGATCGTGCGGACCTTCGGCCTCCTGAAGGCCAGGTTTAGGTGCCTGCATATGACAGGTGGATCCCTAATGTACTCACCAAAGAAGGTGTGCCAGATCATCGTGGCCTGCTGTATGCTTCACAACCTGGCTTTGCGACGCCAGGTGCCTTTCCTGCAGGAGGATGGCTCAGATGGTGGTGTTGTAGCAGCTGTGGAGCCTGTGGAGAGTGAAGAGGAGGAAGACGACGGGGACCACACAGACAACAGGGACACAGTGATACAACAGTATTTTCAGTAGCACACAGGTACGAATCAACCCCGCCATTTTACATTTACTTAAAATCTCCTGCCTCTCTACTGTCTGTGTTTCCCCCCAGTTCCTGTTAACTGAGTTGTGACTTTCCCTTCCGTTTTCAGAGCTGTAGGCCCCACTGCGTGACCTCTGCTTTGTTTGCCCATGGACTACAGCTGTGTGACAGTGGTATGTTGTCATCACAATGTAACTGAACATTTTGGCAACGTTATGTCTAATACATTTGTTCAAAATACAAGCAGACTCCAGATTTTTTAAGTGCAATAAGTGATTTTATTAAAGTGCTAAATTTAGGGACATGATTGTAAAACGGTGATGGGTGATGGTGGAGTAATGTCCATGGCAGAGTCCAGTTTTCAGTCTCACAGGTGCATTGTCCATATGCCTGTGGAAGGATGGAGCAGGGGCAGTTTAAGTTTGGACAGGGTGACAATGTGGGACAGTGGGATGACATCAGGGGGTATCGTTTGCTGGCGGGGGTCTTGGCATCCTACTCTGTCTTCTTGTGAGATCTCAGGTACCGCTTGCGGGGTGGTTCTTCTTCTGCAGGAGGTGGGGTTCTGGTGGCCTGTCGTTGTGTTGGGGCCTCCTGTCCACTAGCGCCGGCGGAGGTGGTAGGCTGTTCCTGGTCCATGCTAGTGACAGGGGCCCTTTGTGGTGCCACATGGTCCCGCAATGTGGTGACTATCTGGTTAAGGGCCACGACGATGGTCCCCATTGCGGAACTAATGTTTCTCAGTTCCTCTCTGAACCCCATGTACTGTTCCTCCTGCAGTACCTGGATCTCCTAGAACGTGGCCAGTACCGTAGCCATCGTCTCCTGGGAGTGGTGGTATGCTCCCATGATGGAGGAGAGGGCCTCTTGGAGAGTTGGTTCCCTGGGCCTGTCCCCCCCCTGTCGCACAGCAGCCCTCCCAGTTCCCCTGTTTCCCTGGGCCTCTGTCCCCTGGACCGTGTGCCCACTACCACTGCCCCCAGGTCCCTGTTGTTGTTGGGGTGGTGGGTCAACCTGGGTGCCCTGTAGTGGTGGACACACCGCTGATTGACGTGTCCTGGAGACAGAGGCATGGGCCCGCTGGGTGGGAGCTGTGCTGGTGTTCCCAGAGGGGGTTAGGTCTGCTGTAGCCTGTGGCTGTCTGTGGGGAACCGCCGGCCCGAGGTCCCCGATGGGCCGGGCTGGTCATCTGGGTCCAGGGACACAGAGCTGCTGTCATCACTGGGGGCCTCTTCTGGGGGTGGGATGGACATCTCTGGACCCTCCTGGGCGGTGTGGTAGCGTTCGGGTCCTGCAGGGGTATTAGAGTATGGTTATTGCTTCTGTGTGTGCCATTTCGTGTAATGGGTGGGTGGCCGTGTACCCCAGTGCTGGCATTCCCTTGTGGGGGCTTTTGTGACGGTGGCTTGTGGGGGAGATGGGTATGTGCAGTGGGCATGCTTTGGTGATGGGTGTCCATGCTTTGGGGAGGCATGCAGGGCTAGGTTTTGGGATGGGTGGGTTGTGATGGTGAGCCATTTGCAAGGAGTTGGTGTGATGGGGGTGGGGGTGAGGGTGGGGGTATGATTTGGCATGCAGGTGGGGTGGGGGGAATGAAGTAGTGAAGATTTGACTTACCAGAGTCCATTCCTCCGCCTACTCCTGCGAGGCCCTCAGGATGCAGGATGTGCAAGACTTCCTCCTCCCATGCTGTGAATTCTGGGGGAGTAGGTGGGGGTCCGCCGCCAGTCCGCTGTACCGCGATGTTGTGCCTTGATACCATGGAACGCACCTTCCTCCGTAGGTCGTTCCACCGCTTCCTGATGTCGTCCCGATTTCGTGGATGCTGTCCCACAGCGTTGACCCTGTCCACTATTCTGCTCCATAGCTCCATCTTCCTGGAAATGGTGGTGTGCTGCACCTGTGCCCCGAAGAGCTGGGGCTCTACCCAAACTATTTCCTCCACCATGACCCTGAGTTCAGCTTCGGAGAACCTGGGGTGTCTTTGGGGTGCCATGGGGTGGTGTGGATGGGGTGAGGGGTGGTGTATGTGTTTTAGAGTGTGGTGAGTGTGGTGGTGTATGGTGTTTTGTGCGTGGAAATTGTGTGGGTGATGTTGTGATTTGCCTCTGTGTGATGGTCTACTCTATGCTGTGCTGTCTCTCTCTGTCCTTCAGTCGCAATTGTGGTCGTAAGGGTTTGTGGGTGATGTGGGTGTGTGTTTTATATTTAATTGGGTGTGTGGGAGTGGTGTGTGTATGTGTCTCAGGTGTGTGTATTTTGAATTGTCCAATGTGGTAGTGTTTTGTAAAGGTGTGTGTATTTTGACCGCAGCGGCGTGTACCGCCAATGGAATACCACGGTTGAAAGACCGCTGCAGGGATTTGTGGGTCGGAATGGCATGGGCGTATTTCTGTTGGCGTGACGGTGGAGGTTTGGTCATCGCCAGTTTTTCGCTGGCCGTTGCTGTGGCGGACTTTTGTTGATGTCGGGTTTTTGGCGGTTTGCCAGTTGCAGGTCAGAATGACCGTGGCGGTTTACCGCGACCGCGGTGGTGTTATGGCGGTCTTCTGACCGGCGGTAAGTGCCTTTTACCACTGAGGTCAGAATGACCACCTAAGTCTGAAGTTAAAATATTTCTCTGAGACATACTTGGTTCATGTAAACTTTACCCTTGTCCTGGTCAAGAGCAACCAGATGACACGATTGACACTTGTAAGTAATGGGGTCTCTAGTTGACAGCGGTTTTCACCCGGTCCAAGTAGGGACCCTCACTCTTGTCAGGGAAAAGGTGTCACACAGCTAAGAAAACCCCTGCTCACCCATTTTGGTAGCGTGGCAAAAGAAGTTCGGCTTATCTCAGAGGCAATGTGTAAATTAGTTGTATTCACACACAGTAATACAGTAAAAATACTGCAGAAGGACTCCACACCAGTTTAGAAAAATAGCCCATATTTATCTGAGTAAAACAAGACCAAAATGATAAAAAAATCCAGCATAAGAAAGTCAAGATATCACTTTTAAAAATGTAAGCAACTTTAGTCCATAGTAATCAATGGATATGTTTGTTTTTGGGTAAGTACCTTAGAGGAGTCAAAAATTAAAGGGGAGAACAGGCTCAGGATGGTAAGGCTCTGGAAAAGCAAGTGATGTGTCAGTTCCTTACTGCCAGGGGAGGTGATGCATCGATTCCTTACTGTTAGGTTAGGTGATGCTTTGGTTTCCAGACAGTCTCAGTTACTTACTGTAGTGCGGTGTTGATAAAGAAATTAGCGTCCAGGGATGATGCATCAAAAATACAGCCATGCTGTGTTGGTCTACAGCGGCGAAGCAGGAGCTGCATCAATTCTACAGAGATGGTGCAAGCGATGTGTTGATTCTGCAGCAGCGGTGCAGGTGCCGTATTGGGTTCTTCCAGCGATGCATTGATTTACAGCGGTGCTGGGAGTCGATGCATGGATTATTTCTTTAAGATCACCAGAACTCACTTCCAAGGGCCCAGGGACTGGATTTGGCACCACTTGGCAGATTTGGACTCTCAGAAAAGGGTCCAGGTGCTGGCAGGTGAAGTCTTTGATGTCCCTGAGACTTCTTAACAGGAGTCAAGCTCAATTCAATCCCTTGGAGAACCTTGGAAAGCAAGATGTAGAAAGCAAAGTCCAGTTCTTTCATTTCCAGAATGGAAGCAGCAGGCCAGCGCAACAAAGCAACAAGCAGAGTGGCTGTCCCTTCTGCAGCATCCAGGTCTTCTTCCTGGCAAAATGTCCTCAGTCCAGAAGTGATCTAACTATGTGGTGTCAGAGGTTCGGTACTTATACCCATTTCTGTCTTTGAAGTAGGCAAATATTAAAGAGAAGTCTTTGTTGTGCACAAGACCCTGCCTTTCCCTGCCGCAGCCCGAGACAACTCCGGGGGGGGGGGCATTTAAGACTTCTCAGATGTCAGCTCCTCCCACCATTCTAGCTTAGGAATACCCATCAGCCTGGTAATGGGCCATCAGGATATGCAGGGCACACCTCATCTCCCTTTGTCTGACTGCCTAGAGTGAATGCACATACAGCCCAACTGTCATCCTGACCCAGACATGTATTCAGCAGACAAACAGAGGCACAAAATGGTTAAAAAAGAAAATGCCCCATTTCTAAAAGTGGCATTTTCAAACTTGCAATTCAAAAACCAACTTCACCAAAGTATGTATTTTTTAATTGTGAGTTCAGAGACCCCAAACTACCTATCTATCTGCTCCCACTGGGAAATTACACACAAAATATATTTCATGGCAATCCCCTTGTTTGGGAGAGATAGGTCTTACAATATTGAAAAACCAAATTAGCAGTATTTCACTATCAAGACATGTACAACACACCTGTACATGTCCCACCTTCTCCATACACTGCACCTTGCCCATGGGGCTGCCTTTGACCTAGCTTAGAGGTGCCTTACAGGTAATAAAAAGGAAGGTTTGGGCCTGGCAGATTGGTGCAGTTGCCAATTTGACATGGCCATTTAAAACTGCACACACAGACACTGCAATGGCAGGCCTGAGACATGTTTGATGGGCTACGTATGTGGGTGGCACAATCAGTGCTGCAGACCCACTAGTAGCATTTGATTTATAGGCCCTGGCCACTGGTGCATTATACTAGGGACTTACAAGTAGATCAGATATGTCAATCATAAATAAACAAATCACCAATACAATTTAGACAATGAGCACTTGCACTTTAACACTGGTGAGCAGTGATAAAGTGTCCAGAGTCCCACAGCCAACAAAAACAGGTCAGAAAAAATAGGAGGAGGAAGGCAAAAAATGTGGGGATAACCCTGCGAAAAGGGCCAGGTCCAACACAACCTCCTTCCAGCCTATAGCCAAGGTAGGCTAATCAGCACCTTATTTGGGCAATAGAACATGGGCCCTGGCCCGGAACAGCAGGGAAGTGTTCCAGTTCTACACATTTCTGAACCCAGTTGTATCCCTCTGTACATGATCTCGGGCCCACTTAGCTAACCCATGGGGAATCCTTCTCCTCACCTGTGGATCCCATCTGTGCAGCACCTAACCTTACTTTGCTCACAAATGTATCCCAATGGGCAGATAGTACCACCATGACCAACATAATGGTGTGGCCATTCCACCCTTGGGGTTTGACTCCTGTCCTCAACCCAAGAGCAACTCTGCCCACAAAGACAGCAACCCACAGTGGCCCCTGACAGCTATCAGTGATGAGAGCCAGGCATCAGCCCTTCCAGGGCTCTCTAACCTCTGTGGTTTCTCAGAGTGGGTGGTGGTAGCCCCAGGTGACTGGCACCCTGTCCACTCTCCCTCCCAGCAGTTCAGGGGTGGTATCCTGAGACTTCTGGGGGTGTACAACCACTCCCCAAGGGAAACACATTCCTCATGTGTTGTGTGAGAGTCTGTCTGCCACAGGTCTCCCAACCCCTGTTCATCTGGCAGAGCATCAAGCCCTCCCAAGTAAAAAGTGGCATCACCAGGGTCATTCTGGGGGTGCTCTGACCTCAGAGCTGGCAACCCATGACCCACTGGTTCTCCCTCAGAGGACTGTATCCCCCTCTCACCTCTCCACCTGGACTTCTGCACCCTCCTCCCCGGAGCAACTTCATATGCCTGAGCCCCCAGGTGTATGTCACCAACATCCTTAGAAACCAAGTGTCTGCGTATATGGACCTTTTCTTCTACTTTTGCTGCAATCATCTGAGCTGATATCAGCCCTCATGGCTTTCAGATACAGCTCCTTTATACTTAACTCATGAGTTAAAAGAACTTTGTTCTACTCAAGGGCCAGTTTCTTTCTTCCAAAGCTTTTTCTTTCTCAAGCTTCAACCTGGGCTGATTGTGGCCAAAACACAAGAGTTGCAAATACAGAAAGAGAAAAACAGTATGCTGATACGTAATGGTCTGCGATATGGAAGTAGTGTACACCAATCACTGTATTTAAAGTACAAATACAAGACCTATCATCACGCCTGATCACCAGTACAATTTAGACAGGGAGCAATTGTGCTTTAGCACTGGTAACAGTGGTAAAGTACCCAGAGTCCTTGTCAGGAATTCAGTAGCAGGAACAAAGACTTACTTGTGCAAAAGACCTAAACGCCAGAGACTGGCACACCGCTTTAGGGTTAAAATCATATGCTAATTTAGGAAAATTCTAAATCTTATTCTATTTATGACAGAGTATATTTAAAAGAGAGGAGGCTACAAGTCTTGCTCTATAAGGGTATGGAACATTGATGTACATATAATAGAAATAGAGTTTAGGAACATTAGAATATGAATTGAAATGTGAATTGCATGTTTGTGTTTTTCTTCCCTTACAGGTAGCTGTCATTTATAATATCAGGCAAAAACGAAGTATACCAGCAAAGATTCCCCCACAAGGCAGTCTCCATTATTTCTCTATCCACTTCCCCTTTCCCCGCAGTTGATATTTCACATTGGTGATAGTCAGAAGGTCAGTGTGGATATTAGTGGAGGGGTGTTGGGACTAGCTTCTGGTACTGAGGAATCCAGCTGCCCAGTACTTGACACTCCTGACAGATTGAGTGCCAATTCAGCTGATTCAACCCGAACAGAAGCTGGCAGATGACTTAGATATAAAAGCCTAGTAGGAGTTTTGGATAATATTCAGAAACAACTAAATAATACTATGGAAGAAAACAAGAGTTTAAAAGAAGATATAAAACGATCTCATGTAGAAACTCATCATCTTTAACAAAAAAGGATGAATTAATGGCTAAATCCTCACCTCCCTTGAAAGATCATGAAAATTTGCCCAAGAGTTCGTCCACACATGCGGCAGAGATTTCCACTCAGGTGGTCCATTCCTTTTCCCCAATAATTCCTTGGCCCATCCAGAACATTTTAGTGGGGATCCACAGAAGGCACAGATATTTTCAACTCAGTTTTCACTACATTTCTTGTAGAGATCGGTAATGTTTTTGGAGGACCAATCCAAAGTTGCCTTTATAAAGTCTTTTTTGAGTTGAGATGCCGTGTCTTGGGCTATACCTATTGTAGCTTGGAATTACACCGTTCTCTATGATTTTGAAAGGTTCAAGATAGAATTCTTCGAGATTTTTGGCAGATGGACAGCCAACCAAGCGATAGACAATGAGCTGTTTAATTCATATTTGGCACAATATAATAAATTAATTGTAGAAACAGAAGGGCCTGAGAGTAAGCATGCTGCAATTTTGTATTACGGACTCAAGGATGAACTCAAAGACGCCTTAGCTCAAATTCTAAATCGGCTTCATGAAATTTCAGAATTAATAGATTAGGTTCTGCAGATAGATCACAGATTGAGTGAAAGAAGATCTGAGAAAAGAAGAGATTTTCAAGGTCATCCTCCTCCTCGGTTCGACAAAGTCAAGATGGAAATTAGTAAGGAAGAACCTATGCAGATAGGCTCCATCAGAGGCCCGCTTTCCAAGGAAGAGCAAGAAAGGAGATTAAAGAGTTTATGTATGTATTGCAGAAATCCAGGGCATTTCGTGAAAGATTGTTCCAAGAAACCCAAGACCAGTTTGTCGGGAAAAGACAATCTCACCAGTCAAGGCAGTTGCCCTGGTTACAAAAGATACAGAGTGAACTCCAGGTAGTCCTGTGAATTACGAATTATGAAACTCAATAGGTAGCCAATACCTTGCAGTCTGCAGCACCTCACCTGGTGGTCCCCTTCATAGCAAAGTTTGGGAATCAAGGAAAAAAAATGTTCTAGTAATGATTGACACTGGGGCCACTGGGGATTTTTCTGATCAGAAGTATGCCAAGAAGGTGTGAATATGTTTTGTTCAAAAAAAGGTCTCAGCAAAAGTTTGAGCGGTAGATGGGACTAATTTAAATTATGGACCAATAACTGAAGAAACTGAAACTATTGAATTATTGAGTACTAGTGGGCATGGAGGATTTTTGAGATTCAAGTTAATTGACACACCTCAATTCCAGTTGATTCTTGGTTTGTCATGGTTGACTAAACATAATCCAAAGATTGATTGGGAAAAACGTACAGTGGATTTGAATTCAGAGTATTGTAAGGAACAGTGCTTTCAGAAGAAATATGAGATAACTATTGATTCTCCGGCCACAGTGTTGGCTTCGAAAGCCCTGCACTATTTGTGTCATGGACCTAAAAGAGACACTTGTAGAGTATCAGGATTTGGCAAGTATTTTTTATAAGAAAGAAAGCATAAAAGTTGCCTCCTCATTGAGATTATGATTGCAAGATAGAATTTGAACCAGGAACAATCTTACCTTGTAGTTGCATCTATGCTCTGACTGAAGCAGAAAATCAGTGTCTCAAGAAATATGTAGAAGAATATTTGGACAATGGGTTTATTCGTCCTTCCCAAATCCCAGTCTCTTCTCCTTTATTCTTAATTCCTAAGAAGGATGGAAATCTCTGTCCCTGAATAGATTATAGAGCACTGAACCAAGTAACTGCTAAAAATAGATATCCTCTACCACTGATCTCAGAGTTATTAGATCAAGTGAAAGGTGCAAAAATATTCACTAAACTAGATTTGTGAGGTGCTTCCCATTTGGTGAGAGTAGCCTAATGTGATGAATGGAAAACAGCTGTTCAGACTAAATATGGCCTCCATGAATACCAAGTGATGCCCTACGGATTGTACAACGCGCCAGCTGCCTTTCAACATTTGGTGAATGATGTTTCAAGGGAGTACTTTGATCGATTAGAGGTGGTTTACCTTGACAACCTTGTGATCTTTACGAAGCATGAAAGAAGCATGCCACAAAAACGACAAGTAAATCATCTTTATGTGAAATTGAAAAAAAGTTATTTTCATGTCGAACAAGTAAAGTTTTTAAGTTTTGTGATGTCTTCTAAGGGAGTTTCCATGGATTCTAAGGTGTCTACCACCAGAGACTTGACCACTCGAGAAATGTGAAAGAGATTCAATGCTTTATTGTTTTCACTAACTTTTATCGATGATTCATCCACAATTTCTCTGCCACAATAAGCCCCATCACTCGGTTGTTGAAGAAAGGAGTAAAATTTCAGTGGACTGAAGAAACAGATAAGGCTTTTCAGTTTCTCAAAGAAAAATTCATAACAGCTCTCATTTCCAAATCCAGAAGAGGCCTTTTTTGTAGAAACAGATGCATCAGATCATGCTTCTGGAGGAGTGCTCTCTCAGAGAAATAAACAAATTGGACAATTACATCCAGTAACTTATCGATCTAGAAAGGTGACAGACACAGAAAAGAATTATTAAATTGCAGACAGACAAGGAATTTTTGGCAGTTAAGAATGCTTTTAGAGATTGGAGATATTGGCCCTCATTACAACCCTGGCGGTTGGTGATAAAGCGGCGGTAACACCGCCAACAGGCCGGCGCTAAAAAATCGGAATCATGACCACAGCGGAAACCGACAATACAAACAGCCACTTTAACACACCAACCGCTAAGGCAGTAGCAACAAACACCGCAGCAGTAACCGCCAACAGCCAGGTGAAGACAATGTACCGCCCACTGCATCACAACACGCTTATCCGACAGCTTTTCTGGGGCGGTACCAACACCATCAAAATCACGGCGGAAACACTACTCTGAAGGGAAATGACTCACCTCTCCACACTCAAGGAAGAACCATGACGCCATGGAGTCTGAGCTGCAGGTGTTCCCAATGCTGGTGTACCTTCTCATACACCAGGAACATGAATGCCGGCGAAGAGACCACAGTGAGTACTGCACCTAGCACACAATGGAGGGGCAGGGGAAAAAGAGAGTGACACACACACGCAACACGCTACACCCCCACCGCCACCCTCACCCCCAACACCATACACACAAACAGATGCAAAAACATTACATATACACCCCGTAACCCTCAGGAATAACGCAAGGACAATAGGAATGGAGTAAAATGAGTGTAATAGTAAAGTCTTAGAAAAATACGTACTTCAATAAAGAAACGGTATGTACAATATATACAATATATACAAAAGGAGGGACAATGACCACTCTAAAATGTCCGTGGCCCACTGGCCAAAACACATAGGCCAAGGCCACACTTGACTCCTGCCTCAATACGGAGAGAACACTGCAGGGGCATCAGGTCGAAAACACACAGGCACCTCAGGGGGACAGGGAATGGGGGAGCACCTCAGCCGGAAGATGGTACAACGCCACTGGCCTGGAGGGGGCTCCATGCCCACTGCTTGGTCCTGGGGAGTGCAAGGCCACAGTCTCTCAAGTGGGTGGTTTGCCCAGTGCTTGGCCCTAGGGAGTGCAAGGCCACAGTCTCTCAAGTGGGTGGTTTGCCCACTGCTTGGTCCTGGGGAGTGCAAAGCCACAATCTTTCAAGTAGGTGGTTTGCCCACTGCCTGGTCCTGGGGAGTGTAAGGCCACAGTCTCTATAGTGGGTGGTTTGCCCACTGCTTGGTCCTGGGGAGTTCAAAGCCACAGTCTCTTAAGTGGGTGGTTTGCCCACTGCCTGGTCCCGGGGAGTGCAAGGCCACAGTCTCTCTAGTGGGTGGTTTGCCCCCTGCTTGGTCCGGGGGAGTGCAAAGCCACAGTCTCTCAAGTGGGTGGTTTGCTCACTGCCTGGTCCTGGGGAGTGCAAAGCTGAAGTCTCTCTAGTGGATGGCTTCTCCACTGGTTCTGGAGGGGTCCTTGTGCCCAGTGTGCGTCATCCTGGCAAGGAGGGGATGAGTGGATGGCTTCTTCCACTGGTTCTGGAGGGGGCCTTGTGCCCAGTGTGCTTCATCCTGGCAAGGAGGGGCTCAGTGGATGGCTTCTTCTACTGGTTCTGGAGTGGTCCTTGTGCCCTGTGTGCTTTATCCTGGCAAGGAGGGGCTGAGTGGATGCCTTCTTCCATTGGTTCTGGAGGGGTCCTTGTGCCCAGTGTGCTTCATCCTGACCAGGAGGGGCTGAGTGCATGGCTTCTTTCACTGGTTCAAGAGGGGGCCTTGTGCCCAGTGTGCTTCATCCTGGCAAGGAGGGGCTGAGGGGATGCCTTCTTCCACTGGTTCTGGCGGGGGCCTTGTGCCCAGTGTGCTTCATTCTGGATGGGACACGGTCACAGTCTCTCACCTGTGTGTCACATTGACAGGTGTTGCAGGGACCAGGACCCACTGCAGCCCATGTAGTCACCACTACACACTGTTCGCCAGATCAGTGGATGCCAGTTGCACTGCAGGTGGCGGTGCTGGCAGTGGTGGTGGTAGTAGCCTCCAGGCCTTCACCTGCAGCCTTGGGCGGCTGAAGTGCCATGGCTGGTGTTGTGTGCCCCTTCCTGCCCCTGGCAGATGGTGGTGCCTCCTTGCTTCTGCCAGCAGGTGTCTTTTTCTTGCTGGCTGGTGGTGCCTCCTTCCCCTTGCTGGCTGGTGTCTCCCTCTTGCCCTTGCTAGGTGGCGGACCCTTCTTGGCCTTGGCAGGTGATGCTGGCACACTGGCTGGGCTGACAGGTGCCTCCTTGGAGCCTCTCACACCTGCAGTAGCTGCAGAAACCACAGTGGCCATGGACTGGGTGGCTGAGGTGCTGTGCTGGGTTCTGGCCTGGCCACCCTGGCCCGAGGTAAAGGACGGGGAGGGGAGGGGTAGGGAATAGGTCAATGGTGGTGAGGAAAAGCATCTTAGGGACACTGGGGCGGGAAGAGGGTGAAGGTTTGGGAATGGAGGAAGAGGTTGTAGGAGGTATCTGTCTGCTGTGTTTGGGTGCAGGTGCATGGGCTGGATGCTGTTGTGAGGTGGATGGCTGCTGGGTGTCTGTGTGCTTGCGTTTGTGTACTTTGGGAGGAGGGGGCATAGAAACAGTGGGAGAGGACACAGGGGGCGTGTGCATGGATGTGGGGGTGGTGACTGCCAGTGAGGGGTGTGTAGTGATAGGTGTGCTGGTGATGGAGGTAGTGGATGAGGATGTAGTGCCTGCAGGTGTGAGTGGAGACGCTACTGGGAGGGAGGTGGATGAGGAGGAGGAGGGGAACACAGTAGAGGCAGTGGATATTGGTGTTTCTGCATGTGGATGGTGCTTGTGTGAGTGCTTGCGAGATGAAGTGTGGTGCTTGTGTTTGTCTGAGACACTTCTGTGTGTTGATTTGGGTGATTGCAGGTCTGAAGGTGTGCTTGGGATAGGCTGGGGTTGAGGGGATTGGGACTGGGTAGAGGAAGTAGGAGGTTGGAGGCCTGAGACAGGGACAATGGCTGCCATCAGTGCGTTGGCCAGAGCCTGGAATGCTCTCTGTTGGGACACCACACCAGAGTGAATGCCCTCCAGGTATGCATTTGTTTGTTGCAAATGCCCTGCTACACCCTGGATGGCATTCAGTATGGTTGACTGCCCAACAGAGAGGGATTTCATGAGGTCAATAGCCTCCTCACTGAGGGCAGCAGGGCTCACTGGGGTAGGGCTTGAGGTGCCTGGGGCGAAGGAGATGCCCACCCTCCTGGGGGAGCGGGCACAGGAAACTCACTGAGGGGCTGATGGGAGGGCGGCGCTGGAACAGGGGTGGCAGCTGTACCTGTAGTTGGGGTGGGCACAGAGGTGTCTGCCACTGCCAGGGAGCTTCCATCGGAGGAGGTATCACTTTCAGAACTGTCCCCTCCTGTCTCCGTCGTGGTGATCCCCTCGCCCTCCGTCCCACTGGTGCCCTCACCGTCGGTGGATTCGGCCTCTAAGCCCATGAGGGATGCAGCTCCCTCTGTCGTCGGTGCCTCTGCTCCTCTGCCAGATGATGCTAATGCACACAAGGACAGGGTGATAAAACAAAAAGGGGGGGAGAGACAGAGGATACACTTGGTCAGTGCCAGCAACAACACTACCGTTGGGGTACACAACTCACAGGGAACAGCCCTATGCATAGGCCATGGACTACCAGTTACAATGCTAGTCACCAGCCCATGGGGTACAATGCCTAACGCCATTAGCTGCACACCTGAAACACACAGGGCCCTGCCCAGAAGTAGATGCCCACTAACATCATTGGGGTTGTAGTGCATCTGAGCTTGCCCATCATTGAACATACCCTGCCATGTTTGCCCTGGCCTAGGGGCACCCACAGCCCACATCCCCCACCCAGGTAATAGCTTAACACGCGCAAAGTAATGAATCTGAATCTGTACTCACACCCTTGTGGCTGCTGTGATGCCTTCAAGCGCCCATCCAGCTCCGGATACGCCACCGCCAGGATGCGGAACATCAGGGGGGTCAGGGTACGACGGGCACCCCTTCCTCGTTGGGAGGCCAGCCCCAGCTGAGCCTCCGCCATTTTCCTTGCCCAGCGGCGCAGGTCCTTCCACCGTTTGCAGCAGTGGGTGCTCTGCCTTTCAAAGACCCCCAAAGTCCGCACCTACTTGGCGATGGCACGCCAAATACCCTTTTTCTGATGGGCGCTGACCTGCAGAAAAAAACCAGCAGAAAAGGTATTAGTCATACCGTCCGGACTGTTATACTCACCATATCCCTCCCAACCCCTTACGCACATACATTGACCACCGTACATGCAGAACTCTGCCCAGGACCCCTCAGACCCCCCCCCCCTACACGAGGCTTACACACACAGCAATCCATACATTCATGGCCCACACATCATGCTCACAGAGTACTCACCTGTTTGTCTGGAGGACCATAGAATAAAGTGTACTGGGGTAGGACCCCATCCACCGGTCTCTCCAATTCCTCTGAAGTAAAGGCAGGGGCCCTTTCCCCAGACACTCGAGTCATTGTCGCTTCCAGGCACAGGTCACAGCAGCACGTGTAGGTCCTCTCCTGTTGAAGGTCAGGTAGCAAGTGAGTGCCCAGATAAAAAATGGCAGTCACGTCCGCGGCGGTGCGTACCGTCACTGCCGGCGTACATAGCCATTGGCTCATGGAACCCATAGGGCCCAATGATAACCAATGCGGTGTTGCGTGGCGTTCGTTGACCGCCAACTGCAACAGCGCACAACGCCGCGGAATTACCTCATTTCCACTTGTCCCTCCTCATAGGTCAGGCACCTGCCATTTCAGGGGGGCACAGGCCATGGCACCTAACTGTGTCACAGCAGACATTGGCACATCAACTGACTTTAGGGTTCACATACTATTTCTATGAAGGAAAAAAAGCATATTACGGGTGAAATATGTTTGAATATGACCATCTGCTAACCGATTTTCACCCTAGAGTTCAACCACTGAGGATGAATAGGAGATGGCGACATCCCCCATGTACAGACCCGTGGTGGACCTTGCGACAATGGAGGTAAGGCACATTATCCTGACCTACAGACTTGAAAGGGCCTCAATCCAAGAACTGTGTGCCTAATTGGAGCCAAACCTGATCTTGGCTATCCGCCATCCCACAGGTATCCTCCCTCTAGTACAGGTCCTGTCAGTGCTCCATTTCCTGGCAAGTGTTTCCTTCCAAGCGACAGTGACCATGGAATCAGGGATGTCACAGCCTATGTTCGCCAACGTGTTGACCAGAGTGTTGTCTGCCCTGATGAAACAGATGTGCAGCTACATCGTATTCCCCCAGGTGGAGGAATTGGCGACAGTGAAGGCTGACTTCTATGCACTGGGACATATCCCCAACATCATTGGTGACATTGATGGTACACATATTGCATTTGTCCCCCCCCCCCGGAGAAATGAACAAGTGTTCAGAAATACAAAAAGCTTTAACTCTCTGAATGTGCAGATGGTGTGTTTGGCGGACCAGTACATCTCCCATGTCAATGCCAAGTATCCTGGCTCTGTGCATGATGCCTTTATCTTGAGGAATAGCAGCATCCCATATGTGATGTCTCAACTCCAGAGGCACCGGGTGTGGCTAATAGGTGAGCCCATGGTCCCCACCCAGTTGATGTAGGTATATGGGTGTGGGGTTGGCCCTAGGGGTGAGTGTGTACCTAACAGGTATCCCTCGATTTTGCAGGTGACTCTGGTTACCCCAACTTCTCATGGCTACTGACCCCAGTGAGGAATTCCAGGACAAGGGCAGAGGAACGTTACAATGAGGCACATGGGTGAACAAGGAGGATCATTGAGAGAACCTCTGGCCTCCTGAAGGCTAGATTCCGGTGCCTCCATCTGACTGGTGGATCCCTGTACTACTCACCCAAGAAGGTGTGCCAGATCATCGTTGCATGTTGCACCACCTGGCCTTGAGACGCCAGATGCCTTTTCTGCAGGAGGATGAGCCTGGGGATAGTCGTGTGGCAGCGGTGGAGCCTGTGGACAGTGACGAAGAGGAGGCAGAGGAAGAATATGTGGACAACAGAACCACACTAATTCAGCAGTACTTCCAGTGACACTTAGGTAAGAGACAGTAACTTCACCTTCCATTTGCAGTTTTGTGTTGGGCATTGAACATGGCAGCCTGAATTCCCTATTTCTATGGCCACTTATTGTTCCCTTTGGCATCTCTATTTTCAGATCCCTGTGCCCCACTCTGGCTCCTGGTATGTTTACTGCTGGCCACTACAGGTCATACCTCTGTAAATATTACAGTACATTTGAATTTCAATGTTTACAGTTTGTGAAACTAATACATTTGTGACACGATTGACAGACTTAATTTTTTATTTTGTTCCAAGGGTGTTTATTTAGGTGCTGATAAGTGGAGGAGGCATTGCAATGGGCTGGGTTGATGATGGAGGAAAGTCCAGGGTAGAGTCCAGTCTATTTGTATCACAGGTGCATTGTCCAAGGGGGCATAGGAAGGAGAGCAATGGCAGTTCAAGGCGGACAGGGTGACAGAGTGGGACACAAGGGTGACAAACAGGAGAGTCTAATTTCCTGGCGGGGGTCTTGGCAAGGTTCTCTGGCTTCTGCCTGAATCGCAGGCACCGTTTGCGTGGTGGTTCTCCTTCTTCAGGGGTGGGGTGCTGGTGGCCTGTTGTTCCAGTGGCGGGCCTCCTGTCCACTAGCGTCAGCAGAGGTGGAGAGCTGTTCTTCGGTGTGGCTAGTGTCAGGGGCCTGTTGGTGTGCCACTGCCTCCCTCATGGTGCTGGCCATGTCTGCCAGCACACCTGCAATGGTGACCAGGGTGGTGTGGATGTCCCTCAGGTCCTCCCTGATCCCCAGGTACTGTTCCCCCCTGCAGCCGCTGGGTCTCCTGCACCTTGGCCAGTATCTGACCCATGGTCTCCTGGGAATGGTGGTATGCTCCCAGGATGTTGGTGAGTGCCTCGTAGAGAGTCAGTTCCCTGGGCCTGTCCTCCCTTCTGTCGCACAGCAGTCCTCCCATCTTCCCTGTTGTCCTGTGCCTCTGTCCCCTGAACCGTGTGCCCACTGCCACTGACCCCAGGCCCCTGATCGTCCTGTGTTTGTGGGTTTGCCTAGGGGTCCCTGTAGTGGTGGACACACTGCTGATTGACGTGTCCTGGGGACAGAGGGATGGGCCCCTGGGTGGGTGCTATGGAGGTGTTTCCTGAGGGGGGAGGCTCTGTGGTGGTTTGTGACTGTGGCTGGGTCACCGACTGTCCAGAATTCCCTGATGGGCCAGGTTGGTCATCGTGATCCAGGCATGCAGAGCTCCTGTCATCACTGTGGGCCTCTTCTGGGGGGGGGACTGGATGTGGCTGGCACCTCCTCTCTGGTGACGTTGAGTGGGGGTCCTGTGGGGATGTAAATGCAGTGTTATTGTTTCTGCATGTGCCATCTTGTCAATGGGTACGTTTCCCTCTATGGTTGTTATTACCAAGGCAGCTTTGGCTTGTGTGAGTTGTGATTTGTTTGACTAAGTGATTGTCACTAGTGTGCATGCTGTGGTGATGTTTGTCCATGCAGGTCTGTGATGCAGCGCTTGGTATTGGGATGGGTGGGTTGTGATGGTGGGGTATATGTGAGGTGTTGGAGTGATGGGGGTGAGGGTAGGGGTAGGAGTTTGTGATGGCATCCAGGTAGGAGGGTGTTAGTAGTAAATTTTTAACTTACCAGAGTCCAGTCCTTCTGCTACTCCTGCGAGGCCCTCAGGATGCATGATCGCCAAGACTTGCTCCTCCCATGTTGTTCGTTGTAGGGGAGGAGGTGGGGCTCCACCGCCAGTCCTCTGTACAGCTATCTGGTGTCTTGCAACCATGGAACGCACCTTCCCCCGTAGGTCGTTCCACCTTTTCCTGATGTCGTCCCTTGTTCTGGTGTGCTGTCATGGCGCTGACCCTGTCCACGATCCTCCACCATAGCTCCATCTTCCTAGCAATGGGTAGTCTCCTTCTTCCCCCCCCCACACTCCTGTTACAGCACCCACACCACGCAGTCTCTGAACCCAACAAGGTCCATGAGCCCACGGATAGTTCCCGTGTACTGAGCCCTACATTAATGGTGAACCCCATACTTTCTTGTGGTAGCTAGTCTTTCAGAGAGGGAGCTAGTATGGATGTTTCCCACTTAAAAAATATATATTTCTAATCTCCCTCACAACTCTCTGGTAGTGTGAATACAATTACCCTTTGTACCTGCTGCCTGTTAAGCCATGCCCTTTTGTATGTAACACATGACTTTTCCCAGGTTCCTTTGGAAGCCTGCACATGAGGCACCTACCCTTATGGAACACTCTTGGCTTCCTGTATAAATAGCCTCATCACGGCTTGGCCTCAAACCTGTATCCAGAATCACATGAGTTTCCATCAAATCCTGCTCAAGCAGCTTCTCTGCACTCACCTCCTGAGTTGCCTGAGTCTCCTGCTCCTGTTCAGCGCAAGCTTCATTCCTGCACTCATCTCCTGAGTC
This sequence comes from Pleurodeles waltl, assembly GCF_031143425.1. Taxonomy (NCBI): domain Eukaryota; kingdom Metazoa; phylum Chordata; class Amphibia; order Caudata; family Salamandridae; genus Pleurodeles; species Pleurodeles waltl. The sequence continues at coordinate 1,627,201,929 of NC_090445.1, forward strand.
ACCTGGACCTTCCTAACATTTTTCTTGCGCAAACATGTTCCAACACCATCTGCCTAGTCTTCTGAAAACTAACCAGCGTTTCCAGTCCTTTCCAATGACTCTGAGATTCTGACTCCAGAGTCCCCTGCTATGTCTCCCTCCATGAGCTACGATTCCTCCTCTTCTCTAACTTCTAGCAATAACCCATTTGATACCTCCAAACTCCTGTAAAGTGCTTTCCAGGTTAAGTATTTGCCCCCAGGTTAGTGCACGCTAATCTTTAATAGTCAATGCAGGCCTGTCTGTTATCTCTTTGCTTCCGCCTTTGGACACTTTCTCGAAGTCTTGGTTTTCCAAACTCTGTTTTTCATGGACTAGAGACTGTCCGAACCAACCTATACCTCCAATTTATATACTGAGTGTAATTGTGTTTTCTAGCATACCTTGGGAGTGTTCATGGCTAGAGCACTGAACCGAGTGTTATCGTGTTTTCTAGTGCGCCTTGGGAATGTTTACGACTCCAGCCTTCAACTATTGTGTTTTCAGTATGTCTTGGGAGTGCCTTTAATTCCAACCTGTGTAACCTCTTCACTCCAATCCATGTTCCCGGCACAACCTTGGAAGTAACAGTAATTCCAACCTTGTGTCATGAAGCAACCTCTTTTTATATATTATTGTGTTTTCAAGTGTAAGTCAACATACAGAGTGTAATCCTAAGAGTGTCAATAACTCCTACCTTGTATCAAGAACAATTCTGTTTCATGTAAATTTACATAATTGATTTCTGACCTATGTATATAGGACAGCCTTGGAAGAGTCTGCATCCCAAACTTATGTCCCGTCTAGTCTTGTTTCGAGTTCATATAATTCTGAATGTAATCCATGTTTGAGAGTAACCTGGTCTCAAACATACCTTGAGAGTTGTTTAACTTTCAACCTATGTGCCCATGGTAACCTACTTTTCTATTTCCTTGTGAATGTCTCTGTTCCCAAAATATGTACTGAGTGCTGGGTTTGGAGTGCCATTAACTCCAATCTATGGTCTTGATTTAAGAAAAGTGACACTGTACCCAGTGCAGCGCCACTTTTCACGCTCCCCTTAACGCCACCATGTGAGCGCTGTATCTTAGATATGGCAAACCATGGCGGTAGTTAGGAAAACTAGCATCAACATTTTTTGATGCTAGTTCGTAGCGTTTTAGGATTATCGTCAAAAATGTTTATGCTAATCCTGCAATGCCCATTGAGGCCCATTTAAAACAATGGAATGCCTCCTTTCAACGCCTGCTCTGAGCAGGCATAAAAAGTGCTGATATAAATGACGCTCACTGGGGTAGGGCTTGAGGTGCCTAGGGCGAAGGAGATGCCCACCCTCCTGGGGGAGCGGGCACAGGAAACTCACTGAGGGGCTGATGGGAGGGCGGCGCTGGAACAGGGGTGGCAGCTGTACCTGTAGTTGGGGTGGGCACAGAGGTGTCCGCCACTGCCAGGGAGCTTCCATCGGAGGAGGTATCACTTTCAGAACTGTCCCCTCCTGTCTCCGTCGTGGTGATCCCCTCGCCCTCCATCCCACTGGTGCCCTCACCGTCGGTGGATTCGGCCTCTAAGCCCATGAGGGATGCAGCTCCCTCTGTCGTCGGTGCCTCTGCTCCTCTGCCAGATGATGCTAATGCACACAAGGACAGGGTGATAAAACAAAAAGGGGGGGAGAGACAGAGGATACACTTGGTCAGTGCCAGCAACAACACTACCGTTGGGGTACACAACTCACAGGGAACAGCCCTATGCATAGGCCATGGACTACCAGTTACAATGCTAGTCACCAGCCCATGGGGTACAATGCCTAACGCCATTAGCTGCACACCTGAAACACACAGGGCCCTGCCCAGAAGTAGATGCCCACTAACATCATTGGGGTTGTAGTGCATCTGAGCTTGCCCATCATTGAACATACCCTGCCATGTTTGCCCTGGCCTAGGGGCACCCACAGCCCACATCCCCCACCCAGGTAATAGCTTAACACGCGCAAAGTAATGAATCTGAATCTGTACTCACACCCTTGTGGCTGCTGTGATGCCTTCAAGCGCCCATCCAGCTCCGGATACGCCACCGCCAGGATGCGGAACATCAGGGGGGTCAGGGTACGATGGGCACCCCTTCCTCGTTGGGAGGCCAGCCCCAGCTGAGCCTCCGCCATTATCCTTGCCCAGCGGCGCAGGTCCTTCCACAGTTTGCAGCAGTGGGTGCTCTGCCTTTCAAAGACCCCCAGAGTCCGCACCTACTTGGCGATGGCACGCCAAATACCCTTTTTCTGATGGGCGCTGACCTGCAGAAAAAACCCAGCAGAAAAGGTATTAGTCATACCGTCCGGACTGTTATACTCACCATATCCCTCCCAACCCCTTACGCACATACATTGACCACCGTACATGGAGAACTCTGCCCAGGACCCCTCAGACCCCCCCCCCTACACGAGGCTTACACACACAGCAATCCATACATTCATGGCCCACACATCATGCTCACAGAGTACTCACCTGTTTGTCTGGAGGACCATAGAATAAAGTGTACTGGGGTAGGACCCCATCCACCAGTCTCTCCAACTCCTCTGAAGTAAAGGCAGGGGCCCTTTCCCCAGACACTCGAGCCATTGTCGCTTCCAGGCACAGGTCACAGCAGCACGTGTAGGTCCTCTCCTGTTGAAGGTCAGGTAGCAAGTTAGTGCCCAGATAAAAAATGGCAGTCACGTCCGCGGCGGTGCGTACCGTCACTGCCGGCGTACATAGCCATTGGCTCATGGAACCCATAGGGCCCAATGATAACCAATGCGGTGTTGCGTGGCGTTCGTTGACCGGCAACTGCAACAGCGCACAACGCCGCGGAATTACCTCATTTCCACTTGTCCCTCCTCATAGGTCAGGCACCTGCCATTTCAGGGGGGCACAGGCCATGGCACCTAACTGTGTCACAGCAGACATTGGCACATCAACTGACTTTAGGGTTCACATACTATTTCTATGAAGGAAAAAAAGCATATTACGGGTGAAATATGTTTGAATATGACCATCTGCTAACCGATTTTCACCCTAGAGTTCAACCACTGAGGATGAATAGGAGATGGCGACATCCCCCATGTACAGACCCGTGGTGGACCTTGCGACAATGGAGGTAAGGCACATTATCCTGACCTACAGACTTGAAAGGGCCTCAATCCAAGAACTGTGTGCCTAATTGGAGCCAAACCTGATCTTGGCTATCCGCCATCCCACAGGTATCCTCCCTCTAGTACAGGTCCTGTCAGTGCTCCATTTCCTGGCAAGTGTTTCCTTCCAAGCGACAGTGACCATGGAATCAGGGATGTCACAGCCTATGTTCGCCAACGTGTTGACCAGAGTGTTGTCTGCCCTGCTGAAACAGATGTGCAGCTACATCGTATTCCCCCAGGTGGAGGAATTGGCGACAGTGAAGGCTGACTTCTATGCACTGGGACATATCCCCAACATCATTGGTGCCATTGATGGTACACATATTGCATTTGTCCCCCCCCCCGGAGAAATGAACAAGTGTTCAGAAATACAAAAAGCTTTCACTCTCTGAATGTGCAGATGGTGTGTTTGGCGGACCAGTACATCTCCCATGTCAATGCCAAGTATCCTGGCTCTGTGCATGATGCCTTTATCTTGAGGAATAGCAGCATCCCATATGTGATGTCTCAACTCCAGAGGCACCGGGTGTGGCTAATAGGTGAGCCCATGGTCCCCACCCAGTTGATGTAGGTATATGGGTGTGGGGTTGGCCCTAGGGGTGAGTGTGTACCTAACAGGTGTCCCTCGATTTTGCAGGTGACTCTGGTTACCCCAACTTCTCATGGCTACTGACCCCAGTGAGGAATTCCAGGACAAGGGCAGAGGAACGTTACAATGAGGCACATGGGTGAACAAGGAGGATCATTGAGAGAACCTCTGGCCTCCTGAAGGCTAGATTCCGGTGCCTCCATCTGACTGATGGATCCCTGTACTACTCACCCAAGAAGGTGTGCCAGATCATCGTTGCATGTTGCATGTTGCACCACCTGGCCTTGAGACGCCAGATGCCTTTTCTGCAGGAGGATGAGCCTGGGGATAGTCGTGTGGCAGCGGTGGAGCCTGTGGACAGTGACGAAGAGGAGGCAGAGGAAGAATATGTGGACAACAGAACCACACTAATTCAGCAGTACTTCCAGTGACACTTAGGTAAGACACAGTAACTTCACCTTCCATTTGCAGTTTTGTGTTGGGCATTGAACATGGCAGCCTGAATTCCCTATTTCTATGGCCACTTATTGTTCCCTTTGGCATCTCTATTTTCAGATCCCTGTGCCCCACTCTGGCTCCTGGTATGTTTACTGCTGGCCACTACAGGTTATACCTCTGTAAATATTACAGTACATTTGAATTTCAATGTTTACAGTTTGTGAAACTAATACATTTGTGACACGATTGACAGACTTAATTTTTTATTTTGTTCCAAGGGTGTTTATTTAGGTGCTGATAAGTGGAGGAGGCATTGCAATGGGCTGGGTTGATGATGGAGGAAAGTCCAGGGTAGAGTCCAGTCTATTTGTATCACAGGTGCATTGTCCAAGGGGGCATAGGAAGGAGAGCAATGGCAGTTCAAGGCGGACAGGGTGACAGAGTGGGACACAAGGGTGACAAACAGGAGAGTCTTATTTCCTGGCGGGGGTCTTGGCAAGGTTCTCTGGCTTCTGCCTGAATCGCAGGGACCGTTTGCGTGGTGGTTCTCCTTCTTCAGGGGTGGGGTGCTGGTGGCCTGTTGTTCCAGTGGCGGGCCTCCTGTCCACTAGCGTCAGCAGAGGTGGAGAGCTGTTCTTCGGTGTGGCTAGTGTCAGGGGCCCGTTGGTGTGCCACTGCCTCCCTCATGGTGCTGGCCATGTCTGCCAGCACACCTGCAATGGTGACCAGGGTGGTGTGGATGTCCCTCAGGTCCTCCCTGATCCCCAGGTACTGTTCCCCCCTGCAGCCGCTGGGTCTCCTTCACCTTGGCCAGTATCTGACCCATGGTCTCCTGGGAATGGTGGTATGCTCCCAGGATGTTGGTGAGTGCCTCGTAGAGAGTCAGTTCCCTGGGCCTGTCCTCCCTTCTGTCGCACAGCAGTCCTCCCATCTTCCCTGTTGTCCTGTGCCTCTGTCCCCTGAACCGTGTGCCGACTGCCACTGACCCCAGGCCCCTGATCGTCCTGTGTTTGTGGGTTTGCCTAGGGGTCCCTGTAGTGGTGGACACACTGCTGATTGACGTGTCCTGGGGACAGAGGGATGGGCCCCTGGGTGGGTGCTGTGGAGGTGTTTCCTGAGGGGGGAGGCTCTGTGGTGGTTTGTGACTGTGGCTGGGTCACCGACTGTCCAGAATTCCCTGATGGGCCAGGTTGGTCATCGTGATCCAGGCATGCAGAGCTCCTGTCATCACTGTGGGCCTCTTCTGGGGGGGGACTGGATGTGGGTGGCACCTCCTCTCTGGTGACGTTGAGTGGGGGTCCTGTGGGGATGTAAATGCAGTGTTATTGTTTCTGCATGTGCCATCTTGTCCATGGGTACGTTTCCCTCTATGGTTGTTATTACCAAGGCAGCTTTGGCTTGTGTGAGTTGTGATTTGTTTGACTAAGTGATTGTCACTAGTGTGCATGCTGTGGTGATGTTTGTCCATGCAGGTCTGTGATGCAGCGCTTGGTATTGGGATGGGTGGGTTGTGATGGTGGGGTATATGTGAGGTGTTGGAGTGATGGGGGTGAGGGTAGGGGTAGGAGTTTGTGATGGCATGCAGGTAGGAGGGTGTTAGTAGTACATTTTTTACTTACCAGAGTCCAGTCCTTCTGCTACTCCTGCGAGGCCCTCAGGATGCATGATCGCCAAGACTTGCTCCTCCCATGTTGTTAGTTGTAGGGGAGGAGGTGGGTCTCCACCGCCAGTCCTCTGTACAGCTATCTGGTGTCTTGCAACCATGGAACGCACCTTCCCCCGTAGGTCGTTCCACCTTTTCCTGATGTCGTCCCTTGTTCTGGTGTGCTGTCATGGCGCTGACCCTGTCCACGATCCTCCACCATAGCTCCATCTTCCTAGCAAAGGGTAGTCTCCTTCTTCCCCCCCCCACACTCCTGTTACAGCACCCACACCACGCAGTCTCTGAACCCAACAAGGTCCATGAGCCCACGGATAGTTCCCGTGTACTGAGCCCTACATTAATGGTGAACCCCATACTTTCTTGTGGTAGCTAGTCTTTCAGAGAGGGAGCTAGTATGGGATGTTTCCCACTTAAAAAATATATATTTCTAATCTCCCTCACAACTCTCTGGTAGTGTGAATACAATTACCCTTTGTACCTGCTGCCTGTTAAGCCATGCCCTTTTGTATGTAACACATGACTTTTCCCAGGTTCCTTTGGAAGCCTGCACATGAGGCACCTACCCTTATGGAACACTCTTGGCTTCCTGTATAAATAGCCTCATCACGGCTTGGCCTCAAACCTGTATCCAGAATCACATGAGTTTCCATCAAATCCTGCTCAAGCAGCTTCTCTGCACTCACCTCCTGAGTTGCCTGAGTCTCCTGCTCCTGTTCAGCGCAAGCTTCATTCCTGCACTCATCTCCTGAGTCACCTGGACCTTCCTAACATTTTTCTTGCGCAAACATGTTCCAACACCATCTGCCTAGTCTTCTGAAAACTAACCAGCGTTTCCAGTCCTTTCCAATGACTCTGAGATTCTGTATCCAGAGTCCCCTGCTATGTCTCCCTCCATGAGCTACGATTCCTCCTCTTCTCTAACTTCTAGCAATAACCCATTTGATACCTCCAAACTCCTGTAAAGTGCTTTCCAGGTTAAGTATTTGCCCCCAGGTTAGTGCACGCTAATCTTTAATAGTCGATGCAGGCCTGTCTGTTATCTCTTTGCTTCCGCCTTTGGACACTTTCTCGAAGTCTTGGTTTTCCAAACTCTGTTTTTCATGGACTAGAGACTGTCAGAACCAACCTATACCTCCAATTTATATACTGAGTGTAATTGTGTTTTCTAGCATACCTTGGGAGTGTTCATGGCTAGAGCACTGAACCGAGTGTTATCGTGTTTTCTAGTGCGCCTTGGGAATGTTTACGACTCCAGCCTTCAACTATTGTGTTTTCAGTATGTCTTGGGAGTGCCTTTAATTCCAACCTGTGTAACCTCTTCACTCCAATCCATGTTCCCGGCACAACCTTGGAAGTAACAGTAATTCCAACCTTGTGTCATGAAGCAACCTCTTTTTATATATTATTGTGTTTTCAAGTGTAAGTCAACATACAGAGTGTAATCCTAAGAGTGTCAATAACTCCTACCTTGTATCAAGAACAATTCTGTTTCATGTAAATTTACATAATTGATTTCTGACCTATGTATATAGGACAGCCTTGGAAGAGTCAGTATCCCAAACTTATGTCCCGTCTAGTCTTGTTTCGAGTTCATATAATTCTGAATGTAATCCATGTTTGAGAGTAACCTGGTCTCAAACATACCTTGAGAGTTGTTTAACTTTCAACCTATGTGCCCATGGTAACCTACTTTTCTATTTCCTTGTGAATGTCTCTGTTCCCAAAATATGTACTGAGTGCTGGGTTTGGAGTGCCATTAACTCCAATCTATGGTCTTGATTTAAGAAAAGTGACACTGTACCCAGTGCAGCGCCACTTTTCACGCGCCCCTTAACGCCACCATGTGAGCGCCGTATCTTAGATATGGCAAACCATGGCGGTAGGCGGTAGTTAGGAAAACTAGCATCAACATTTTTTGATGCTAGTTCGTAGCGTTTTAGGATTATCGTCAAAAATGTTTATGCTAATCCTGCAATGCCCATTGAGGCCCATTTAAAACAATGGAATGCCTCCTTTCAACGCCTGCTCTGAGCAGGCATAAAAAGTGCTGATATAAATGACGCTAAGAAATCTTTTAGATTTCCTTGCACCATTTTGTACCCCCCCAACAGTTGAACGCCCCCTTTGCATATATTGCGCCTGGTGCAGGCATAATGTAGCACAAAGGGTTACACTTTGTAAATTTGGCGCAGTGATTTTGGCCTCATTGTGCCAAATTAGCATTAAAAAATGACACTAATGTGGTGCAAGGAGGCGCTAGGGGCTCTTAAATCGCCCCCTATGTTTTGCGTTTTCTGTGGAGTGATTTAACTCAACCTAGTTCCTCAAGTTCTTCTTTGAGAGTAACAGAAGATTCCACTCAAGTATCTGAGTCATCTGCTCCCATGTTATGATTATTTAAGAAACCTGAGTGGAAGTTCCCAAGGAACCTGAGGACTAGCACATGTTACACATAATGGATATGGCCTCTTGCAGGTGGCAGGTGCAAGTGGTAGTTGGAAACATTTAACCCCTTCGCTGCCAGGCCTTTTCCCCCTCAGGTGCCAGGCCTTTTTTTGGCTATTTGGGGCAGGGCGCGCTTAGGCCCTCATAACTTTTTGTCCACATAAGCTACCCACGCCAAATTTGCGTACTTTTTTTCCAACATACTGGGGATTCTAGAGGTACCCAGACTTTGTGGGTTCCCCTGAAGGAGGCCAAGAAAATAGCCAAAATACAGTGAAAATTTCGTTTTTTTTTTTAAAATAGGAAAAAAGGGCTGCAGAAGAAGGCTTGTGGTTTTTCCCCTGAAATTGGCATCAACAAAGAGTTTGCAGTGCTAAAATCACCAGCTTCCCAGGTTTCAGGAACAGGCAGACTTGAATCAGAAAACCCAATTTTTCAACACAATTTTGGCATTTTACTGGCACATTCCCCATTTTTACGATTTGTTGTGCTTTCAGCCTCCTTCCAGTCAGTGACAGAAATGGATGTGAAACCAATGCTGGATCCCAGAAACGTAAACATTTCTGAAAAGTAGACAGAATTCTGAATTCAGCAATGGGTAATTTGTGTAGATCCTACAAGGATTTCCTACAGAAAATAACAACTGAAATAAAAAAATATTGAAATTGAGGTAAAAAACTGCCATTTCTCTCTACATTTTACTCTGTAACTTCTTCCTGCAATGTCAGATTTTTTAAAGCAATATACCGTTACGTCTGCTGGACTCTTCTGGTTGCGGGGATATATAGGCCTTGTAGGTTCATCAAGAACCCTAGGTACCCAGAGCCAATAAATTAGCTGCACCTTGCAGTGGGTTTTCTTTCTATACTGGGTATACAGCAAATAATTTGCTGAAATGTAAAGTGTGAAAAATAGGTATCAAGAAAACCTTTGTATTTCCAAAATGGGCACAAGATAAGGTGGGAAGGAGCAGTGGTTATTTGCACATCTCTGAATTCTGGGGTGCCATACTAGCATGTGAATTACAGGGCATTTTCCAAATAGACGTCTTTTTTACACACTGTCTTATATTTGCAAGGAAAAAATGTAGAGAAAGACAAGGGGCAATAACACTTGTTTTGCTATTCTATGTTCCCCCAAGTCTCCCGATAAAAATGGTACCTCACTTGTGTGGGTAGGCCTAGTGCCCGCGACAGGAAATGCCCCAAAACACAAAGTGGACGCATCACATTTTCTCAACGAAAACAGAGGTGTTTTTTGCAAAGTGCTTACCTGTGGATTTTGTCCTCTAGCTCAGCCGGCACCTAGGGAAACCTACGAAACATATGCATTTTTGAAAACTAGAGACCTAGGGGAATCCAAGATGGGTTGACTTGTGGGGCTCTCACCAGGTTCTGTTACCCAGAATCCTTTGCAAACCTCAAAATGTGGCTACAAAAAAACCATTTTTCCTCATATTTTGGTGACAGAAAGTTCTGGAATTTGAGAGGAGCCACAAATTTCCTTCTACCCAGTGTTCCCCCAAGTCTCCCAATAAAAATGGTACCTCACTTGTGTCGGTAGGCCTTGTGCTCGCAACAGGAAATGCCCCAAAACACTATCTGGACACATCAAAATGATCAAATAGAAAACTACCTGTTTTTTGCTGGGGGCACCTGCGTTTTTGGTCCTGGGCTCAGCAGCCATTTAGGGAAACCTACCAAACCCAGACATTTCTGAAAACTAGACACCCAAGGGAGTCCAGGGAGGTGTGACTTGCGTGGATCCCCCAATGTTTTCTTACCCAGAATCCTCAGCAAACCTCATTTAGCTAAAAAATCACATTTTTCCCACATGTCTGTGTGGGATCACTGCACCGAGACAAATTTCCTACCACACAACATTCCTCTCAGTCTCCCGGTAAAAATGATACCTCACTTGTGTAGGTGGGCCAAGTGTTTGTGACAGGGAAGAGCCAAAAACACATCAAAATTGAGGGGGAACCAAAGTGGGTCCAAAAGGGCAGTTTCAAAAAAATCATTTTTAGGCTGACAAGTGCAGCAGAAATGTTATCGGTATAGATGAGACAATGCTGGGTAGTAGGAATTTTGTGGATTCCTGCAGATTCACCAAAAATGTGGGAAAAATGTGTGCTTTCCAGCAAAGTTGCAGGTTTGCAGGGCATTGTGGGTAAGGAAATCGTGCGGGGTGCAAGTGAAGCACACCACCCTGGAATCAACTAGATGTTTAGTTTTCAGATGTGTCTAGGTCTAGTGGATTTTTCTACATGGCAGCGTCCCAAAGTAAAAAAAAGTGCAGCCCTCCACATTCCAAGTGGGACGATTTTGAGAGTTACCAAGCTCTCATGGTCCAAATGTGAAACAAAAACCAAAAATAATCAAATGTCCTCTTGCTTGCCATGGGATAAGATGTTTTAGTGTGCAGGGGAGAGCTGAAAGACTGTTAGCCCCTTCAGTTCGGGTGGGGGCATAACCAGGCCCATACTGTTTGGTAGCCACCACCCCACTATTTCCTTTTATTTTTTCATCCCCTGGCATTTAGTAGACTTTCTGTCCCCCCCGGGATGTGAATTGCCCATTCTGCCCACTGGTGGGCAGAACAACTTTGGCCCCATTTGTTTGGGGTGGGGTATGGCCATACCCCCAACCTCTTAGTTTAGAAAAAAAAATCTTCCCTGGTCTCTGGTGGGCTTTCTGTCCCCTTGGGGGCAGATGGGACTTCCAAAAATAGGCCAACCTGCCCCCAAGGGGGGCAGTTATGGCCAACAGTAATGTGCCCCCATGGGGAGCGACCCTTGCCTAAGGGGCTGCACCCTTCAAACAAAACACACACATACAGATACACAGATTGGCCTAATAATAATTCCCCCCCCCCCCCCCGGGAGAGACCCTTGCCTAAGGGGTCGCTCCACAAACATAAAAACATAAAAGTAAAAAAAAAAATTATCCCTGGTGTCTAGTGGTTTTCTGCCCCCCCTGGGGGCAGATCGGCCTAATAATTTTAGGCCGATCTGCCCCCAGGAGGGGGGGGGGCAGAAATGGCCTAAAAATCACTTGCCCCTATGGGGAGCAGCCCTTGCCCAAGGGGCTGCTCCCCTTATGCGCAAGTACGAAAAAAAATATTAATCCCTGGTGTCTATTGGTTTGTGCCCCCCCTGGGGGCAGAACACAAGGCCAATCTGCCCCCGGGGGAGCAGAAATGGCCTAATAATAATTTGTCTCCCCCGGGAGTGACCCTTGCCGGAAGGGTCGCTCCCCAAACATTAAAAAACAAAAAAACAAGAAATAAAATTAGCCCTGGTGTCTAGTGGATTTCTGCCCCCCCGGGGGCAGATCAGCCTAATAATATTTGGCCGATCTGCCCCCAGGGGGAGCAGAAATGGCCTAGAAATAAATTGCCCCCCTGGGGAGAAGCCCTTGCCCAAGGGGCCGCTTCCCTTACTTCATAAATCAAAAAAAAAATCCCTGGTGTCTAGTGGCATTTCTGCAGCAGAAATGCTCAGAGAAGCCTGAAAGGAGAGGAAAGGCCTTTCCTCTCCTTTCAGGCTTCTCTGCACCCTCCACATGAACGGAGGAGAAATGCGTTTGCATTTCTCCTCCGAGCGGTGCTGGAAGCTGAGCTTCCAGCACCAAGGGGAAGGCCTCTGAAGACGTCTGCGCGCGATTGCGCGCTGATGTCATCAGACGCCACAGGGGGTTACGGGGGGGGGGCGGGGTGGAAGGGGAAGCGATTCCCCTTCTATCCCTGTCCAGTGAAGAGGAGTGTCTGGCCATCGGGGGAGCGCTAGCGCTTCCCCCGGGGGCCCATAGCAGGACGAGGTGGTCTCGTCGAGGGCACAGAAGGGGTTAACAATGATTAACTGAACCAAGAAGCATTATGGTAAAAGTCAGCAGGTCAGGGCTGATACAGCTAATTGCTCAGGAAACATGTGGTTCATCTGCAGGTGTCAGACAGAACAAACTAGCAACGTTACAAGAGGTTCAATGGTTTAAGAGCTCGGGGAAGGGAACCATGACTTGCACGAGACAGAAAGGTACCAAAAGCGAAAGATTACATGAACCCGGTGTGTAAAACCTACAGCACAGAGGACACAAGAATGGGCCATGACAGAGGCATTTGTGACAGGAAGCAGGAAGTGCACACTGCATTCAATTGAGCTGCCCTTTTGATCTTGTTTTCTAGAATGATCTCTAGATTTTTAGCATGGCCAGTGGGTGTGGGTGTTTGTCCTAGCTTTGAAGGTCACCAAGTGGAGGCCCATGGGGAGATCTTATTGTTGAAGACCAGTACTTCCCCCTGTCGCCAGCGTAGGAGGTGACTGTGATGTCTTCTGATCAGATGATGTTGGCAAGCGGTGTCATGTATATGTTAAGAAGGGTGAGGCTGAGGGACAATCCATGTGGAACTCCACATATCAGTTTCTCGGTCTCTCATGACAAGGGTGGCAGCCTGGCTCTCTGGATTCTTCCGGTGAGGAAGGAACAGATCAATTTAAGAGTGGATCCTTGTATGCCAATCCGGTGGAGTATTCTGATGAGGGTGCAGTGGGATACAGTGTCAGAGGCTGGGGCGAAGCCAAACAGGATTCGAATGTCATTGGTGGCTGCCATTAGTGCTACAAGTGATATATTTTCTAACATGACTTTGAAAATGTTATAACGTTCACATCAGAAATTATATTTATATTACATCTACATCTAGAAGCTGCCTAGATGTTAACCAGACTTTATTACAGTTATAGAGTGCAAGTGAAACACTTCACCCTCAGTAGGCTGACAGTGAGGCTGATAGCATAATTAGCACCACTAAATCTTTATGTTTGCCAATAACGATGCTGGACATGCTCAGAGTCTGTTAACACTCTCAGCGAAGTCAATTGTACTAAATGTTGCTCTTTCAGGTCCTCTTAATGCTGCCTTTCTACTCTGAGAAAGAAGCCTAGGCAGTGTTTAACAATCAAGGTGCCTAAACTGGGGCAGCCATCAGGCAAATTTCCGAGTCCTCTATGTTAGCTAGGTAGAATGTGTGCCAAGGCAGGCTGGGTGGTCCAGCCACAACCTCCAAAGTACAAACTGCGTTAAGCCTTGTCAAAGGCAGTGCAAATGTGTGTTTGTTTATTCTGGAAAAATCTCCAGTATGTATTACTGTGGTGTCCACTGAGCCGCACTCATGGTTCAATACATGCTTGTCCGGCTCAGCCTTTCTCAGTTGTAGAGGGACAGGCACATAGAGTTCACATCTGAACAAAATATGTTCTGCTAAAGCCCGCAGAAAAGACACAGACAGTATATCTGATTAGTCAGAAAGCCCAGGTATTTAAAAACTAGTATGTTTCCCAGACCCCTAAACTACCTTAGCAATTTCTCTGCATGCCTATGCACTAATACAAGCATGGTGCAACCATTTAAATTTATAGTAGACTTAAAAGAGGTCTTTTCAGAAAGCATACATTGAACATAAAGGTGGGATACAGATCCCAAGTCTTCTTTGGGAGTGAGTTACTTTACTATCTCCAGATGAGAAAGCAAGATTATCAATAGGAAGTTGACCATCATCCAACAATGTAAATTACTGGAAACACCATACAAAGAAATTGTAGAATTTCCATGGAATATACAGCCATGGAAAACACACCATCAACTTCTTTATCATCATAGGAAGTAAAATGCGGGGAACAAGTACATAGATTACATGAGATATGTCAACAGCAATGAAATCAGAGCAGGAGGCCCTTATTGTGAAAACACCCAGGTGTTCCATCTCCACACACTCAGCACTACTAGTCAGCACCACGTGTTTCTGGTCCTGGAGTATCTGTAATACATCAGCAGAATTCTCGAACCATTCACTGCACTGCCGTATAAAAGTAGACTATGGTTCTTCAAGGAGACATACTTCCACAGTACCCGATAAAAGGAATTGGTTTGCCATAGGTGACACAGAGTTCTTTCTAATTAGACTGTGACATTACTCCTTGACATCAGAAGTAGGGGTGGGTGGGAATAATGGAATTTCACTCTGTGGAGTTCTGCAGAGTTACATAAAAACTCCATGGGATTCCACGGAGTTTCGAGCAGACAGAAATAGGTACGTCCCGCTGAGTTTTAGCACCATAAGCTTGTTCTCAACTGAGAAATCAGCACGAACGGCACCACAATGCGCATCAGAGGGCCTGCTGCTCAAGGTGATTTTACTACTACTTGAGTAGATTTTCTATTTGAGCAGCAGCTTTCTCAAAGCAAATGGTTGCGACCAACCATGAGAGCCTGCATTGGAAAAATTTAGCCAGGGGACGCCCATTCTCGCTTCTGCTTGCTAACTTACCCACGGAATGTGCATGTAACTGTGTGTTACATGCATAACACTGAGTGGCCAAAACTCTGTCAACTCCACTGGCAGAGTGGAGTTTATTGCCCACCCCTAATCAGAAGGCATATTTCCAGCCCTACGGTTTCATGCAACAAACTAGTAGATTGTGGGAGGTGTAGTGTTCATATGTATCAATTCAACCAAACAGATTAACATTCAGTACTGTGCTACATTGTAACTTACTTTCAGCTATGCCAGTACTCCTGTATGCATGCATAGGTGCACCTAATAACAATAATTTGTAAAAGGAAAAGCCAGGACAAGAAGCTCGGTGTCTCGATGGCTTAGAGGATCGTGGAACTCTTCCTCCGTTGAAGCCCATCAATAAACCATGTCAGAAGGAAAAAGGCTTGAGATCACAGCAACCGTCACCTGGGAAACATCAGGCGTGCATCACAGTTTGCCCATTTCTAAACAGCACATGACCTTCCCACTGATTGCGTGTTCAGCCACTTCTAACACTGAGTGGGGGAGGGGGCGGCTTTTCCAACCTCCTGGCTATATCTCACTCCTTCCTTCTCGTGATCTGCCCCTAGGCGACCCCTGCCAGTCCACTCCAGGGTCACCGTAGGCGTCGGGTGATTTGTTCAGGTGAAATATGGAATTGAAAGCTGAGATTGACGCTGACAGCCGCACTGAGAACCAGGGGTTTGTCAAAGTGCTTTGGTAATTCATTTTTTCATGGCCAGGAGTTGAAATAAATCAGGCTTCTCTGAGGTCAGTCATGGCTGGGATGGAGCTGGGATATATTGATCCGTTTTTCCCAGAACTGACGTGTCATTTGATTTTATTCAGCAGATTAGCAACATGGCTCCAGGATCTGCAGGATAGATATTGAACAGCCCTTTGACCACACCAATTTCCTTGTGCGAAAGAGAGCCTTTCTTGTTAATGTGGTGCCAACACGGGTTTAGTTTAGGCAGAAGAAAGGTTGCGTTTCGACTTGTTAGTAGTTTGGATATTTTGTTTTTTTCTCTGTCAATCACAGGAGACAATCATCCAAAAACTGATTGCTGGGTTTCTCTTCCCTTGGTTAATCACAGAGCCCCCGTTGGTGGCTCAAATAGGAGCCTCTTTGGGAGCTGAGCCATTCGGGACTAGTGTTACAAGTAGGGACAGACAAAGGACCAGTGTTATAAGTAGGGACAGACAAAGGAGGGTGCACATTTTTCGACACATTTCTCAGTTCCTGCAGAGTTATGTAAATGTAGCACATTTTCTGCACATTTTTGACATTTTGAAAAATAACCACCTCAATTCCAGGAGGAAAGAACGTGATTAGAAGCATCTGAAACGAGCGTTGACAGCGCTAAGAGGTGTCAGCTTTGAAAAGCCAAGCTATTGGATTGCCAATGCATGTTTACACTGGCAAATGAACACACACACGCCCATGTCTGACAATCTTACAATGGATTATCTGTGAAGGAAACCCGTTCAAAGAGGGCCACGGTTGTGCATACATGCGTCATGAAGCACGGTGCACTGGTGTACATGGCACATGCACACGCATGGTTCGTGATACCCATAAGTGTGCATCTGTCATGAGCCAAGGATGCTGCATTTAACTTACCATCCTAACATGGCATAATATGTAAAAATGATAAATGAAAATGTTTTTTAAAAGTGTCCACAAAGCACTAGAAATCAAGGGAGTGGCCAGGCAGCACTTTGCAGCTGCTGGGCCTTAAAGAAATGGAACACAGATCGGTGTCCAGATGTCTTCACTAAGTTTGCACATGCCTTTTAGCGTACAGAAACCTATGTGCAATTGTGCTGGACTCAACTCACCGCTCACAAAGAAAAATACACTGTGTAGCTTCACTGAAAGTTATTGGTGTTACATTTTGTTCAAGCAATGCTGTAAAAAAAAATCACCTTTTCTGCATGGTCATCAAATACTTTCTGCCTTTTTCTGGACCATATTTTTGATGGCTTTAGGGTTTCGTCCACTTTCCAACTACTAAACAGTAGTAAACTGCCTGTGCTCCCCCTCTAATTCACATGCTCTGTATTGGAACTCTTTATATGGCCTATTTCACGTCTGTATTGGTCCATTGCATATTATGCCTTTAAGTGTGCCTAAGGCATGCAAAGTTGAATGTCATATGTGAGCTACAGTGTGTATTTACACCACACACATATATGACAAAACTATACTTCTTCCAAGAGCACCCCTGTGTTCCAGCTGGAATGCAGTTTAAATGCACTGCAGTCACATGACAAGGAAACCTGACTGCTGTGTAGAAATCACCTATGTTATATATTCATAATTCACCCCTAATATGTGCCTTCTAAGTCCACAGAGCAGTGTGAAGATATTTAAAATTTGGGCACACAATATTTTAGGTTTAGTGTGCCCTCTCAGAGCAATAAAAGTTCAAAGCTTTTTTCATTTGGTAGGCCTGGCTAGACCTTCTCTGTTAGGCCTAGGTGGGATTAATCAATGTATGTTTTTACCTCTGCTGAGGAAAGGGCTAATAAAAGTATTCAAAGTCATTGTCTGCTTAGTTTTAAAAATCTGACTTAATGGTAAAATCAGATTTTTAGTACCTTAAATGGAAAAATGATGTGAGCAGCAAAGCACAGCATCCCCGCCGCCCCCTGTGGCTCAGAGTGACTGCTGCGCCTGCATTCCAACACTCAGCGTTACACTAGGACAACTCACTGTTGCTCCAGGAGAGGAGACTGCAACCCCAGCAGCCTGCTGGCAGCTACTGAAACCAGGTACTGTGACCGCTAGGACTCGCACGGTCCCATTGACTGCATTGCTGCTGCAGGCAACAAATTCTGCTAGTGTCTGGTCCGGGTGAGGACCCAGCACTGGCACTCTCCTTCGCTGTACAGCTTTTTGAAGCACTACTCTTCCACTCTGATCCATAACTGTACCCTTGCCAATTTCTACAGGGACTACCATATATCTCAGAGTACAAGCACAGGTAGATTCTGCTTTTTGAGAAAAGGCTTGTAAATTGAACAATCTTAATTGGATTTTTGTTATTTTGCTCTTGGTTAAAGTATATCAAGATTACTTTTTCCTAACTGGGTGTGGAGTTGTTTTGTAGTGTTATTACTGTGTTTGTGTAACCCTTGTATTGCACAATTCCTTCATACATTGCCTCTTAAATTAAGCCTGACTGCTCTGTGCTAAGCTACCAGAGGGTGAGCACAGATTTATTTAAGGTGTGTGCCTGACATACCCTCTCTAGGATCGTGGTTCCTACTTGGACACTGTAGATAACTCTGCCAACCAGATACCCAATGTCTAAGATTTACATATTCCGAATTAGTGTGTTTAATTTACTTATAACTACATAGTATATTATACTACATTTACACAGGGACTATAAATTAAATGCTTCTATTGGGCTGCAGCATTCATTGTACCACCCACTAAAGTAGCACTATAAAACCTGTCTCCATGCTGTGGCTGCAGTTTGGGTATGCATTTTAAAACTGCCATTATGACCAGGCATAATAACCCTTTTTCCATTCTAAACCCTCCCTTTTAATACCTATAGTCACCTGCAAGGTATGCCCTATGTGCCCATATTGCAGGATGCTTGGTAGTTAAAAAACTGAGCATGGATATTTAATGTTCTACATGTCCTGACAGTAAACAAAAACCCAAAGTAAGTTTTACCATAAGAGGTGCTGGCTCTTCCATTGGAAAACACTGATTTATATTTTGGTGGACGGGTTACTCTGTGACAATGGTAACAAATAGCCTGTCCACTGAAATTTTTATCCTGAGTTACATTATAATAACTGATAAGGCTTTCAGTTTGGAAGCAGCTAGTAAAATGTTTGTAGAAACTCATTTTAACATTACTTTAAAATCCAACTTAATGGTGAAGTCAGATTTTATAACACTATTTTGAAAATGACATGTTTAGAAAGTTGTCATTGTCCTGCCCAAGCAAAATGTTCCTTTCTGCCACTAAACAGTGTAACCTGATTGTTAAATAGCTCCCCTGTGGTGAGAAGTGGATTTCTCCGAACAATGGATAAAATACTTGGTATGAAGTTGTGTTTTTCCTTCTAGAGCAGGATGGCATGTGGGCTGTGCCAGGCCCCTTACTTAGCTTCAAAGTGTGCCTAAACTGTCACTGACAGATGTACCTCACACCTAGGTCTACTTCCCTTTGTCTTTCTAGTCAGCTTGGCTCCAAACCCAGTAGGGGGATTTGCTGCACAACTGGTTCGGAGCAACCACATGGAGGTATTGCCCATTTCCATAGCCACACCTCTGGTTGGGCACTGAGAGCTTGATCAGGGGAAGAAGGTTTCTGACATGTTGGATTTAGTTAGAAAAGGGAACTGCAGGATTTGTTAAAGTAAAACACACACGTTCTGCTGCAAAAGAGGATAGGGTTACCCCTGGCAACATTTGCCCTATTAGTTAGAGAGTGACCAGGAATTTCCAACACCCACAGGCTGGCATTGGGCACAAAAGTGGCATCCCCTGTCCCCCTCTCAGAACAGCCCAGGACCTTTGAAGAATCATAAGGACTGTCCTGCTGTGTGAAGAACATGGACCTGTAACTTAACCTGCTTGCCTTGAACCCCAGAAGTGACCCCAAGGAACAGTCTGCTGTCCTCCTGTTTGAGATTCAGGGGCACGAGCCACCCGAGGCCTTGTCCTGCAACAGTTTCAGCTACCATGGACCCTGCTCTTGGCCTCTGTTCGAGTGAGTTTTGGCCTCCAAATGCAGTCTTGCTTCACTAGAACAACCTGAACACAAGAAAGTGACTAAGTTTGGAGGTAAAAATCTTCACCGGTTGAAGGCACGTAAAATATCCAGCCTGTGAGGAATCTTCTCAGGTTGAAAAATTCAAATTTCACGTGCTCAGAGCATTCCCACCAAAATTCAAAGGCTTCACTGAGACTTCACCCAGCAGCTATCCAATGACATGGAGCTCTCTTTGACTCAAGCCTGCTGCCTTGCACCATTGAAGATTTCTGACTTTCATTCCACTGACCAATGGCTTCATTTAGATTTTGGTAGATGGGTTACTTCATCACAAATGTGATGGACATCCGGTCCACCCTATTGCGATCTCAATAAGCAATAATGGGATCTTAGTATGGCGGACAGGATGTCCATCACATTTGTGACAGGGTAACACCCTCCACCAGACCCTAAATCAGGCTCTAAGCCTGAAGGTAAAATGTTTCACTGGGACAAACCTGGTCCCTCTATACGACCCACACTCTATTGCAGTCACCCTTAAACCATAACCTTGTCCTGGTCAAGCCCAACCAGATGTCCGCGGTTGGCGCTTAACCCTTTTTGCCCCTAAACTAAGGGGCTGATTATGAGTTTGGTGGTCATAAAAATCTGACCACCAAACTCCTGATGAGGAGACCACCACGGTGCTGGTGGGCTCACCACTGGCCCCATTAAGAATTTTCCACTGGGATGACTGGTGGAAATCAAGGTTTCTGCTGGTCAGCTCAGTGGATAAAATGTGCAAGCAACATTGGACTCGGCTCCACAGGAAGCTGAGTCCAATGCAATCGCACAGGGGAGCCCCCTAGCACCCTGGGAATGTGCACTGTCTGCTAAGCAGACAGTCTACATTCCAACGGTGCTGGGGAGTTTAGCCCTGGCACTGCCCATGACAATCTCGTGGGCAGTGCAGGGGCCCCCCTGTTGCCCCCAGCACTTGTTCTATGCCAGCCTTTTCATGGCGGTTATACCACCATGAAAAGACTGGTGGAGAACATGGTTAAAATCTGCACAGTGGCACTGACTTCAGTGCCGCCATGGCTGATTACAACCACGACCGCCGTCATCCCGTCAGGATCAAAGATCCTGGTGGAGATTGCGGGTCTGACCTCCAGGGTCGTAATGTAGGAGTCGGACCGCCCCACCGATCCAACCTCCAGCGCGAGTCTGGCGGTCTTCAGACTGCCAGACTCTTAATAGGACCCTTAATCATATTCAATTCATATTCAATTCATAACTCCAGTTTTATCGATTAGATTTTTGATGTTTTGGTGTAATTTTATTCCTTAAAATATTCTATATTTTTGTACGTTAGTTCAGGATTTTGCTTGTGTTGTGTTTTCTTGTTAATATTGTTTGAGTCTGCATAAATACTTAACACATTGCCTCTAAGGTAAGCTTTGTGCCAAGCTACCAGAGAGCTAAGCATAGGTTTATTTAGAGACTCTTGTATTTCAAGGTGGAGAAGTGTGGGACAATGGTTAGAGCGGCAGACCCTAAGGCAGAGATCTGGCCTGGGACCAGGGTACAATTCCTACCTCGGTGGGTCTTGGGCTCAATTCCCTTGGACCAGATAATTCTTGCCTCAGTGCCTAATCTAATTACTGGGTGTAACTCTGAGCAATAGCTTGCTTAATCTCCACAACAGCCCTGACAGTGCTTGGACGCCTGGCTTCACCCTGGGGGTTGCCCAGGAGTGGGCGTCTCACAGGGAAAAGCTAGGAGGGGTTCCACAGCAGTATGTGTACAGCACCTTGAGACCCTAACGGGTGAGTAGTGTGCTATACAAGTGTGAAGTTTTACGTTTACCCTGACAAGGATTATGATTAAGAGAAAGAAAAGGATTAGCCTAAAAATAAGAACATTTTACTTTCCTCGACAAAGGCAAAACAAAACACAATATCAATAATGCAAAGTGATTCCAGAGATCATACAGTGAGAAGAGCAATTAGCAGTAGATTCAAGTGTGTAATTACAATATAGGATGAATAAGGTCAGTGGAATTTGGCTGACTACACAGTATTTTATGTGTCGAGGACCAGTCTGTCGAAAATAGTATTCATTGATATTTCAACCTTGTCAGTAATTTTCAAGGTCACCATCAGGATAGGTATGTTTTGAGAGACAGATTTGCTGAAGAATTAATCATGGAGCAATTGAGTTACCTATGGGCAAAGTGTGACTAAATAAATTCCATTCCATCGATTGTTTGAAATGAGTCCTTAGAGAATCATTGTGCTTGACGTGTACTTACCAGGTTTCCAATGGTGTATTGGGTTACCATTCTTTTTCTCTTCTATTATTAGCACTGATATCCATGCACCGAAAAAAGAAAGGCTGATGCAAGACGTGTCTGCAAATGTCATAGATTTACATTTATTTCAGCAGAAATGTGAAATTATGTCAACATGTATTTACAGATGTTTCTGTAGGTTTGGTTTCACTCCGATCAAGAATGTCTCCAGGAAAGGCATTAAGATATCAAGTTTCGAAATAGTGTTGAAAGGTTTGTATGCAAGGACAGGTTTGGAGCTGGAGATATTGATTGGATCCTGCCCCCAAACCATCCAGTCCAGTAATTTACATCTTATTTAGCTAGCCTATTCTTACTCTGTGAAAAACATGGAGATCCTAGCAGCCCCTGCCCTGAAGTGGAGAACAGCTGCCTAGAGAAACAAGTCAATAATTCTCATTTCAAGGTGAAAACAGTTTCAGGTGTACATCCTCTGAGAGAAACTTTCAACAATGTAATTTCCAGGGCTCCATAAATTGGCTTTTTACTGTACAGTGGTCCACTACTCACTGCACTGAAAACACAACAATGCTTGGTCAATGAAAATATGTTACCTATACCCTAGAGGCAAGTCACACAGAGTGTAAGAACTCTGCCATAGGGTTGAATGCCTCAAGAAAATAATTCTATCACTTTAACTCACCTGTTTAATTCTGGGAGATGTTAACATTATTCAACACTTTGCATCTGCTCCAAAAACAACAAAAGCTTGGGTATGTAGTTGACGTCAGTGGTGAACCTGCCAGAAATATCTCCTTTAAAACATGTGCTAGATACCTCATTGTTAAGGATTTGACACTGAGAAGGTCTGTTGAGTCATCTTGATTGCCCATAGAAAGGGCTTCTCCTCCCAGTTGCCTCCGTGCCACCTTGCGGATGGGTATAACAGGTGTCAAGTGTCTCTTTAAGATGGTCCCAGTTAAGTGGAAAAAACATAGTAAAAGCCTCCTTGGCAATTGTGAAGCTTGTGACTGAAGAAGAAAATGAATACAGAAATCATTAGCAAAGTACCAAGTTCCCCCTGACACCAGGGAAGAGGAAAAAACAAGCAGGGATATCCGGAAGTAAATTGGGTAGATTTTCCAACCGCAAGAAGCACAAATCTGGGACAGAATCGTAGCAAGAGGTGAGAAATGTAATGAAAAATAAGGGAACTAATATGTTGAGATGAACCCATGTATAAGAATTGCCTCCTTATGTATTATTCAAACAGGAACTAATGTCATAAGAAAATAATCTATTCCACCTTGGATTGTAAATGTCAGATAAAGCTTTCTGGACAGGCTACCATCTTCAAAAGTGCAGTTTGTAAGGCTTTTCAACACCACTTTTCTGAAACTCACAGAGTCAGTTTGACTCATGAAGAAGCCCAGGATTGACATCCTTTTCCCAACAAAGATCTCTCCATCCACACTGCCACCCTTGTAACCCCATGCTCTGCATGTCTTGTGGAATAACCCTCTGTATTACTGCCTGAAAGAAAATGTCATGTCTTTTAGGCAGTGAAGATGTTTAAATAATCACTAAGTGGATATCCAACATCATGCTGCCAGTTTGCACAAGGAGGAGCAGTATTTTCTTCTAGATGCTAGTAACTTCTGGTAAGCTCTCTGCACAGTTGTAACGCTAGTTAAGACTAAGGGTGGGCAGTACTTGCAGTGCTTCACTCTATGAAATTCTCCAGAGTTCCATAAAAACTCTGTGACAATGGGTGGAAAACATGTAGCTTGCACTACAGTTTAATGCTGGTAGAGCGAGCAGTGTTGAAGAATTAGCCTGAGCTGCACCATGCATTATGCAAAAGTGTGTGGCCATTCCAGTTGATTTTGCTGCTGCTCGCGTAGAAAATCTGCTTGAGTGGCAGCAAATCTACTTGAACGGTAGCCCTCTGACCATCACTACAGCAACTGCCCTCATTACAATATCACGTAAAGGGATCCCAATTCTCGCTCACCAGCTTGAATTTTCTGGAGCCTCATGGGAGTAAAATTCTGCCATGCAGTGATTGGTGGAATTCAACAAGAACTCTGTGTTAAAGAGTAACATCAAATTCAAAGGAAGGGTAGAGAACAACAAAAGCAACAGTGCATATTTCTTAGTATAAACAAAGATGCACCATTATAGAAGATTGGCACCTGTGTGCTGCTTATTAAACAGAAAATCAGTGTGAATTTGTCGTCTGCAGGCTACATAACTTAAAACAAACATTTGAGTTACAGTAATGGCTTATAGAGTTCTATACATTATAGTTTTACTTTTGTATTATTTAGTTTGTGTGTATAACTAGACTAGCGTATTTTACCTTTTCCAAAAAAAGGCAGGGCTTCTCCTCATACTGCCTACTACTATATATGAAAATTTCATTTTTACCTTCTTAATTACTGCTCTTCAAGAAAATGTGGTAAATAGTGCTAAGATGAGGAAGAGGTCCAAAAGGGTTAGGGTGATGCACATGCTTGTAATAGCAGTTCAGCCTTAAAAAAACTACTTTAAGGCTGAATATACCACAACCCATGTGGCCCAGCGCAAGAGAAAAAAATGAAAAACTGTATTACTGTGCAGTATTGGGCACAACCGGTGTATTAAATGGGATTAAAAAAAAGTGGCCTATCTAGAAAAGGGTGTGGACAAAGAGTCATAACTAGTGATCCTTTAGAAGTGGTGTGATCTATGTATTTATGGCCATGGCCTATCAGATATGAACTAGAATCATGTGCTTGACACAGTTTGCCATCTGACCAGTATTTGAGTCCCTCGCTCTCTGTGTTTCATGCGCATTCCAATTCACAACAATAAATATACACATAAGCCAGAGCTATTGGCTTTACCAATGCAGTGATTTTTATTCACTATCAATAAATGATTTCCAACTCTTATTCTTCCCTTTACAACACTTTCCTCTACAATCTCTTTCTGTGAGTTAGTCACTTGCGACTCTTTTCTTCACACCTTCCTTACTGAGGGGGTGATTCTGACCGCGGCGGACGGCGGTCGCCGCCCACCAAGCGGTTCCCGCCGAAAGACCGCTCCGCGGTCAAAAGACCGCGGCGGTCATTCTGGCTTTCCCACTGGGCTGGCGGGAGACCGCCGAAAGTCCGCCCGCCAGCCCAGCGGGAAACACCCTTCCCACGAGGAAGCCGGCTCAGAATGGAGCCGGCGGAGTGGGAAGGTGCGACGGGTGCAGTTGCACCCGTCGCGAATTTCAGTGTCTGCAAAGCGGACACTGAAATTCTTTGTGGGGCCCTGTTACGGGGGCCCCTGCAGTGCCCATGCCATTGGCATGGGCACTGCAGGGGCCCCACAACACCCCATACCGCCATCCTGTTCATGGCGGGTGAACCGCCAGGAACAGGATGGCGGTATGGGCTGTCAGAATCCCCATGGCGGCGCAGCAAGCTGCGCCGCCATGGCGGATTCCCGTGGGCAGCGGAAAGTCGGCGGTACACCGCCGGCTTTCCGCTTCTGGCCGCGGCTGTACCGCCGCGGTCAGAATGCCCGGCGGAGCACCGCCAGCCTGTTGGCGGTGCTACCGCCAACCTCCGCCATGGCAGTAATTACCGCCAGGGTCAGAATGACCCCCTGAATGTGCTCCATCTGGACTATTTAAGCTTGATCTCCTTCCTCTTCATCACTGACTTTCTCACTCACCTTCTGCATGAACTCCCTTTCATCTCCTCCACTTCTCCATACACACTTTGGTCATGTGAATAGACAGCTCTGTCCCTTTATGCAGTTTCTAACAGAAAAGTAATTTTAGGTGATATGTATGTGACCATACCTTTGTGTGTTTTTCAGAGAGGCCAAGCATTGGGTAAGTAGCATGTAGTGAGTGCACCTTCATCACCCACTGACAGGCACTGGGAGAAAATCACAATGTGCCTCAAATCTAGGACTCTAAATTATGCCCTGTTATAAACATTCATCAATAACCTGAACTCACTCAAAGGGCAAGAGGCAATTTAGTTTGGAGTATGTGCTATAAGACTCATGTGTTGCATGAAAAATTAAATTATACAAAACACCTTAGAGAAAAGGACAGTCAGCTCTACCCAAGGTCTGCAGGCCCTCACCAGGCACGGGTCAAGCAGAGCTGAGTGACTGCCTGCTGCACCTCATGGCATGAGTAAGCGTGGAAGCAGAGCTAGGCTGGCGAGGGAGAGACAGAGCAGTCGACAGGAAGAGAGATCAGAATAAGGAAGATGGACAGTAGTTAGGATGAGGTAGGACAAAGATGGATAAAGGAGACACCCTTACAAGGATGGTATGTCAGCTTAAAAATTGTAAGAAACATTATCTGACAAAAATA
Organism: Pleurodeles waltl; assembly: GCF_031143425.1. Classification (NCBI taxonomy): domain Eukaryota; kingdom Metazoa; phylum Chordata; class Amphibia; order Caudata; family Salamandridae; genus Pleurodeles; species Pleurodeles waltl. Next base: position 1,627,227,946 of record NC_090445.1, read on the forward strand.
TAAAGTCTGTGAGAAATTGAGTTTTTAGAGGAGTGAAATCCTACTCAAGCAACAGCGGCAATCCTTGTAAGGGTTAATCATAAAGAATCACAAAATTAACCTGTGTTTAACCATCTGGAGCTTGGCACATAAGCAATCAGGTTTAACTTACGTGCTATATGTGAAGTATTTATGCAGCACACAAACAGTAATACAGTGAAAACACAATACAGGAAAAATCCCATACCAATTTAGAAATATAGAGTAAAACATAATAAATTGTTTGACACCAAACTGATAAAAATCCAATCAGTAGGACCGGAGATGTGCAATATAATTAGGTATAGTAGCTAAAGCACAAAGCCCCACTTGTGGTTATCTGGTCGTTTGAGACCAGGTGAAAGTTACAAGTTTAGTCCAGCTGAAAAAGTTACCTTTAAAAGTCCAGAGCGAGGAGTTACATTTGCATTGGAGGAGGCTGCGAGGAGCAGGGAGAGCATCGGGATTGTCATCACTATAGCACAAAGAGCAGACATAGAGTCGTAGCAGTTGCTGTAGCACCAAGGTCCTGTTGGGTATGGTGGATAGTCTTTGCAAGAGGTTCACATTGGCGATCAGTGTGGGCTGTCGATGTTGTAGCATGAAGTGCAGATCTTGCACTGCTGGACGTCCCTGACTGTCTCTGCAACATGAAGAGTCAGGTTCACCAGAACTTCTCATTGGTGTTTTGCACAGGCGGCAAGATCTTGGAGCGAATGGGCCTCTTCACACATGTGAAGAGTCCAAAATTCAGGATTTCTATTTTTCTTCTTGGAGCAGCTCAACTAATGCCACACCTACGGTCCAGAACGTGGGGGTACCTCTTGGGGATTAAGGACTCACTCCTGCAGAGGCCAGCATGGCTCAGACAGGTCAAGATGCAGGTCCGGAAGATTCATTAGCAGCAGGCTTGCTGGGCAGTTACAGAGAGGCCTAAGGAGCTTGTTGTGTCCCTTTAGCTCAAAAACAGTACCCTTGCAGGAACTTTAGACTGGAATGAAGGGTGCCGGTCCAGTCTTCCTTCTCTGCAGGCAGTAAAGGCCTCAAGTAGCAGGGTGTCCTTCTTCTGTACCATCCACAGTGGGTCTGATGGTATCATTTTAATTCCTGCTACCAAATTTCAAGTTGGAGAAGCTTCTGGAGTTTCCCCTTAAAGAGGTGTCTGCTATTTCTTGCCTCCCTGCCACAATCCCAGTCTAGCTCGGGCAGAATAGGCTAGTGTGAAGCCTTTGTGAGTATGCTGTGCCAATGCCTTTGAGGTGCAAGTGTGGTAGGTGACAGCTCTGCCCCACAATTAAGTCACGATGAACCATCCTGCAAACACCCTGACCTGCTATTGTGATACTGTCTGGGAAGAATGCACAACAGCCAACTGCCAACTACACCTAGTTGTGGTACCCATGCACAGGCTGCAAGCACCATATGGTTAGGACAAAAAAATGGCAATTTGCTAAAATTGGCATTTTCACAACTGTGACATAAAATCCGACTTTACCATTAATGAGGGTTGTAAATTACGGTTCCTCAGACACCGAACATGACTTTTCCACCTGTTTTCCAGCATGGGAGAGGTAGTCTTGCAGTAGTGAAAAACACATTTAGGAGTTTTCAATACCAGGACATGTGACTTTTATGACTTTTATGTAATAAAAAGAAAGGCTTTGGCCAGCAAAAGGTTTATTTTGCCAGGTCGCAATGGAACTTTTAAACTGCACACACAGGCTGTAATGGCAGACCTGATACATGTTTAAAAAGGCAACTTAAGTGCAAGACACAGTAAGTGTCACAGGCACATTAGAAGCATTTAATTTACAGGGTATGGGGACATATAGTACCACCTTACTAGGGACTTATATGTAAATTAAATGTGGCAAAGCATATTTTACCATGTTTAATGGAGAGCACATATTCACTTTGGCAGTGGTTAGCAGTGGTAAAGTGCACAGACTCATAAGGCCAATAAAAGCTAAATCAGAAACATAAATGGAGTGAAGAGAAAAGGTTTGTGGATGACATTACAGGTAGGGCCAAGTCCAACAAACTCCTAAACCTTTTTTTTTTTAAACAGTGCCCTAACGGGTGTAGATTTTCACCATTAACTCCCATCCAGATATACTTTTGTAAATTATTTTAGGGCACAGTATTAATGTCAAATGATATTTTGACAAAAATAATCTAATACCATTCCTTTTTTAGTGACATATGAGCAAAATAAGGAGAAAACATTTAGAGCAGTGAGTAAAGGGAAACTAGAGAAATAGTAGCAAGAAGAAAGATATGACACGAAAGATAGAGCGAGTCTGTGATACACTGGTGAGAAAAGCAGGTGGACTGGGGAGGAGTCATTAGTATAACTGGTGACAGGGTGTGACTGCTGACTTATCAGGGGCACTAAGGGCCTGATTTGAATCTTAGCGGATAGGTTACTCTGTCACAAACGTAATTGTTATACTGTCCATCGTATTACAATTTCGATAGGATATAATGAAATCATAGTATGGTGGACGGGATATGCTTTGCATTGGTGACAGAGTAACCCCATACGCCACGATCTAAATCAGGACCTAAGTTATCACCATGGCCAGCTTGCCCTTGTGTTTTTCTTGTTGCTATTTCTACATTTGCCCAAAGGTACTGGAGTGCTTTACCTGAGCACCAGTTAGATCACACAAGGACACATATTTTTTTCTTGGCAAAGGAAGATTAAGGTTATGAAATTTTCCCAGAGTCACACGTGGTGAGCCTATCGCTGAAACTTAATCATGGTTCTTGAGTCACAGGGCTTGCACGAGGCTTCGCAATTCTGACGTGGTGTCACATAATTACCTGGTGCTAGAGGTTAGACTATTTGCATGTCTCCTCTGCTGGCCTTTGCTTCTCCTCACTGTCACATGATGATTGACAGCAGGGACCCTCACACACGTGTGGCATCAGCTCACCACAGCTTGCTGTTCATGCTGCTTCTCGCAGGGAGCAGAGATGTTTTCATGCATATTTGTTTGTTTTCAGGCCCATTCATCGCAGCCTGATTGAGAGTTTTGTGTGTACTCCAGCACTAAATGGGCCTACTTTGGCAAGTGTCAAAACCTCTGCAGCTGATTTCACATTTTATTATTTGTTTAAAATGTTATTGAATCCCGTTTAAGGCTTCTTTGATGCTTTGGAATACGTCAGTCACTCATCCTGCTGGCATGAGAGCGGGTTATCCACTCAGGCCCATATTTATACTTTTTTAGCGCCGCATTTTCGCCACTTTATGACGCAAAAGTGGCGCAAACTTGCAAAATACAATTGTATTTTGTAAGTTTGTGCCGCTTTTGCGTCAAAAAATTACGCAAATGCAGCGCTAAAAAAGTATGAATATGGGCCCCAATGTCGCACAGTGTGATCTGCAGCATGTAAGTTAGAATCCCAGCACAGCTGTCTCTGCAAAACTATGTTTACCACTCTTTGAAGGAAGCGCTATTACATTGGCTGACCTACGTTTACCAAACGGCAGAAGAGCAGTATGCCATTTTTAAATATACAAAGTGAAGCTGTAAATGGCGCAGACCTTCTTCTCAACACCTATCATTCACTGTTGACCTCTGCCTTTTACCTTCTACTTTGCACCCAGGCCATTCAGATAGGTTTGTGCAATACAAATATAACATGCTGTATTTGTTGGAGAAACATAATGTGGTTATTGTGAAATTCTCCCTACATCAAATGATAAGTAAATGTGTATCAAGTATAAAAAATCCTAATGCCACAGTCAGTGATTTCTTTATGCAGTTAAGGGAGTATTTAGTGCTTGACTATCAAACCAATTAATGGCATTGTTCAGTCACTGTTAGAACTGGTGAATTGAAGCTGGGTTGTTCCTGCCCGTACTAATGGCTGCAGAGATGCACTCTTCATTTTTAGGATAGGTTATTAAATCTTTATTCTTGTCCTCAGTAACCATACTAGGTCAAGTCGAAAAATCAAGGGGTGACTTTACTCTCCAATCGCTCCCTATAATAATCTCTGCTCCGAGGCGGGACATTGATGGGATGCTGGAGCTTACGCAGCACATCACACACCACATGCAACATGCAGCTCAATGGACGTTGGAGGTGGAGGAGCGCCCCGCATTACATCAGGAACCCATGAGCCCCGAACAGCCAAGTAGTGGGGCGAACCCATGGTAGGGTGGCCCATTGGCCGGGCTGCAGGGTGATGGGTGTGTTGCCCGCTGTTGGGCCAGCTGGTAACCACCCTGGCTTCAGCTGCCTGACAAAGTTACACCCAAGGCTGCGCATCCTATTCCACGGAGGCAAGGTGAGACTGCATGGTGAATGGGCAGTGACCAGGATGGCAGCATGGAGAAGTGAGGGGACCTAGTGCCTGTTGGGGTCCCTGGACAATCTGAGAGGAAGGAGGCAGGAAGGCTGATTGTTTGCCTGCAGAGTATGGCTTACCCCATGCCTTGTGCCATACATCATTCCAGTGCCTCTGGTTCCCCAGTGCCTCAATGCCATAGAGTTAGGTTAGTGGCGTGGCTGCTGCACTTTCGCGGAAGTCGGAGGGTTGAGTTGGCAAGGGCAGAGATGGTCAGACTAGGCTCTTTTGCGGTTTGCTTGTCTCCGTGAGCTCCCCCGCCTCGCTACCTCTCACACGTGGACAGTGCACTTTGACCTATTAAATCAGGTGCAGAGAGCTCTCGATAGGAGGAAGGTGGTGATAGGTGCGGCGGCCTTCCTTGGATAGAGAAAATGAGTACTCACAGCTCACTCCTCTTGATGGCCCACAACAGGACACAGAACTTGATGAAAAGAAGGAAAGCTGCTCAGTACCTGCAGGGAGGCCGTGTGTAGGAGGGCAAACTAAGGCACTCTCCCAAGCTTCGGCAAGAGACATGATTGCCAGTCTCAAAGGACCTCACCTTAGAGGGGGAGCATCCTCTAGACTTCTGCATAGGACACATCAGAAGCAGAAGCTAGTCAATCCAAGAGTATTTCACCCCTCTAGGGTTAAAACAGTCTAGCAGAGGGTCCCTCAGGAGGAGACCACCTAGATAATACAACCAGGCTGGAGAACTCTCAGCAACAGTGTGATCACCTGGGGCAGAACATGGGAGGAATTGCCTTCCCTCAGCTCTGCATAAGTGTCAATGCAAGATCTCTTGGTACATGTTGAGTCCTTTAGCGAAAATATCCAAACTAGTCATACAGAGCAGGTCATACATGTTCAGAAATGGGACGTTCTCCTGTCGTCGATAATTGTAAAGGGTAGTGAGATGTCTCATAGGGAAACAATCAACCGTCATAGTACCAGAGGGGTCATTTGACAAAGAATTTCTGAAGGTACCAGCTCTCACAGAAGATCTGGACAAACCATGCTGGGAGGTCTTATTCTGTCAAGAGGAATTAGAGGAGGTTTTCAAAAAAGATACGTGACTGCTCCCAGAGGAAGGGAACGTCCACCTCGGGTCGGCAGCAACAAGTGTCAAACAGCCTTCTCCGAGCATGCAGTAAACTCCCGGATCTACTCAAATCAGAGGGCCATCAGTCTCAAAAGATATCCTGCTTTTATCAGACTAAAAAGCTCTAAACAAAACTCTAATGGCCATACCAAATGCTACGATTAAAAATACAGATAAACATGACATTCAAATTTACAATCCTTGGAAACAACCAATATAGCAATAGATAATAAACTGGACAGGCTAAACTAGCTTATTAAAAGAGCACAAGCTCATGTACAGACAGATATTGGATCGGGAATTCAGACGTGCCAATATCAATGCTGCCCTATTTTTAATAAACTCAAAGAGCTGCCAGGAATCAAGTTCTCAATGGTGGGTGAATTAAGACAGGAAACGTAACAGTGGTAAGACAGCAGAGAATTGCCACACAAGCAGCAAAGGCCGAAGGAAAAGTACAACCCACAAGGAAATGGGCCGTAAGAAGTAACAAAGGGCAAGGAAAGCTCTGAACAGGCATCAGATGCACCAACAGAAAGCCCAATCACCTAGCGCAATGTGGAGGGAGGTCCTATTATCCCTGTCTTTTCTAGAAAGAATAAAAAGCACTGGAAAAAATGGGAAACAAGCATGCTACATAACAGCCAAAGAGTGGTTTTCTCTTCCACAGTCACGTCAAAAACAATGCATTTTGACAGAATCCAACCCATATCAATAACCAGATGGAGGGCAAGAAGGAGAACACGGCTGTCTTTCCACAAGAGGACATCATTAATCCGCACTGCATAGAACTGCCTACTATCACGATACCAGAAGAGGAACCCCAGGGCCAGCACGACGTTACAAGAAGGGAAACTGCCTCTGAAGAGCCACCGGAAACAACTGAAACAGGCAGAATGCATTAAATGCAGCATGCTCCAGGGGTCTGTCAGCCGCCGGAAGCCCAAGAGGCCATCACCCAGTTATCCCAGCTGGGGGGCGGGGGCTGAAAAGATATAAGAGGCCACCTGAGTGTTCCATCTATCATCGAAGCCCAACCCTAGGTGCAAGATCTGCACAGCCCATTAATTTTGTTCAGACAATTCTCAGGATGAGCACACAACAACTTGTAACCTAGTGCCCAGGATGGCAGATTAGGAAAACTTTTTAGATGCTGTGATAACGTCCACACTGCATGTCTCAAGCTGCCAGCAGAACTCACTCAGCCATTTCCCAATCTCAAAGCCCGAGGGTTTTCAAAGCCTTATCTTTCGCCTGGGAAATCCTCAACAGGGGTAACCTAGTGAGGATTTGTAACTCAATCAGGGACAAAACACATAAAGAGCAAAGATCTTGAATGCCTAGCCTTCATAGCCTCAGGAAACAGTGAGATAAAGAAGACCACTGAGGTATGGTTCTGCAATCAGGAGATTGTGCAGTTACTACTGTCCAAATCTGAAGTACTTGAACTCTTGGGAATAGAGCTAACAAAGAGTAACAGAGCCAAATACCCGTTTTTCCTCATCCTGGAAAAGGGCAATGAAATGGGGGGCCGTGCTACTACAATAAATAACAGGGCAGACAACAAAAGCTCACTTCTGTACCATGCCAAGGGTGCAACTTCGACTTTTGACATAAGGCCAAGGGAGTTTGCAAGTGCAATAGCCCAAATCTTCCGGGGTTAAGATATTGTAGGGCAGAGGGTCTACAAAATTGGGAGGGGCTCAGGCATGAAACCTTTCTTTCCCAGTCCTGACATAGGTAGAGGGTTCGAGGACAGGGCCATGCCCAGCAAAGCCTGGAAAATTCAGACCGATCACAACCTCTCCGATAGAAAGTTGGACAACATAAAGCTGATTGCTTGGAATATAGCCGGAGTGAGCAAACTTTCTCAAGATCTACATCTGAAATTATTTCTGCAAAACGTTGACATCAAAAGGCTTCAGGAAATCTGGCAAGAAGTTGTGTATCGGGATAGACCAGCAGCAAAATCAAAACCCAAATGGCATCCAAAAGGAGGCTTAGCAACCTACATATCAACCAGCAAATCCTTCAATGTGAGGAGGCTTGACCCGATAGCAGCCCACGCTAGCAGTCATCATCAAAAACTGGACATTTGGACCAATAATAACAGCTGTTATAGTAATAAATATTTACATCAATCCTAATGTTGTCCTAAAACAATGCTTAATAAACACAACAGAAAACAAATTATTAGCATTAGGAACTTTGTATGGAGACAGTCCCTGGATCATCACAGGAGATTTTAACCTAAACCCGGCCAATCAAGGCAAGTAAAGCACTAGAGAAGGATGCCAGGATCAAAGATTTGGAATTCTACCACAGGTATCTCACTTCATGACCATGGATAAATGCGACCATCTACTCATACAGGTTACGGAGGCCCTAGGGCACTCAATGGCAGATTTCCAGAGGACTCCCCAATGAAGGCAACTCATAGGCCTAAGACATCAGAGTCAACCCCAAATTACACCTATGTTTCCACAGTAATATTTCACCATATTCATGACTTTCACATAGATATAAGTTGCGAGATTGACCATAACCTGCAAATTACAGCAATATCAAACAACAACCAGCATGCAGATCTCACAGAAAATCTGGGGGAACAGGAACCAGGAGCTCACTGGTTATGAATAAGATGGTCAAAAGTATCCACGAAAAACTATGAGACATGGAAAGCAAGCCTACCAACAGCTCTTGGGGCAAACTCGGATGCTGTTTCCAACTGGTAGACTATGCTGACCTCACTAAAGAAACAGTTGGGCCCTCAACAACAGCATCCCCCTGTTCGAAATGGGGTCTCTAGTTGGCAGTCTGTTTGCACCCGTCCAAGTAGGGACCCTCGCTCTAGTCAGTATAAGGGAGATACCCAGCTCAGATAACCTCTGCTCACCCCCTTGGTAGCTTGACATGAGTAGTCAGGCTTATCTCAGAAGCAATGTGTAAAGCATTTGCAGATAACACGCAGTAACACTGTGAAAATACTACAAAAGGACACCACAACAATTTTAGAAAAATAGCCAATAGTTATCTACATAAAACACGACCAAATATGATAAAAATCCAAAATACAGTCATAGATATATGAATTCTGCAAGATTTATTTAAAAATGTGGTTCCTTGAAGTCGTTAGCTCCACCTGGGGCTATCACGGTGTTGTGATCAACAAAACCAACAGTTCAAGCCGGCCGCGGTGTCACAGGGCTGCTAACGTGTCCGGAAGACCCGCAAACAGTACCTTTGGAATTGCAGTGCATCATGATCCTCGCAGTGAGCTCTGGAGAGCGACGTCGCTGGCAGCGCGGTGTCGGTTCCGGAGTCGGTGCGGGAGTCGTCAGGCCCTTGAAGTCACACCCGTTGTGGATCGTACTCCGGGTTGATGAAGTCAGGAGCACTGGCATGGACGGCGTCGGGGCTGCGGTGCAAAGTGGGACGATGGGACGTGCAGTGCCCACAGGTCACGGTGCAGGCAGCGGCTCGGTGATGCATCCAGTGGCATGGTGAGACCAGGGCTGCAGTGTGACGTGGGGCGGGACAGTGCAACATGCGGTGTCACCAGGTCACGGTGCAGGCTGCGGCGTTGTTGTTGTTGTTGCTGAAGTGCAGTCGCCGGAATTCCCAAGCCTGCGGTGTGGGATGGCATGGTGCTTCATTACCCTCACAAGTGGTGCCCACAGGCCACAGTGCAGGCAGGGATGCCTGGTGACGACACTGGAGTCGATGGTGCTGGCGTCGGTGGACCGGGGCTGCGGTGTGGGACGAGACGGTGCTTCGTGCTCCTCACGAGTGGTGTCCACAGGCCACAGTGCAGGCAACAGCACAGGTGTCAGCAGGAGCAGCATCATCAGGGATGCCCAGGCTGTGGTGTGAGCAGGGCGATGCTGGAGTGCGGGGCCCACTGGTCGCAGTGCGAGCAGCGGCTCGGTGAAGTCGTCCGATGGTGGCGTTGGTGAGACCAGGGTCGCGGTGTGAAGCAGGGCAGTAAGTCTCTGTGCGGTGTCAGCAGGTCACGGTGCAGGCCAACGTCATCGTCACAGTGGTTTCTCCTCTTGAACAGGACAAAACACACAGTTCCCAGTAGTGCAGGTAGAGGAAACTGAAGTTTTTAGTGTCCCTGAGACTTCCAAAAGGAGGAAAGCTCTACTCCAAGCCCTTGGATAACTTTCTCAAGCAGGACACACAGCAAAATTCACCCTTTGTACTCTTTTCAGGCAGAAGCAGCAACTGCAGGCCAGTCCAGCAAAGCAACACAACAAAGGGACAGTGCTCCTCCTCCAGCTCTTCAGCTCCTTCTCCAGCTCTTCTCCTTGGCAGAGGTTCCTCTTGATTCCAGATAGATTCTAAAAGTTTGGTGTTTTGGGTGCAATACTTATACCCCTTTCTGCCTTTGAAGTTGTCAAACTTCAAAGCAAAGTCTCAAGTGTTTGCAAGATCTTTCCTTTTCCAGGTCAGGCCCCAGACACACACCAGGGGGTTGCAGACTGCATTGTGTGAGGGCAGGCACAGTCCTTTCGGGTATGAGCGACCACTCCTCCCCCCACTCTAGCTCAGTTGGCTCATCAGGATATGCAGGCCTCACCCGTCTCCCTTTCAGTCACTGTCTGGAGGAGAGGTGTAAACAGGCCAAATGTCAAACTGACCCAGAAAGACAATCCACAAACAGGCAGAGTCACAGAATGGTTTAAGCAAGAAAATGCCTACTTTCTAAAAGTGGCATTTCAAACTCACAATCTAAAAAACAACTTCACAAAAAGTTGTATTTTTAAATTGTGAGTTGAGAGACCCCAAACTCCAAATTTCTATCTGCCCTTAAAGGGAATCTGCGCTTTAAAGGTATTTAAAGGCAGCCCCCTTTTTAACCTATTAGGGAGATAGGCCTTGCAACAGTGAAAAACGAATTTGGCAGTATTTTACTGTTAGGACATGTAAAACACACCAGTACATGTCCTACCTTTTAAATGCACTGCACCCTGCCCATGGGGCTACCTAGGGCCTGCCTTAGGGGTGCCTTACATGTACCAAAAGAGAAGATTTGGGCCTGGCAATTGGGTACACTTGCAAGGTCGAATTGGCAGTTTAAAATTGCACACACAGACACCACAGTAGCAGGTCTGAACCATGTTTACAGAGCTACTAATATGGGTGGCACAACCAGTGCTGCAGGCACACCAGTAGCATTTGATTTTCAGGCCCGGGCACCTCTAGTGCACTGTACTAGGGACTTACCATTAAATAAGATATGCCAATCATGGATAAATCAATTACAAACACAATTTACATAGGTAGCACTTGCACCTTCACACTGCTAAGCAGTGGTAAAGTGCGCAGAGACAATAAACCAGCAAAAACAGAGTCCAGTATACCATAAAATCAGGAGGTCAGAAGGCAAAAAGATAGGGTAGACACGCCAAAAAGCTGCCAGGTCCAACACCCCCATGCTGAGACCTGATAAAAAGCGATGGTACACTCAGGCCTTAAAGCAACAGAGGTAGCAACTCACCAAAGCAGCCAGGCTTCTAAAGTTTCGCCACTAGGAAACCACCTATCTCAGTACTTTCTTAGAATTGCAAAGGCAATAGAGGAAGGTGCTATGGGAGGCTAAGCAGGCTCACATGGACCAGGAATGGATCAGAATCGTGGAATCCTATAAGATAAAGAACAGCAAGACGCTTTGGTCCATCATTAACCAACTCGAGCTAGGGCCTGGTGGAGTCCTAGATAATACCATGTTGGAGGACCAGTGGGTAGAGAATATCTCTGAACTATACTATAATAGGAAAGCAGAGGAATTAACATCAAGTACACTCTGTGAGTCAGCCCGCTCAAACTCTGGGGAAAAAAACAATAGAAGAGAGATTACAGCTGTGTAGAAATAGTGGCACTCCCAGCCCATATGGCCTTCTTGCAGCAGTATTTAAAAATGATTAAGCATTCTGGAGCAGTCAAATATGCAAAATGTTTATTACTTGCGCTAAGGAAAATAAAGTTCCATGCTCATCGAAAGGGACAGTTTCACATCCCATTTATAAAAAGGGCCCCCATAGGAATCCTGACAGTGACTGGATGATTGTGCTGCTTGACAATGGCACAAAAATATTTGCAGGACTTCTGCAGGAGGAGCTGGAAGCCTGGGCTAGTAATTTAAATGTAATCCAACTAAATCAAACTGGCTTTCGGCCATCATAGGGTACCTCTGACAACCTCACAGCACTGGCTATTTTAGTCGAAAAGTATATAAGGAAGAAACTAGCTCTGTACACCTGCTTTGTTGATCTAGCCAAAGCATTGGACTCAGTGGATAGGCATCAGCTGTAGAGAAAGCTGGAGGACTGGTATATCCGGCCCAACTTGTTAAAAAGAATTCAGCTTTTAAATTCTGTAAACTGAGCCAGAGTCACGATCAGTGGCAACAGGAGAGTAAATTCCGAAATTCAAATACTCAGAGCCATCAAACAAAGTTGTGTGTTGGCCCCGACTTTATTTAATCTTTACCTGTCAGACCTAGGTGTGTAATTGGAATCCACCAGCTCCCACCCTCCCAAGCTCGGCCAATATCTAATAACTTCATTATTATATTCAGATGACATTGTCTTATTGAATCTCTCAGGCACCAGCTTATAAAAACTGTTAAATGCCCTCCATCAGTATTGCACGGCAAATGAACTAACTGTGAACCTGGAGAAAACCAATGTAGTCATCCTTGGAAAGCACGTTGTGAAGAAAAAGCAATGGGTCTGCGGGGAATGTCCAGTAAGCAGATGTAGCAGCTACAAATATCTTGATGTCATGGCTGACCATCTGCCCTTAAACACATTGAAACCAGGAATGACGTGTCAAATTGCAACCTTACAAGTTCTCTCAACCAAATTGCAAAGTCCTACCTGTGGTCCACTGCTTACAGTGATCAAAGCAAAGTTCCTTCCAGCACTGTTGTATAGCTTAGAAAAATGTCCCGGAAAGTTTACTAGCTTCTTGAATGCCGCACAGAGTAAACACTTTCACCCCATCTTTTAACACCCCACAGTACTTCTCCAGCACAAATCAGGCTGGAATTCGGTCTTCTCGACCAAGAACTGGTGCAAGAGGGCACCTTTCTCAAATATGCCTCATTGTAGAGGCAGGCAAAGCCCAACTCACTGAAAGCCCTGATATGGCAAGAAATTGAACTTAACGAATCCCCGAATTCAAATATGTGGTCAGAGAGAATTGGGGTGTCAGGTAAACATCTTCACCCTGGGCAGCTCTAGCAAAAAACCCTACCACACAGCATTTAATTAAGCATTGAACAAACAATTTAGGCAACTCTCCTTGGTGAACGACAAAGTTATGTTTAGACAACGTTTGCCCACATGGATGACCATCAACACTTATAAGGTTCCAGCTGCCCAGTCGTACATGGTGGCCTTATTAAAAAAGCACCTAAAAATAAAAATGCTCACTTGACTGTGCTCCAAAATGGGTTCCACCCTCAAACTCTAATGGATAGAGGCTTTACATGCACATACCCTCAAGAGGAGTACCAGCACAAACTTTGCACATGTCCAACCCTTCATCCATGACATAAGATGTATCTCTGAACCAACAGCATCAGGACCTGTCTTCACGCAATTCGGATCTGTCTAATGGGACTGACACCTCAACACATGGTATGTTTTGCAAAATTCATCCTAAAAGCACAGCACCTGCTTAAACAGGCACATTCAGTTCCGAAGGACGTTTGAACGGATAGATAAATGTCTACATTGCTGACTAATTCCCTCTAATCGACAATCTACACTGCACTTTAACTTGTCATTGATTCCCTGTCCCCTTGCCTCTTTCCCTCCAGTTGTCAAACTGCACTACACTTTTATTTCCCATTAACTCCCTATGCCTGTGTCCGCTAGGTCTTTGAGATAACTTGACGAAAAACGTGGGCTACCTTTACAACGCAATAGTATCAGACCAGGCGGGGTCTGCGGTGGTTATCTCTTCATTTTTTGGATAGGTTATTAAATCTTCATTCGTGTCCTCAGTAAGCATACTAGGTCAAGTAGAAAAATCAAGGGGTGACTACTCTCCAATGGCTCCCTATAATAATCTCTGCTCCGAGGCGAGACATTGATGGGATGCTGGAGCTTACGCAGCACATCACACACCATATGCAACATGCAGCTCAACGGACGCTGGAGGTGGAGGAGCGCACCGCATTACATCAGGAACCCATGAGCCCCGAACAGCCAAGTAGTGGGGCGAACCCATGGTAGGGTGGCCCATTGGCCGGGCTGCAGGGTGATGGGTGTGTTGCCCGCTGTTGGGCCAGCTGGTAACCACCCTGGCTTCAGCTGCCTGACAAAGTTACACCCAAGGATGCGCATCCTACTCCACGGAGGCAAGGTGAGACTGCATGGTGAATGGGCAGTGACCAGGATGGCAGCATGGAGCAGTGAGGGGACCTAGTGCCTGTTGGGGTCCCTGGACAATCTGAGAGGAAGGAGGCAGGAAGGCTGATTGTTTGCCTTCAGAGTATGGCTTACCCCATGCCTTGTGCCATACATCATTCCAGTGCCTCTGGTTCCCCAGTGCCTTAATGCCATAGTGTTAGGTTAGTGGCGTGGCTGCTGCACTTTCGCGGAAGTCGGAGGGTTGAGTTAGGAAGGGCAGAGATGGTCAGACTAGGCTCTTTTGCGGTTTGCTTGTCTCCGTGAGCTCCCCCGCCTCGCTACCTTTCACATGTGGACAGTGCACTTTGACCAATTAAATCAGATGCAGAGAGCTCTCGATAGGAGGAAGGTGGTGGTAGGTGGGGCGGCCTTCCTTGGATAGAGAAAATGAGTACTCACAGCTCACTCCTTTTGATGGCCCACAACAGGACACAGAACTTGATGAAAAGAGGGAAAGCTGCTCAGTACCTGCAGGGAGGCCGTGTGAAGGAGGGCAAACTAACGCACTCTCCCAAGCCTCGGCAAGAGACATGTTTGCCAGTCTCAAAGGACCTCACCATAGAGGGGGAGCATCCTCTAGACTTCTGCATAGGACACATCAGAAGCAGAAGCTAGTCAATCCAAGAGTATTTCACCCTTCTAGGGTTAAAACAGTCTAGCAGAGGGTCCCTCAGGAGGAGACCACCTAGATAATACAACCAGGCTGGAGAACTCTCAGCAACAGTGTGATCACCTGGGGCACAACATGGGAGGAATTGCCTTCCCACAGCTCTGCATAAGTGTCAATGAAAGATCTCTTGGTACATGTCGAGTCCTTAAGCGAAAATATCCAAACTAGTCATACAGAGCAGGTCATACATCCTCAGAAATGGGACGTTCTCTTGTCGATAATTGTTGTAAAGGGTAGTGAGATGTCTCATATGGAAACAATCAACCGTCAGAGGGGTCATTTGAAAAAGAATTTCTGGAGGTACCAGCTCTCACAGAAGATCTGGACAAACCCTGCTGGGAGGTCTTTTTCTCTCAAGAGGAATTAGAGGAGGTTTTCAAAAAAGATACGTGACTGCTCCCAGAGGAAGGGAACGTCCACCTCGGGTCGCCAGCAACAAGTGTCAAACAGCCTTCTCCGAGCACGCAGAAAACTCCCGGATCTACTCAAATCAGAGGGCCATCAGTCTCAAAAGATATCCTGCTTTTATCAAACTAAAAAGCTCTAAACAAAACTCTAATGGCCATACCAAATGCTACGATTATAAATACAGATAAACATGACATTCAAATTTCAAATTTACAATCCTTGGAAACCACCAATATAGCAATAGATAATAAACTGGACAGGCTAAACTAGCTTATTAAAAGAGCACAAGCTCAGGTACAGTCAGATATTGGATCGGGAATTCAGATGTGCCAATATCAATGCTGCCCTATTTTTAATAAACTCGAAAAGCTACCAGGAATCAAGTTCTCAATGGTGGGTGAATTAAGACAGGAAACAGAACAGTGGTAAGACAGCAGAGAATTGCCACACAAGCAGCAAAGGCAGAAGGCAAAGTACAACCCACAAGGAAATGGGCCGGAAGAAGTACCAAAGGGCAAAGAAAGCTCTGAACAGGAATCAGATGCACCAACAGGAAGCCCAATCACCTAGCGCAATGTGGAGGGAGGTCCTATTATCCTTGTCCTTTCTAGAAAGAGTAAAAAGCACTGGAAAAAATGGGTAACAAGCATGCTACATAACAGGCAAAGAGTGGTTTTCTCTTCCACAGTCACGTCAAAAACAATGCATTTTGACAGAATCCAACCCATATCAATAACCAGATGGAGGGCAAGAAGGAGAACACGGCTGTCTTTCAACAAGAGGACATCATTAATCCGCTCTGGATAGAACTGCCTACTATCACGCTACCAGAAGAGGAACCCCAGGGCCAGCACGACGTTTCAAGAAGGGAAACTGCCTCTGAAGAGCCACCAGAAACAACTGAAACAGGCAAAATGCATTAAATGCAGCATGCTCCAGGGGTCTGTCAGCCGCCGGAAGCCCAAGAGGCCATCATCCAGTTATACCAGCTGGGGGGCGGGGGCTGAAAAGAAATAAGAGGCCACCTGAGTGTTCCATCTATCATCGAAGCCCAACCCTAGGTGCAAGATCTGCGCAGCCCATTAATTTTGTTCAGACAATTCTCAGGATGAGCTCACAACAACTTGTAACCTAGTGCCCAGGATGGCAGATTAGGAAAACTTTTTAGATGCTGTGATAACGTCCACACTGCATGTCTCAAGCTGCCAGCAGAACTCACTCAGCCATTTCCCAATCTCAAAGCCCGAGGGTTTTCAAAGCCTTATCTTTCGACCGATGTACAGATCACATGGTCCCTGGGATATCCTCAACAGGGGTAACCTAGTGAGGATTTGTAACTCAATCCAGGGCACAAAACACATAAAGAGCAAAGATCTTGAATGCCTAGCTTTCATAGCCTCAGGAAACAGTGAGTTAAAGAAGACCACTGAGGTATGGTTCTGCAATCAGGAGATTGTGCAGTTACTACTGTCTAAATCTGAAGTACTTGAACTCTGGGGAATAGAGCTAACAAAGAGTAACAGAGCCAAATACCAGTTTTTCCTCATCCTGGAAAAGGGCAATGAAATGGGGGGCCGTGCTACTACAATAAATAACAGGGCAGACAACAAAAGCTCACTTCTGTACCACGCCAAGGGTGCAACTTCGACGTTTGACATAAGGCCAAGGGAGTTTGCAAGTGCAATAGCCCAAATCTTCCGGGGTTAAGATATTGCAGGGCAGAGGGTCTACAAAATTGGGAGGGGCTCAGGCATGAATCCTTTCTTCCCCAGTCCTGACATAGGTAGAGGGTTCGAGGACAGGGCCATGCCCAGCAAAGCGTGGAAAATTCAGACCGATCACAACCTCTCCGATAGAAAGTTGGACAACATAAAGCTGATTGCTTGGAATATAGCCGGAGTGAGCAAACTTTCTCAAGATCTAAATCTGAAATTATTTCTGCAAAACGTTGACATCAAAAGGCTTCAGGAAATCTAGCAAGAAGCTGTGTATCGGGATAAACCAGTAGAAAAAACAAAACCAAAAGGGCATCCAAAAGGAGCCTTAGCAACCTACATAACAACCAGCAAATCCTTCAATCCGAGGAGGCTTGACCTGATGGCAGCCCACGCTAGCAGTCATCATCAAAAACTGGACATTTGGACCAATAATATCAGCTGTTATAGTAATAAATATTTACATCAATCCTAATGTTGTCCTAAAACAATGCTTGATAAACACAACAGAAAACAAATTATTAGCATTAGGAGCTTTGTATGGAGACAGTCCCTGGATCATCACAGGAGATTTTAACCTAAGCCCGGCCAATCAAGGCAAGTAAAGCACTAGAGAAGGATGCCAGGATCAAAGATTTGGAATTCTACCACAGGTATCTCACTTCATGACCATGGATAAATGCGACCATCTACTCATGCAGGTTACGGAGGCCCTAGGGCACTCAATGGCAGATTTCCAGAGGACTCCCCAATGAAGGCAACTCATAGGCCTAAGACATCGGAGTCAACCCCGAATTACACCTTTGTTTCCACAGTAATATTTCACCATATTCATGACTTTCACATAGATATAAGTTGCGAGATTGACCATCACCTGCAAATTACAGCAATATCAAGCAACAACCAGCATGCAGATCTCACAGAAAATCTGGGGGAACAGGACCCAGGAGGTCACTGGTTAAGAATAAGACGGTCAAAAGTATCCACGAAAAACTATGAGACATGGAAAGCAAGCCTACCAACAGCTCTTGGGGCAAACTCGGATGCTGTTTCCAACTGGTAGACTATGCTGACCTCACTAAAGAAATAGTTGGGCCCTCAACAACAGCAGCCCCCTGTTAGAAAAGGGGTCTCTAGTTGGCAGTCCGTTTGCACCCGTCTAAGTAGGGACCCTCACTCTAGTCAGGATAAGGGAGATACCCAGCTCGGATAACCTCAGCTCATCCCCTTGGTAGCTTGGCATGAGCAGTCAGGCTTATCTCAGAAGCAATGTGTAAAGCATTTGCACATAACACGCAGTAACACTGTGAAAATACTACAAAAGGACACCACACCAGTTTTAGAAAAATAGCCAATAGTTATCTACATAAAACACGACCAAATATGATAAAAATCCAAAATACAGTCATAGATATATGAATTCTGCAAGATTTATTAAAAAATGTAGTTCCTTGAAGTCGTTAGCTCCACCTGAAGCTATCACGGTGTTGTGATCAACAAAACCAACAGTTCAAGCTGGCTGCGGTGTCACAGGGCTGCTAACATGTCCGGAAGACCCGCAAACAGTACCTTTGGAATTGTAGTGCATCATGATCCTCGCAGTGATCTCTGGAGAGTGACGTTGCTGGCAGCGCGGTGTCGGTTCCGGAGTCGGTGCGGGAGTCGTCAGGCCCTTGAAGTCACACCCATTGCGGATCGTACTCCGGGTTGATGAATTCAGGAGCACTGGCATGGACGGCGTCGGGCTGCGGTGCAAAGCGGGACGATGGGACGTGCAGTGCCCACAGGTCACGGTGCAGGCAGCTGCTCGGTGATGCGTCCAGTGGCGTGGTGAGACCAGGGCTGCAGTGTGAAGAGGGGCAGTGCAACATGCGGTGTCACCAGGTCACGGTGCAGGCTGCGGCGTTGTTGTTGCTGAAGCGCAGTCGCCGGAATTCCCAAGCCTGCTGTGTGGGATGGGATGGTGCTTCATGACCCTCAAAAGTGGTGCCCACAGGCCACAGTGCAAGCAGGGATGCCTGGTGACGACACTGGAGTCGATGGTGCTGGCGTCG
This sequence comes from Pleurodeles waltl, assembly GCF_031143425.1. NCBI lineage: Eukaryota > Metazoa > Chordata > Amphibia > Caudata > Salamandridae > Pleurodeles > Pleurodeles waltl. The sequence goes on from NC_090445.1 coordinate 1,627,246,683, forward strand.
GTGGACCGGGGCTGCGGTGTGGGACGAGACGGTGCTTCGTGCTCCTCACGAGTGGTGTCCACAGGCCACAGTGCAGGCAACGGCACAGGTGTCAGCAGGAGCAGCATCATCAGGGATGCCCAGGCTGTGGTGTGAGCAGGGCGATGCCGGAGTGCGGGGACCACTGGTCGCAGTGCGAGCAGCGGCTCAGTGAAGTCGTCCGATGATGGCATTGGTGAGACCAGGGTCGCGGTGTGAAGCGGGGCAGTAAGGCTCTGTGCGGTGTCAGCTGGTCACGGTGCAGGCCAACGTCATTGTCACAGTGGTTTCTCCTCTTGATAAAGGACAAAACACACAGTTCCCAGTAGTGCAGGTCGAGGAAGCTGAAGTCTTTAGTGTCCCTGAGGCTTCCAAAAGGAGGAAAGCTCTACTCCAAGCCCTTGGAGAACTTTCTCAAGCAGGACACACAGCAAAGTTCACCCTTTGTACTCTTTTCAGGCAGAAGCAGCAACTCCAGGCCAGTCCAGCAAAGCAACACAACAAAGGGACAGTGCTCCTCCTCCAGCTCTTTAGCTCTTCTCCTTGGCAGAGGTTCCTCTTGATTCCAGATAGATTCTAAAAGTTTGGAGTTTTGGGTGCAATACTTATAGCCCTTTCTGCCTTTGAAGTTGTCAAACTTCAAAGCAATGTCTCAAGTGTTTGCAAGATCCTTCCTTTTCCAGGTCAAGCCCCAGACACACACCAGGGGGTTGGAGACTGCATTGTGTGAGGGCAGGCACAGTCCTTTCGGGTATGAGCGACCACTCCTCCCCCCACTCTAGCTCAGTTGGCTCATCGGGATATGCAGGCCTCACCCGTCTCCCTTTCTGTCACTGTCTAGAGGAGAGGTGTAAACAGCCCAAATGTCAAACTGACCCAGAGAGACAATCCACAAACAGGCAGAGTCACAGAATGGTTTAAGCAAGAAAATGCCTACTTTCTAAAAGTGGCATTTCAAACTCACAATCTAAAAAACAACTTCACTAAAAGATGTATTTTTAAATTGTGAGTTGAGAGACCCCAAACTCCAAATTTCTATCTGCCCTCAAAGGGAATCTACGCTTTAAAGTTATTTAAAGGCAGCCCCCGTGTTAACCTATTAGGGAGATAGGCCTTGCAACAGTGAAAAACGAATTTGGCAGTATTTTACTGTTAGGACATGTAAAACACACCAGTACATGTCCTACCTTTTTAATGCACTGCACCCTGCCCATGGGGCTACCTAGGGCCTGCCTTAGGGGTGCCTTACATGTACCAAAAGAGAAGATTTGGGCCTGGCAAGTGGGTACACTTGCAAGGTCGAATTGGCAGTTTAAAATTACACACACAGACACTACAGTGTCAGGTCTGAACCATGTTTACAGAGCTACTAATATGGGTGGCACAACCAGTGCTGCAGGCACACCAGTAGCATTTGATTTTCAGGCCCGGGCACCTCTAGTGCACTGTACTAGGGACTTACCATTAAATCAGATATGCCAATCATGGATAAATCAATCACAAACACAATTTACATAGGTAGCACTTGCACCTTCACACTGCTAAGCAGTGGTAAAGTGCGCAGAGACAATAAACCAGCAAAAACAGAGTCCAGTATACCATAAAATCAGGAGGTCAGAAGGCAAAAAGATAGGGTAGACACGCCAAAAAGCTGCCAGGTCTAACACCCCCCATGCTGAGACCTGATAAAAAGCGATGGTACACTCAGGCCTTAAAGCAATAGAGGTAGCAACTCACCAAAGCAGCCAGGCTTCTAAAGTTTCGCCACGAGGAAACCACCTATCTCAGTACTTTCTTAGAATTGCAAAGGCAATAGAGGAAGGTGCTATGGGAGGACCAGGAATGGATCAGAATCGTGGAAGCCTGTAAGATAAAGAACAGCAAGACGCTTTGGTCCATCATTAACCAACTCGAGCTAGGGCCTGGTGGAGTCCTAGATAATACCGTGTTGGAGGACCAGTGGGTAGAGCATATCTCTGAACTATACTATAATAGGAAAGCAGAGGAATTAACATCAAGTACACTCTGTGAGTCAGTCCGCTCAAACTCTGGGGAACAAACAATAGAAGAGAGATTACAGCTCTGTAGAAATAGTGGCACTCCCAGCCAATATGGCCAGTATTTAAAAATGATTAAGCATTCTGGAGCAGTCAAATATGCAAAATGTTTAATACTTGCGCTAAGGAAAATAAAGTTCCATGCTCATCGAAAGGGACAGTTTCACATCCCATTTATAAAAAGGGCCCCCACAGGAATCCTGACAGTGACTGGATGATTGTGCTGCTTGACAATGGCACAGAAATATTTGCAGGACTTCTGCAGGAGGAGCTGGAAGCCTAGGCTAGTAATTTAAATGTAATCTGACTAAATCAAACTGGCTTTCGGCCATCATCGGGTACCTCTGACAACCTCACAGCACTGGCTATTTTAGTCGAAAAGTATACAAGGAAGAAACTAGCTCTGTACACCTGCTTTGTTGATCTAGCCAAAGCATTGGACTCAGTGGATAGGCATCAGCTGTGGAGAAAGCTGGAGGACTGGTATATCCGGCCCAACTTGCTAAAAATAATTCATCTTTTAAGTTCTGGAAATTGGGCCAGAGTCACTATCAGTGGCAACAGGAGAGTAAATTCCGAAATTCAAATACTCAGAGCCATCAAACAAAGTTGTGTGTTGGCCCCAACTTTATTTAATCTTTACCTGTCAGACCTAGGTGTGTAATTAGAATCTACCAGCTCCCACCCTCCCAAGCTCGGCCAATATCTAATAACTTCATTATTATATTCAGATGACATTGTCTTATTGAATCTCTCAGGCACCAGCTTATAAAAACTGTTAAATGCCCTCCATCAGTATTGCACGGCAAATGAACTATCTGTGAACCTGGAGAAAACCAAGGTAGTCATCTTTGGAAAGCACGTTGTGAAGAAAAAGCAATGGGTCCGCGGGGAATGTCCAGTAAGCAGATGTAGCAGCTACAAATATCTTGATGTCATGGCTGACCATCTGCCCTTAAACACATTGAAACCAGGAATGACGTGTCAAATTGCAGCCTTACAAGTTCTCTCAACCAAATTGCAAAGTCCTACCTGTGGTCCACTGCTTACAGTGATCAAAGCAAAGTTCCTTCCAGCACTGTTGTATAGCTTAGAAATTTTTCCCGGAATGTTTACTAGCTTCTTGAATGCCGCACAGAGTAAAGACATTCACCCCATTTTTTAACACCCCACAGTACTTCTCCAGCACAAATCAGGCTGGAATTCGGTCTTCTCTACCAAGAACTGGTGCAAGAGGGCACCTTTCTCAAATATGCCTCATTGTAGAGGCAGGCAAAGCGAAACTCACTGAAAGCCCTGATATGGCAAGAAATTGAACTTAACGAATCCCCGAATTCAAACATGTGGTCAGAAAGAATTGGGGTGTCAGGTAAACATCTTCACGCTGGGCAGCTCTAGCAAAAAACCCTACCACACAGCATTTAAGTAAGCATTGAACAAACAATTAAGGCAACTCTCCTTGGTGAATGACAAAGTTATGTTTAGACAACGTTTGCCCACATGGATGACCATCACCCAGTCGTACATGGTGGCCTTATTAAAAAAGCACCTAAAAATAAAAATGCTCACTTGACTGTGCTCCAAAATGGGTTCCACCCTCAAACTCTAATGGATAGAGGCTTTACATGCACATACCCTCAAGAGGAGTACCAGCACAAACTTTGCACATGTCCAGCCCTTCATCCATGACATAAGATGTATCTCTGAACCAACAGCATCAGGACCTGTCTTCACGCAATTCGGATCTGTCTAATGGGACTGACACCTCAACACATGGTATGTTTTGCAAAATTCATCCTAAAAGCACAGCACCTGCTTAAACAGGCACATTCAGTTCCGAAGGACGTTTGAACGGATAGATAAATGTCTACATTGCTGACTAATTCCTCTAATCGACAATCTGCACTGCACTTTAACTTGTCATTGATTAACTGTCCCCTTGCCTCTGTCCCTCCAGTTGTCAAACTGCACTGCACTTTTATTTCCCATTAACTCCCTATGCCTGTGTCCGCTAGGGGGGTCATTCTGACCGCGGCGGTAAAAGCCGCTTACCGCCGGTCAGAAGACCGCCACAATACCGCTGCGGCCGCGGTCAGCCGCCACGGTCATTCTGACCCACAACTGCCAAACCTCCAAAAATCCGACCTCCATTGCAGTCCGCCACATCAGCGGCCAGCGATAAACTGAAATACGGCCACGCCAACAGAAATACGCCCATGCCATTACGATCCACAAATCCACACGGCGGTCTTTCAAACGCCGTAGTCTATTGGCGGTACACACCGCCGCGGTCAAAATACACACACCTTTACAAAACACTACCACATTGGACAATTTGAAATACACACACCTGATACACATACAAACAACACTCCCACACATCCAATCAACTATAAAACACACACCCACATCACCCACAAACCCCTACAACCAAAAATCAGAGACGAAGGAGAGAGAGACACATCAGAGAATAGAGAGCCAGACACACAGAGGCACACTGCAACATCACACACACCACATAGTAGCACAAAGCACCACACACCAACACACTCATCACCACATACACCACCCCACACCTCATCCACACCACCCCATGGCACCACAAAGACACCCACGCTTTACGGACCAAGAACTCAGAGTGATGGTGGAGGAAATCATCAGAGTGGAACCCCAGCTCTTCGGCTCACAGGTTCAGCACACCACCATAGCAAGGAAGGCGGAGCTATGGCAGCGGATCGTGGACAGGGTCAACGCGGTGGGACAGCACCCCAGAAATAGGGACGACATCCGCAAACGATGGAACGACCTACGGGGGAAGGTGCGCTCGATGGTGTCGCGACACAACATCGCGGTGCAGAAGACTGGCAGAGGACCCCCACCCACCCCACCAGAATTCACAGCATGGGAGCAAGAAGTATTAAACATCCTGCATCCTGAGGGCCTCGCTGGAGTACCCGGAGGAATGGACTCAGGTAAGTCCTATCTCATATACTTCATCCCCCCCACCCCACCAGCATGCCAACCCACACCCCCACCCTCACCCCCAACCCACCATCACACATCATCCCTGAGAATGTTTCCCTAGCACAACCCACCCAACCCCTCCCCAACCCTTGCATGCCACACAAACATTGGACACCCATTACCTAAGTATGACCACTGCACATACCCCCCCCCCCCCCCCACAAACCACCCTCACAACACCACCCACAAGGGAATGCCTGCACTGGGGGACAAGGGCACCCATAAATTGCACGCTATTTCACACACAGAAACAATAACCATACTCTCTCACCCCATGCAGGACCCGAACGCCAACACACCGGTCAGGAGGGTCCTCAAATGTCCATCCCACCCCGGAACAGGCCCTCAGTGAGGACAGCAGCTCGGTCGACCTGGAACCTGATGACCAGCCCGGACCATCGGGGACCTCTGGGCAGTGGGTTCCCCAAACACAGACACAGGCCACAGCAGACCCGAACCCCCCTGGGAACAACAGCTCAGCTCCCACCCAGCGGGCCCATGCCTCTGTCTCTAGGACAGGTCAAGCAGCGGTGTGTCTGCCACTACAGGGCACCCAGGCCAACCCAACACCCCAACAACAACAGGGACCTGGGGGCAGTGGGAGTGGGCACACCGTCCAGGGGACAGAGGCCCAGGCAAACAGGGCAACTCGGAGGGCTGCCGTGCGACAGGGGGGGGAGGAGAGGCCCAGGGAACCCACTCTCCAAGAGGCCCTCACTACCATCATGGGAGCATACCACCACTCCCAAGAGACGATGGCGACGGTACTGGCCAGGTTCACCGAGATACAGGGACAGCAGGAAGAACGCTACATGGGGTTCAGCAACCAACTCACCACCATCTCTACCGCCATGGGGAGCATGGTCCAGGCCCTCAACAGGATAGAAGACACTTTGCGGGACCATGTGGCACCACACAGGGCCCCTGTCACTAGCCAGGAACAGCCTACCACCTCCGCCGGCGCTAGTGGACAGGAGGCCCACACACAACGACAGGCCACAAGAACCCCACCTCCTGCTGAAGAACAACCACCCTGCAAGAGGAGCCTAAGACCCCAAAAAAAACCAGAGTAGCATGCCAAGACCACCGCCAGCATGAGATACCCCCAGAAGTCATCCCACTGTCCCACCTTGCCACCCTGTCCAAACTCAAACAGCCCCTGCTCCATCCTTCCACAGGCATATGTCAGACTGAGAACTGGACTCTGCCATGGACATCACTCCACCCCCACCCATCACCGTTTTCATATAATGTACCATTATCTAAGCACACAAAATAAAACAATTATTGCACCGAAAACCGTTTTGAGTCATGCTGTATTCTCAAAAAATCGTACAACCCATAACAGCTCACAATATGTGATGTCAGTTAGTGATGACAACATACCAATGTCAATACGCTGTAGTACATGGCCAAACCAAGCAGAAGTCGGGCTATGAGTCATTAAGCACTGAGAAGGGAAGGGAAAAAGAAATGTTATTTAAAAGAGCTGGGGGGAAATACATAAAGTTGAGATGCATGAGGCTCTAAGTAAATGGGAAATGGCGTGGCTGAACCTTACCTGTGTGCTACTGAAAATACTGTTGTATGACAGCTTCCCTGTTGTCTGTTTCCTCACCGTCGTCTTCCTCCTCTTCACTCTCCACAGGCTCCACGGCTTCTACGACACCACCATCTGGACCATCCTCCTGCAGGAAAGGCACCTGGCGTCGCAAAGCCAGGTTGTGAAGCATACAGCAGGCCACGATGATGTGGCACACCTTCTTTGGTGAGTACATTAGGGATCCACCTGTCATATGCAGGCACCTAAACCTGGCCTTCAGGAGGCCGAAGGTCCTTTCTATGACCCTCCTAGTATGCCCATGGGCCTCATTGTACCGTTCCTCTGCCCTGGTCCTGGGATTCCTCACTGGGGTCAATAGCCACGGCAGGTTGGGGTAACCAGAGTCACCTATTAGCCACACACGCTGTCTCTGTAGCTGTTCCATCACATAGGGGACGCTGCTATTACGCATAACATACGCATCATGCACTGACCCAGGGAACATGGCATTCACATGGGAGATGTACTGGTCTGCCAAACAGACAACCTGCACATTCATAGAATGGTAATTTTTCCTATTTCTGTACACCTGTTCATCGTCATTTGGGGGTACTAATGCCACATGGGTCCCATCAATGGCACCAATGATGTTGGGGATATGTCCAAGGGCATAGAAATCACCCTTCACTGTGGCCAAATCAGCCTCTTCTGGGAATATGATGTAGCTCCTCATGAGTTTCATCAGGGCAGACAACACTCTGGACAGAATCTTTGAAAACATAGGCTGAGACATTCCAGATGACATGGCCACTGTTGTCAGGAATGAGCCACTTGCAAAAAAATGGAGGACTGATAGAACCTGCACTAGAGGGGGAATTCCTGTGGGTTGGCGGATGGGTGACATCAGGTCTGGCTCCAGCTGGGCACACAGTTCATGTATAGTGGCTCGGTCAAGTCGGTATCGGAGTATTATATGGCGTTCTTCCATTGTCGACAGGTCAACCAGCGGCCGGTACACGGGAGGATTCCTCCTTCTCCTCGCAAGTCCCTGCGGACGGTGCCTAGGAAGGACAACATGGAGCACTGAGTCAATCAACTCACAGGTACGTACAACACAGCTTGCACAGTACACGAAAATGTATTGACTGCTATGTTTGTATGTGTGCAAATGCAAGGCCTAGGCCTGTGTGACGCAGTAGAATTTAAGCCATGTGGGCCCTTGAAATGGCGGCTGCCTGACCTCTAAACTGGGACAATGGGATGTGAGGTCAATGCGCTGGCGTGGCACACCGTGGCGGTAGGCGGTCGAAGACCGCTGTACGAAGTCGCATTGGTTAACATTGAACCCTATGGGATTCAGGAGCCAATGACGATGTGCGCCGGCGGTCGCGGTACGCACCGCCGCGGGCGTGACCGCCATTTTCTATCTGCTTAATCACTCGAGACCTGATCATCCACAGGAGAGGACCTATACTGCAAGTGCTGCTGTGAACTCGGTCTGGAAGTGACAATGGCTGCTGCGACTGGGGAAAGGGCCCCTGCCTTCACGTCTGAAGAGTTGGAGAAACTTGTGGACGGGGTCCTCCCCCAGTATGCGCTACTCTACGGTCCTCCAGACCAACAGGTGAGTACACTGAGTGCACATTGAATGGGTAATGCCTGTGTGGAGTGGGGTGGCTGTCAGTTGGTGGGGTGGGGAGAAAATGAGGAATGCAACGCACGACTGATGAGAGTAGGGGCCACATGGCAAGGGTGGGGAGGGGGGGCATGTACTCCAAACATGCAGAACTTTGAAGTTTTCTCTTTCCCACCCTGTACATGTCAAACAGGTGAGCGCCCATCAGAAAATCGATATTTGGCGTGCCATCGCCAAGGAAGTCCGGGCCCTGGGGGTCTACACCAGACGGGGCACCCACTGTCGGAAGAGGTGGGAGGACATCCGCCGCGGAACCCGAAAGACCGTCGAGTCACTGCTGGGGATGGCCTCCCGACCTAGGAGGGGTGCCAGTCGTACCCTGACCCCCCTGATGTCCCGGATCCTGGCGGTGGCCTACCCTGATTTGGATGGGCGCTTGAGGACATCACAGCAGACACAAGGGGGTGAGTATCAGCACATTCTCCTATCTATAAGTGGAGGCGTCTGGGTGGGGGAGGAGGGCTGTGGGTGACAGTAGGCCAGGGCGCTTTCTGTAGTGTAGTCCCCTCCCTTAGACATGGTCCTGTGCCCCCGCCCACCACCTCTGTAGGGTGCCAAGTGCAGCTATCCATGGTCCAACATCACCCATGAGCGCGTCTGTTGTCCCTAGACCTGTTGGCCTAGTCAAAAGTACAGAGTAGTGTACCCCAAGTTCGTGGCTTAGTGCATGAGGCACCTGTGTCTGTCCTCTCCGCCAAGGCTATTGACAAGGCATGCACTCAACTTTGTTTTATTTCTCCCCCCACCCTTATTCTTTGTTTCTTGTGCATTAGCATCATCAGGCGGAGGAGAATTGGCGTCGGAGCACGAGGGAGCTGCAGGTCACCAGGCCCCGGTGGGCACTGACACAGACACCGAGGGCACCAGTGATCCGGAGGGCGAGGGGAGCACCACAACGGGGGCCGGTGGAGACACCAGCGACACGGACACGTCCTCGTTTGGGAGCTCCCTAGCGGGGGCGGCAACATCTGTGCCCCCCGCAACAACAGGAACAGCCGCCACCCAGCGCACCAGCACCGCCCTCCCAGCAGCCCCTCAGTCTTCGCTCCGTGCCCGTTCGCCCAGGAAGGCGCGCGTCTCCTTCACCCCAGGCACCTCAGCCCCTGCCTCTGTTACCCCTGCTGCCCTCAGTGCGGAGCTCATTGACCTCGTGAGGACGCTCATTGTTGGGCAGACTACCCTTTTGAATGCCATCCAGGGGGTGCAAAGGGAGGTGCAACAGAGCAATGCCTACTTGGAGGGCATTCATTCGGGTCAGGCTGCCCATCAACGAGCGTTCACTTCTCTGGCCTCTGCACTGACGGCAGCCATTGTCCCTGTCTCCAGTCTCCCTCTTCTAACTGCCTCCAGCCTTTCTCTGTCTCCTGTTCCTCAGCCTATCCCATCCACACCATCTGACCATCCTGCACACACCTCAACACCCAAGGCCAGCTCATCCAAACATAGGCACCACAGAACACACAAGCATTCACCCAAGCAACACCCAGTTGCAGACATACCAACAGTCACTACCACCTCTGTGTCCCCCTCCTCCTCGTCTCCCTCCTCCCTCCCTGTGACGTCTACACTCACACCTGCATGCACACCAACATCAGCCAGTTCTTCCATCACCAGCACACCCTCCACTACAGTCCTCACACGTGCAGTCACCACCCCCATTGCCATGTACACGTCCCCTGTGTCCTCTCCCACTGTGTCTGTCACCCCCTCTTCCAAGACACATAAACGCAGGCAGACACCCAAACAACAGCCAACCACCTCACAACAGCCTACGTCTCAGTCACCTGCACCCAAGGACAGCACACCTGACTCTCCTACAACCACATCCTCTTCCTCCACTTCTATCTCCACTACTCCTACCCTTTACCCTGGTCCAAAGAAATATTACCTCTCAAATGTTGACCTCTTTCCCTCCCCTGACCCACCCCCTCCATCTGGGAAAAGTCCCAAAGGCACCTCAGCCACCACCAGCCCAGCTTCCAAGGTACAAGTGGTGCATGGAATATGGAGTCCACCCTTTGGCGGCAGTGACACTTCACTGAGCAGCAAGGGGACTGGCAGCCCCCCCCCAGGCAAGAGGACCCGGAAAGTGAAGGGCCGCCGTGAGCGGACTGAGACGGATGCCCCCAAGGAGGTGACTCCGGCCACTTCACCTGCCACAACAGCCAGGGGAGGCAAGGGCCCGAGAGCCCCATCTAAGGAGCGGAAGGGCAGCAGGGCGGAGAGGCCAGCCAGCAGGAGCGCGGAGCAGGAGGGCCCCACACGCCCCATCCCGGCTGCAAGGGACGACACCAAAGGGCCCAGGACTCCGTCTCCGAAGGGGCCTGACACTGCACGTTTGGAGGGCGAGTGAGCAGGTTGTCCAGGCCAGGTCTGACTCCCTACACTGACTGGAAGAGCACCGCTGAAGAGTGCCCCGCCGTGAAGACAAGCACCGCTGAACAGGGCCCCGTCGTGAAGACAAGCACCGCTGAAGAGGGCCCCGCCGTGCAGAAGAGCACCGCTGAAGAGGGCCCCGCCGTGCAGAAGAGCACCGCTGAACAGGGCCCCGCCGTGAAGACAAGCACCGCTGAAGAGGGCCCCGCCGTGAAGACAAGCACCGCTGAACAGGGCCCCGCCGTGCAGAAGAGCACCGCTGAACAGGGCCCCGCCGTGAAGACAAGCACCGCTGAACAGGGCCCCGCCGTGAAGACAAGCACCGCTGAACAGGGCCCCGCCGTGAAGACAAGCACCGCTGAAGAGGGCCCTGCCGTGAAGACAAGCACTGCTGAAGAGGGCCCCGCCGTGAAGACAAGCACCGCTGAAGAGGGCCCCGCCGTGCAGAAGAGCACCGCTGAAGAGGGCCCCGCCGTGCAGAAGAGCACCGCTGAACAGGGCCCCGCCGTGAAGACAAGCACCGCTGAACAGGGCCCCGCCGTGCAGAAGAGCACCGCTGAAGAGGGCCCCGCCGTGCAGAAGAGCACCGCTGAAGAGGGCCCCGCCGTGAAGACAAGCACCGCTGAACAGGGCCCCGCCGTGAAGACAAGCACCGCTGAAGAGGGCCCCGCCGTGCAGAAGAGCACCGCTGAACAGGGCCCCACCGTGCAGAAGAGCACCACTGAACAGGGCCCCGCCGTGAAGACAAGCACCGCTGAACAGGGCCCCGCCGTGCAGAAGAGCACCGCTGAAGAGGGCCCCGCCATGCAGAAGAGCACCGCTGAAGAGGGCCCCGCCGTGAAGACAAGCACCGCTGAACAGGGCCCCGCCGTGAAGACAAGCACCGCTGAAGAGGGCCCCGCCGTGCAGAAGAGCACCGCTGAAGAGGGCCCCGCCGTGCAGAAGAGCACCGCTGAAGAGGGCCCCGCCGTGAAGACAAGCACCGCTGAACAGGGCCCCGCCGTGCAGAAGAGCACCGCTGAACAGGGCCCCGGCGTGAAGACAAACACCGCTGAATAGGGCCCTGCCGTGCAGAAGAGCACCGCTGAAGAGGGCCCCGCCGTGAAGACAAGCACCGCTGAACAGGGCCCCGCCGTCTCAAGCACCGCTCCGCTGGGCACCGCCGTCTCAAGCACCGCTCCGCTGGGCCCTTCATCACAAGCACCGCTCCGCTGGGCCCTTCCTGTCAAGCACCGGTCCGCTGGGCACCGCCGTCTCAAGCACCGCTCCGCTGGGCCCTTCCTGTCAAGCACCGCTCCGCTGGGTCCTTCCTGTCAAGCACCGCTCCGCTGGGCACTGCCGTCTCAAGCACCGCTCCGCTCGGCCCTTCCTGTCAAGCACCGCTCCGCTGGGCACCGCCGTCTCAAGCACCGCTCCGCTGGGCCCTTCCTGTCAAGCACCGCTCCGCTGGGCACCGCCGTCTCAAGCACCGCTCCGCTGGGCCCTTCCTGTCACGCACCGCTCCGCTGGGCACCGCCGTCTCAAGCACCGCTCCGCTGGGCCCTTCCTGTCAGGCACTGTTCAGGGTTCACTGTGCCCACCATGCATCCTCCTTGTCCAGTGGAGACATTTATCCACCTGATGGACTGTGGCTTTGCACACCCCAGGATGGCACAGTGGGCAATCCACCCACTGTAGAGACTTTGCGAGACTGTGGCTTTGCACTCCCCAGGATGGCACAGTGGGCAATCCACCCACTGTAGAGACTTTGCGAGACTGTGGCTTTGCACTCCCCAGGATGGCACAGTGGGCAACCCACCCACTGGAGAGACTTGAGAGACTGTGGCTTTGCACTCTCCAGGATGGCACAGTGGGCATGGTGGGCCCTTCGTGGATCTGGCGTCGTGGACTCATGTGGCTGTGGTGCCCCCCCCCTTCCCTTCCCCCTGAGGTGCCTGTGGTTTTGTCACCAGATGCCCCTGCAGTGTCCTCTCCAAAGGACTCAGGTCTCCTGTGTGGGCTTTGCCCTTGTTTCGCTACACTTTGGCCCACGGACATGATGGATTCGTAAGATGTGCAGGACTACTTGCTTCAGTTATCCACTGCTGTGTAAATAATTTGTTTATCAGAAGAAAGTTTTGATGGTTGATAAATACTTTTCTGAGACTATTTCGTTCATAAATATTTATTCTCAATTTGTTATGTGATTGTATTTTTTACGGGTGTTTGGGTGGTGTCACTGTGACTTGTTGCTCTGCATTGGTGTGTACATCTTGGGGGGGTGGTGGGGGTCACATATGTGTGTGCCCGTAACCTTTCCTCCTCCCCCCTCCCGTGTGTCATAGGTGCAGTACTCACCGTTGACGTCTGCGGCGGAGTTCGTAGTCGTGGTAGATGAGCAGGTAGACGAGTGCAGGTATGATGTTCAATTCGGGATCCATGCTGTCCTCCGTCCTCGTGGAGTGCGTAGAGGTGAGCGTTTTCCCGTTCGTAGTCTGTTTCCGCTGTGTTTTTATCGGCGGTGCTCCTGCCCCGGAAAAGGTGGCGGATTGGTGAGTTGTGATAGGGTGTGCGGTACATTGTCTGCCGCCTGCCTGTTGGCGGTGACCGCTGCGCTGTTTGTTTGTCCCGCCGTGGCGGTCGGAGTGTTAAAGTGGCGGGCTCTGTTGGCGGTTCCCGCCAGGGTCAGAATTCCATTTTTCGGACCGCCAGCCTGTTGGCGGGTTGGCCGCCGCTTTATCACCAACCGCCAGGGTCAGAATCACCCCTCTAGGTCTTTGAGATAACTTGACGAAAAACGTGGGCTACCCTTACAACGCAATAGTATCAGACCAGGCGGGGTCTGCGGTGGTTATAATCCTCCCCTCCCCCCCACCCCCAAGCCCTTTCCTTCGCTTTAACAAATAGTGAAGTATTCACATTTAGCCAATCTTGCATAGCCCTCTGGGCTTTTCCTTACTTTTTATCTTGTACCTTTGTATTTAATGAATTGGGTGGGTGTTTTATTTTACGGCTTTGTTTTGTAACTGATTGCAATGGCTTTTATTAATCATGCAAATAAAATAATATTAATGTGCTAATGGTGTATATGCTGTCCCCTCTCCTTTTCTGCTTTCCCGCTAAAGTTTAGACAGGGCTAGAACGCACCCGACAAGGGGTAGCTTCAGCCTGAATAATGCTGAGTCTGCAGACAGGAAGCACCTGCCCTGGAACATTGCATGCACTAGTGCAAGAATGGATCTTGCAAAAGGTAGTGAAGAGTCTGCAGACAGTAAATGCCAAAAGTTCACCACCTCCACCCGTCCTCCCGTTCACCACCCTAACCCGATTGCCAAAGGCAATAGCTCGCCCATAAGCGAGACCTATTGGCTTTGCCAATGCTTGTTTCTTTGACTCGTCGATCTCTACCATTTAAAGCTTTGGTGAGGCTGTCACGGAACGCTAATGAGGATGCTGTCTAATGCGTCCATTTTCTTGCGATAATGGCATTACTCCTAGTCCTACTCCCTCGCCTTCCTTTAAACCAATGAGGCTTCCTGCCTCCCACTAGACCCTCCCCTTCCCTTTTAAACCCCCCCCCACCCCTACCCCCTCCTGTACAAAAACTAAGCCCAAGCAGCAACTCAGACAGTCCGTACCGGGAGGGCGGGAGGGAACGGAAAGGAAGGCGAGGGAGTAGGACTAGGAGTAATGCCATTATCGCAAGAAAATGGACGCATTACCTCCCGTCCCTCCCTCGCCTTCCTTTAAACCAATGAGACATAGCAAGAAGCACACAGGAGACGGACACTGAGTTGCAAGAAGTTCAATATCATGCACAAAGGCAACCAAAACCCCACCCCTAAGACTTCATAGAGGATAAGACCCGGTGAACCAATACCGACTACAAACTACCCAAGTCCGACCGGCCAGAATGCCGAACGAACGCCAAAGGCGAGGCCCAAGTGACAGCCCTGCAAATTTCCACCACTGAAATCCCCTGAGACTCTGCCACCCAAGCCGCCATACCCCTGGTGGAACGACCCCAAACCCCTTGATGAGGAACAACCCCTATCAAGGAAAAAAACAAACGGAATCAATGATCTCACCCCCCGACTCAAGGAAGCCGTGGAAGGCATCTCCGCTACGGGCCGGCCCAAAATTTACAAAAAGCGAATCACCCTTACGGAAAGGAGCCACCACCCTCAGGCACTCCAACAAAGCCCTGCGTACATCCAACAAATGCAAACGAACCACCTCCACCAAAGCGGGATTCGGACAAAAGGAAGGAAGGATGACCTCCTGGCGAGCATGAAAAGAAGAATTGACTTTCGGGATAAAAGAAGGTACCGGAACCAGAACCACCCGATCCGGAAAAACTTCCCAAAAAGGAAAGGAACAGGCCAAGGCCCCCAATTCAACTAAACGGCGAGCCGAAGCAATGGCCACCAAAAAGAACGTCCTTAAGGAAAGAAGACGTAAACACAGTCCCCCAGAGGTTCAAAAGGTTAATCCGTTAAAACCTCCAATACCAAAGAAAGATCCCCTGAAGGAAAAGAACGTACAGGGCGAGGAAACAAATGAAGAAGCCCCTGAAAAGATCCCGGCAACAAACGACCTTTAACCGGAAGGCTGTGCCACGGACCTCAAAATGCCTGAATAGCCGCCCACTGTACCAGCAGAGACACCCCAGACAACCACAACTGTGCACCGTCCTGCAAGACCTGCATGACATCAAAGAGAGACGTGCCGGTAGGATCCAATACATGCCTCAAGCATCAAGAAGAAAAAAACCTTCCACAGCCTACCCTAAGAAAGTAAAGTGGAACGCCGCCTGGAACCCAGTAAAGTAGAACTTAAAGCCACTGGCACCCCCAGACCCGTCAAACCTCGGCGGGCCATTCCCAGGCCGTCAAGTGTAACCTCCCCTAAGACCTCAACGAGAGGCCGGGAAACTCCAGGGGAGACGGACACAGAGGAAGAGGCCACATCCGACCGGATGCCCTCAGCCGCAGCAATGGGAACCAATTCGCCCTAGGCCAATGGGGAGCAATCAGGACAACCCTGGCCCCCAGAAGCCGCACCCCTAACAGCAAAGGCCTGAGTAGCTGAAACGGCGGAAACGCATACAAAAGGCCCCTCGGCCAAGGACACGACATCCCGTCCACCTCCCAGGCTTGGGGACACCGAAAACCGGGAGCCGAAGTGACCGAGCTACGCGTTTTTCTCGGACGCGAACACATCCAGCACTGGAAGACCCCAGAGCCGAACCAGATGAAGAAACAGTGAACTCTGGATGGAGAAAAGTTGAGAGGAAGTAACACAATGCCCGAACGTATGCAGCCCTGAGAGCAGAAACCCACTCCTGAGCCCACACAAAAATCTTCCAGGCCAGACCGAACAAAGCCCTAGACCAGGTCCCCCCTTGAAGTATGACATAAGCCCTGGCCACTACGTTGCCCGAACAAGCACCGCAGAACCACCAAATGACCTCGCAGCCGCAATCATAGAAAAGCACGGGGGCCGTCTGTACCCCAACCATCCACACCATGGACCGGAGCACCACAAACTTCTTCACTGACACTGCCACCAAGCCAAGAAGAGTCCGAAACTGAGACCCCAGAAAACTCAGATCCTGGGATGGGACTAAACCGATAGCCCCCCGTTGATTTAAAAAAACGTGGTTCTGCCGGACACCAGAACTTGGGCAACCTGCTTCCGAAATAGGGCCTGCGAGGTAGAATGGAGCAAATGTCGTCCAGATATGGATGAGTAAACACCCCTTCTGAATGTAGCAAAGCCACCAGGGGGGCCAGTACCGTCGAAAAAATCTGAGGAGAAGTCTTGCGGCCGAACGGCAGAACACAAAACGGACAGTGCACCCGATCCACAGCAAACCTCAGGAACTTTTGAGAGGATCTTGCCACAGGCACGTGTAGGTAAGCATCCTGCAGATCCAGTGACACCAGAAAGTCCCCACGTCTGACCAATGGAAAAATAGTCTGAATGGACAGCATGCGGAAATGCACTGTCCCGATCCAGGTATTCACCTCCTTTAGATTGAGCACAGGCCGAAATCCCCCTGAAACTAACTGTACAAGAAACAAGACCGAATAAGTGCCCTGACCCCGTTCGTCTAGCGGAACGCGGGAAATGGCCCCTTTGACCAGTAAGTCTCGCACTCCGTTCAACAATGCTCTTCTCCGTGACCCCCCTGAAGGCAGAGGTGTGGGACGTACCCCTGAATCTGGAGGAACCACAACAAAATCTATGACATAACCATCGGTCACAATGTCTATTACCCAATGATCGTCTACACTGTCCTCCCAAGCTGACAGAAAGTGACACAGTCTTCCCCCAACCGGCCCTCTGCCAGGCCCACAGTGATTGTCAGGACCCCTTCTTGAAACCACCCCGGGTCGCAGGAGCAGACTTCTTAGGCGAAAAACGCGGCTGAAAACGTCGTTTCCTGAATGAAAAGGATTTAGCATCCCTAGTAGGAGAAGATCTGGAATGCTTCTTCCACCCTTTACCCGAAGAAGAACCCCCTTTATAAGGTAAGGCATGCTTCCTCTCCTTAAATGCCTTGGAAAGCATGGACGGCAATTGCCCTCCAAATAGGTTACGGCCTTCAAACGGCAGTCTCAACAAGGCCGCCTTCTCCCCTGGATCAGCCTTCCAGGAACGCAACCAGAGGGACCTACGAGCCCCAATCAAAGCCCCAGAAGCCAGAGCTGAAGTACGGACCACATCTGAAGACACATCTGCCAATAACCAGGCCGCTGCCCCATACCAGCCAGGAGCTCCGAACACTCTGCCCCATCCTGAACAGCAACTGCCAGTTCATCCAAGTCCTGTACCAACGACTGGGCCGCATAAGCAGAAGAAATACCTGCCCTCAGAGCCAGATTCTCAGCCGCAAAAGCCCTCTTAAGCCCTGAGTCCACCCTACGGGCCGTGGCATCAGCAGGCACACAATCCTCCGGATTGACAGCTGTTTTGCCAATCAGGGTAGCCAAACATGAAACCAGGAGGACCGAGGGAGGCCATACTACCTTACCCTAAAGTAAAGAACGTATCTGAATGAACCGTGGAACCTGAGCCATATCCACATCCTCCACTCCCAAAACACCATATCCTTCACAGGTCCCCGAAAAGGCATGGAAAATTCAGACAGCGTCTGATATCGTGGAAATAAGTGAGAGCCAGCGTTGGCGGGACTAAACACAGGAAACCCCAAATTGTCCCGTACATGTGCCATCACAACCCACATCACCTTCCTGGAGCCAAAATCACCCCCAGAGGACGTAGATGGAGCATCCCCTCCCACACTCTCAGAGGAGGACTTCCCTGCTATTGCAGGAGAATGGGTAGCCCTAGCCCCACTAGGCCAGGCCATCCCCGCATGAAGAGCTCTGGAAACAGCCTCCTGCACCTCCTCCCTGGACGTGATGGGCGCAGCACCACCACCCTGAATCTGGGGGCTCCCAGGAGTGGAAATGCCATCAGCACCTCCCTCCTTTGAGGAGGAAGAAGAAATAATCCTCATAAGACATTTTAAGGGTGTAGGCGGGAGTCGTACCACTGTACACAGGTAACCTGCTGCACCAAAGGTACTTGACCTCGCCACTGAGCTCTAGCACCTGGATTCCGGCCATCAACTGAATCTGTAGGCACGATCTCATCCACAGATAAAATATACAGGGCCCAGGAACAATATCCCAGAACCAATCCAAATAAAGGATAAAACAAGAATTTCAGTCAAAATGCGGGCAGAACGCCCATCTTACCCGCACAGAAACCCAAAAACACTCCTCGGCATCCCTCCGCGGCTCCGCGGCGAAGAAAAACCGGAACTGAACGCCCCAGCCACCAAGAGCCGGCTGACCCCGTCAGCCGCCTCCCAGGACGCGTCTTACGAGCAGCCCCGCCTGCTCAGAAAAGATGCGCCCGGCCGAAGCACACCTCGCGGAGCTCCGCTTCCCGAGGAGTGCATCCAACGATGACCTCCAGGCCCCGCCGTGAAGGTAAGTGAAAAGGGAAAGTCTAGCGTGGGCTAGACAAAAAGAACAGGAGGGGGTAGGGGTGTGGGGGGGTTTTAAAAGGGAAGGGGAGGGTCTAGTGGGAGGCAGGAAGCCTCATTGGTTTAAAGGAAGGCGAGGGAGGGACGGGAGGTAATGCCATATGAAGGATGTTTGACTTGTCTCTTTGCAAAAGTTGGTCCTGCAGCTTATTCAGCATCCCACAGAAGGGAGCCTGTGGCTTTAACCTTTGGTCCCCCTATGAGCGGTGTCCTAGTGCGTCATGATTGGGCGCTTGTCTTCCCTTCAAAGAAGCTGCCAGACAGTCCCCCACTGAGCACCGAACGCGCGAATGGTGACTCGCTTTCTTAAAAAGACCGGAGACAAAGTTTCTCCGTGCCGCCGCTGGAGGCTCGGGACACCAGCGGGGCCTTGTGCTTTAATTTACAGCAAGACAAGCTGACTATGGCTTCAAGATTCAAAGATGATTTCTATACTGTACAGTGACCTGCTCTATAATCGCCTTGGAAACGTCCTGTGGACTTGATCAAATCTAATGGCTGTGTTTTTTTAATGTTTTATTTGATTTGATGAAGAAGCTCTCGAGATTTTGTTTCTGGTGTTTGAAGTTCAGATAACTGATGAAGAAACAGACAGGAGAAGGCCTGTAATCTCCAGCCAGGCAGAGACGTCACGCGGACTGCTCTCGCGCACATAAGACCTATTAAACTGATAATTGCCTGTGCAAGTGAAGCAAAAGCGGAGAAACTAATCCCACCTTCTCTGCTGAAGGTTGTTTTGCGCTTGAAACCGTTATGTGGCCCCAGCACGAGCCCTGAGAGGGGGTGAAATTATCCCCTAATATGGATGCAATGTGAATAGTGTGCAGTGGGTTGCAGGGCCCTGCCGCTGGCATCGAACCTTCCCCGCCAGGCACACTGTGTGAGGCTCGGCATAATCAGGGCTGTGGGCCCGGCGTGCGTGACTTTGGTCAGAACGGCCTCATTAGCAATGCTTAGCAAATGAGCTGTAGAGCACGAAAGAGGCACCATCTTCTACCTGCTCCCTGATTTGTCACAGATACGGGTTATTTGGCTAGGGCCAACTTCCGGAACGGATCAGCTTTTTTTTTTTTTAACCCAAAATGTGGTCGTAATAAGAAAGTTCGCCTAGCAGGGACAGCAACAAGAAGGGAGGAATGTTACTGCTCCACACCATTATTGTGAGTCCACCCCGTTTTCCCTACGGAGTGGAACATTACTGTAACCTTCACTCAGACTGCTGTACCCTAATCCCAAATGAACCTTCAAATATCGGAAACTTGAAAAAGAGGATAAGTGTCTTCAGAGCTGTAAATCACACCTCTTAATTCATCTGCCTGTACCTGTGAACCCTAGCAGTCTAAACCAACCTTTCATTACATTTTACATTTGATAATTGTGAGAAAACAGGGCTAAGTGGAGAGCCCCCCTGACATTTTGCCCCCATTTTTCACTTGTTGCTGCTGTTTTCCTGACTCTAATGGTGCCTGGGTACTGCTAACCAGTCCCAGCGCCTGTTCTCTGTATAAAATGAGTAAGCAAATTAGGCGAATTATAATTGGCTAAGTCAACCTACCTATAAGTCTCTACTATAAGGTAGGGCATGTAGCTTTAGGGACCCCAGCATAGGTGGTGCACCCATAGGTGCACTGCTGAGCTGCCTTGCTGGATGCTTTTAAATTAAAGTTACATGAAAATTCAACTTTGGAATTAAAAGTA
The DNA here is from genome assembly GCF_031143425.1 of Pleurodeles waltl. Taxonomy (NCBI): domain Eukaryota; kingdom Metazoa; phylum Chordata; class Amphibia; order Caudata; family Salamandridae; genus Pleurodeles; species Pleurodeles waltl. The sequence goes on from NC_090445.1 coordinate 1,627,267,136, forward strand.
CTTCCAAAGACTGAAACTACCTTATTTTTACACATGTCACCCCAAAGGTGTGCCCTATGTGTCACTAGGACTGGGTGCCATATAACTATAAGCAGGGCCCTTATAAAAATAGTTTTATAAGCCCCGGTGAGATAAAACAGCCAAATTTGTTTTCCTCTCATTGTAGTGTATGGCCTCAATAGGCTGGAATGGGGAGACTTTATTTTAATTTATAAAGTCCCCTTTAGTGTCAGATTACTCAAGTTTGGTATCAAATTAATTGTACATTCCACAACTTACAATTGTTGGATTTAATATAACTTGTTCAGGTAAAGAGTTTTAAACTCTGCCTAAAAACTTGCCAACTTCAGCCCTGTAGTGCTCTGCTTTGATTGGCAAGCCTCTGAGGTGTGAAGTAGCCTGGGCTGAACAACACAAAGGGATGTGCCTGGGGGAGGAGATCTTTCCTCAGCAGATGGAGAGGCAGGAAAGGGGGAGGGCTGCCAAACTGGTCCTCAAAGGCAAGGGAGGACATTTGGAGTAGCCCAGCACCTCCCTCACTTCCTGCAAACCCAGATAATTAGGTGACCCCCCGTTTAGATCAGGAGAGGGCAGGAGAAGGGTGTGTTTACGATTTTGTAGCCACACCAGTGGGTGGGCTCAGCCAGATGTAATATCCAAAAATCACTTTCAGCCATGATGGATTTTTGTGGAATGTTTCTACCTGGGATTGAATTTTCCCACACTTCCCAGGAAGTGGTTATCACAGGGGGAAGGACACTGCACCAGATTGGAGAACCAGGACCCCCCTGTTTTCCACCCAGGCACAAGGATAAATATGGCAGAGCTGCACCCACACCTCAGATCTCTACCAGATTCCAACAAGGAAGAACTGCAGAACAAGAAGGACTGCCCTGCTGGACCCCTGACTTGCACCTGGACCCTGCACTCTGGATTACTGCACCAGCTGCATACTTGGGCTCCACCACAAGAAGGACTTTGCCTAGCTTCAACTGGTTCCAAGAGGGACTCCCTGTTTGCTACAGGTGAAAAATTGCTAACCAGGGTCCCCTGCACCAACTCCTGAAGAAACTGACCAGCTGACCACTGTCCAGTGGCCAATTTGGAGTTTGCGCCAGGTGCATTCTGGGAGTTATAATCCGCATACTCAATGAACATCTCAGAGCTTCTGGAACCTTGGGGTGAGCTGTGGACCTCAAAAGAACCTTAAAAGAACATCTGGAAGAAGTTCCAGAAGTTTGGCGAACTTTTGGAAAAAAGCTCCATAAAGGGACCGACCTGCTGTGGCAGATCTAGCCTGCTTGCCTCAAGCGCGACCCGGCCTGACTTGCAGGTTCATTCCGGTGAAGAAAATCTCTGAAAAAGTGACTAAGTCCAAACATAGAAAGTTGACCAGGACCTCCCAGGCAGTGTATCCGAAGAGGGCTCCTGGGACGTGGGATCAAGATTCAGGGTTGCCCCAGTCGAAGTATTTTCATCTTGAAAAAACGACTGCGTCCGAAGGTAAAAATCTCCATGAGGGGTACCGCAACTGGTATCTGAGGAAGAGTTCCAGAAGGTCGGATTGGACTGGCAACTTGGTCCCGCTGAAGAATATCTTCAAAAAAACGACTAAGTCCAAAGGTAAACTTTTGACCAAGGCCTCCTGTGGGCTGTAGCTGAGCAGGGCTCCATCGCAGTCGGCCTTAAACTTTGACTTTGCTCAGGTAGACGTGCGACCAGATGGCCAGATTGGCACTTTTCATTTCTATGCGCTGGAAAACAGTAATTCTTTAAAAAATCATATCTCCGGTTCCCCTTTTCCGATTTTAATAATTTTGGTGTCATTTTAAAGATAAAAATATAATCTATTGTGATACATTGGTGTTGGATTTTTATTGTGTTTTGTGTTTTACTTATTTACTGTTTTGTGATTTTTAAATGCTTTAAACATATGCTTTAAACATGTCTCCCAAGTTAAGGCTTGTTGCTCGTTGCCAAGCTACCAAGGGTTGAGCTCGATTTAATTTATTGAGACCTAACTGGAACTAAGTGGAGGTTAGTGGCCTATTGCTATGTAGGTACTTACCTGCCCTTACCAATAATCCAGTTTCCAACAATCATACTTCCCGAACTGGTTACTGTAGCTGTAAGCTGTCATCTTCAGTGTCAGAGATTGCTTAAGATGGTAAGGATGAGCAACAGTCACTGAGTCAGTCTTTCTTTCACCATTTTGAGTAGAAGACCGATGAAATACAGGCCTAAAGTCAGAAAACTCTCTAGTAATAGACTTCCCAGGGCATTGGGAAGTCAGCATGTGTCCCTTGGTAGACAGTACTTGGAACATTTCAGCATCATAAGGAGCATCAGATTTTCTTTTGCGCATCCGTTGAGTGATCACCAAATTTCCTTTTCTAACCAAGATGTCTTTTGCATGTCACCGCATAAGCTTTCATTCTCTGTTTGTTTTCCATGTCCCTTGTACAAATCATGTTTTCAATTTTATCTCATTGGGTGGTCCATTTAGTTAACGTGGTTGTCACTGCTCTCCCGAACATCAAAGTGGCAGGATATTCACCTGTGGTTGAGTGGGTATAGAGCGATAAGCTCCTGGAGTAGAATTCAAGCCTGTTTTCAAATTGAGTTTCTCAAGAGTTGCACGCTGTCCTGCTTTCTTCAGTGTACTCATTAAATGTTCAACAAGTCCATTGGACAGCCAAAATATTGTGTTATGGACTGATTAGATGCACCAAGTACAAGAACGCCGTAAGACGTTCCTGAAAGTTAAAAAGCACCTCCGGTATATATTGGTCTTTGTTTTATGCTCCTTTATCCAGCAAAGCTGTGAGTCATTGATGCAGGAAAATCCCACTTCTTCGAGTGGCCAGAACATGTCTGCACTTGGTTGGATATGGCGTGCACCCCTCAGCGGCGTCCCCTCGCTAAAGTGGAGAACTTCCATGCCAGTGGTAAGCATCGCAGGACCCGACTGCATCGCCCTAGGAGAAAAACACAATCTAGAACAGGAGGTTCAGGTCATGTGGTGATACGTGATGATAGCACGATGACTGCAGGGACCACAGACCAACAGATGACACAGGAGAATCAAGAGGAGGTATCCTTCAGGGAGGAGGAGGATTCCATCTCCCCGGCAGATGCTGGGCATGTCAATGTGCAGGGAGCTAGGCTCTTACAAAAAGCAGTAGATGGTGTTGATCCTCCTCAAAAGGCATGGAATTTTTCTCACATGCCTATAGGAAACTCACTTCACTGACATGAAAGCTAAAAAACTGCCAAAGAAATGGAGGGGTCAGGTATACCGTGCCAATTACTCATCATTCTCTTGTTCGTGTGAAGTGGTAGTGTAGTTTGCCCCCGCACCCTGTTTGACTCCACTTATGTGGAGGCTGATATGGCGGGACATTATATGCTGCTGCAGGGCAGTCTCGGTAGGGTGGATGTGGTCTTCATAAACTCCTATCGACCGAACGCAAGATGGTGAGTCCTTCTATATTACACTATGGGGTGTAAGGTAGCGGATGTTCGATGCCAGTCTGTTATGGGTAAGGGACGTTAACTATATTATTGATGGTGAAATAGATCACCACCCTTCTCAAGGGAGGTCATGATGCATTTAGGGCTGAGTAACGCTTGAAGGGAATTGCACCCAACAAAGCTGGAATATACTTTTTACTGTCTCTGTGCTGCTACCGTCCGGGATGTTCTGCAGGGAGATGCCACCTCTTCCTAACTTACATCTCAGTACCACCCAGGGAAGGGAAGTGTATCCACAGTGTAACACAATACGATCCCTCAGGGAAAATCTGGAACAGGTGTGTATCTGTCCACACTGCCCGGACGCAGAGCATATCGCGACTTCCTAGCAAGTTTCACAATCCTGCAGGTAGGGGAGGTTGGGGCACAGTAGCTGGATGTCGATCTCATGCTGGAGGAGTTTAGAGCAGACCTTGCATGCCTCCCAGGAGAGAAGACATGAGGGAGTGAAGGCTTTCCAGCCAAGTTTTGTCAGGTCTTCCCTTCGGAGGTTGCCCAACGATTGCTTGAGGTATACCTGGAGGCCATGGAACGAGGTGTTTTGCCCTTTCCATGCCGGAGGACTGTATTACCATAGTATTAAAGCCAGGAGCAGCAACCTCTGATCCATCTGACTTTTGCCTGCTCATATTGATAAACATAGACATGAAGGTTCTCTATAAGGTCTTTATCCTTCGTCTGTGACCGATGATTTTCCAGCTGGTTCACCTGGACCAGTGCAGCTTCATACCAGGGTGTAGTACAACTATGAATTTAAAATGGCTGATGCATGTCATGCACAAAGTTGAGGTCCGGAGAGAGGAAATAGCAGTGGTCTCAACTGACATCGACAATGACTTTGATTCAGTGGATTGGTACTGTGTAATGCGTGTAATGGAAGCAATCATATTTTGCCCGCAGTTTTGGTCCTGGGTGCGTCTGTTGTACACTGCACCGACGGCCAGGATGGAGGTTGGATGTCTATGTTTAGAATCATGGGCGGTGGACAGGGGCACACACCAGGGCTGCCCGCTCTCACCTTTATGTTTTGCATTAGCACTGGAACCGCTGGCAATCCAACAGGAAATGTCAAAATGGGGCAGCCAAATGGAGGATGTGAGCCATTTAGTATCCCTCTACACTGATGACACTCTTTTCTATTTTACTGCTTCAGGAGAGTCCTGGATGCATTTGGGGAGCTTACTGGCCTACAGATCAACCTACACAAGTCTCTGGTGTTCCCTTTGTCGGATCCTGCTTCTATGCCATCTCTCCCAAGACTGACCAGTTTTGATTTCTGGAGATCATGCACGGAACAACAGCAGAGAAGATGTAACATAGACAGAATCACAGAGGGTTTGACGGCCTAAGTTCAATCCTGGAACACCCATCGGCCATTTCTAATGGGACCAGTGGCTACAAAGATGGTGTTCTTGCCACAATACCTATACACTTTGCAGCACATGCTGGACACGCTTCCTCGATCGCTTTTTAGAAGATTGAATCCCCTGCTTACAACAATTTTATGGGCAGGAGGCAGGAGCAGGGTAGCCTGTGACATCCCATATTTGCTTCCAAAGAGGGTGGGCTTACAGTACCAGACATGGAGTTGCATTATTTGGCCTCCCAATTGCAGCACGTGGCTCATTGGCTGTAGAGGGAGATAATTTGGAGAAGGCCCTGCTAGTGGATGAGACACATGGCACTACGTTACCACAGCTGATTCACTCACGCAGGCGGAAACACATGCCGGTTTCGTACCTCAATAAAAATAAGGCATCTTTCTGTGAGTGCACCATGAAGATGGGGCTAGGGAGGGCCCCATTCACCTGAGAGTTTACTTTTTCAGGGACCTGCCAGCGTTTTTTAATATTGCAGAATCAGAGGATGTCACTACATGGCGAGGAGGTGATGACAGGCTTTGGGTTCCTTTTCAACTCTTTCATCTAAGTATGGAAACCAAAGAGAGTCTCGGAGAGCTCTCTCTTGGTGACAACAATTCCCCATTGTCCCTCATAAGCCACTTCAATCACTTTCTGTTACAAACTCTCCGGAATAAAGATTCTCAATTTTTATAGTATAATTCCTTCCTGAGATATGGTTAACTTTTGTACTTTTGATTATTCAGCATCATTATTGTCTGTTTAATCCACAACTGATATGTAATTATGTCTGAATTTTAGCAGGTCAGTGATCAGTGATAATCTGGGTTAATGATGCAGTAGTTTGTGTACTTGACAATGAAATTAATGTAGGCTTCAACCATCTTGGACGGAGTACCGTGACCTTGTGAAGGCACTCTCAAAAAGTAGTCAGCAGGATTCTGATTCTCTCCTGGACGATGCACATTTGTATAATCATACTCTTGTAATCCTAGTCCCCTATTGTTCAATGCAAGGAGCCCTCTTGGCTCTTGGATTGCCAAAGATAGTCAGCACAGCTTGATGATCAGTTGCCAGCGTAAAAGGCTTTCCATCCACGTATACATGGAATTGTTTACAATTCCATAACATAACCAAACCTTCCTTCTCAGGTTGTGAGTAAGCACGTTCTATTTGGGGCACACTTCTACTGACATAGGCCACAATATGCTGTCTAGCATTTGGACGTCCACTATGCTGTGCACCTAACCCGACTGGGCTAGCATTGACCCCAATCTCTGTTTGAAGCTTTGGATTAAAGTATGCCATTTCTGAAGCATTTGCAATGGAGTGTTTGATTCTCTTGAACCTTTTCTCACATTCTTGAGACCTCTGAAAATAATTTTTTTTTTAATCAGCTCTCCTAATAGAGCACTGCCAGCGGCAACATCTTGTATGTATCTTGAACAGTAACTGGCCATGCCAGGAAAATAATTACCATTGAAATATCGCGTGGCGGGGTACAGCATTTGACAAAGCTTATACTTTTGCAGGGTCAGGTGTCATACCCCCATCAGAAAAGATATGTCCAAAGAATTTAAGTTTGTCTTGTTGAACTCACACTTGTCTGCATTCAAAGTTAAACCTGCATCACTGAGTAATTGACATACTTGGGTGAGAGCTCTATTGTGCTCCTGTGTAGCTCTGAAAACTAATATGCCATTGCTATAAGTGAATGCATTCACAACAGGCTGTATGACACGTTGCATGATGTCTTGGAAAGGTTCTGCATCCAAAGACATCAAATTAGGTCTCTTGTATCTAAAGAAAATAACATGTGTAGAAAAGGTTGCACTGTACCTGCAGATTACATCAAGTTCCAACTGTAAAGTCGAGAAAAGACATTGGAACCATTCAATTGTGTTATCATGTCAGCAATATGGGGTTCTGGATGTCCTCATTTTGTTTGCCAGATGCATGTCACCGCATATGCGTACAGCTCCCTCACTGTCCTTTTTAGGCACTACTACTATGAGAGAAATCCTGAGTGTTTGACCAGTGAAACTCTCAATTAGGGGTGGGTGTACCTGACGGAGTTCCACTCCACGGAGTTGATTTAAAACGCTATGGAATTTTGCAGAGGTGGAGTTCCGTGAGCTACGGAGTGGAATCCTGAATGCATCCCATCTCAGAAGCGCTAAGCAGGGTCAAGCCTAACCCCTGCACAAGAGACCTGAAAAAGCAGCTTTTACTGCCTACGGCCCTGGCCTGAATTCAGGCCAGGGCCGTAGGCATCAAAAGCTGTTGTTTCAGGTCTTTTGTACACCAGTGTGCACACAGAAGAAAAAAAAAAAACAAGGACTTACTTGGGTCCTTGGTCCCAGGGGGTCTTCGTTGCCAGCGGTCTGGCTCTCTGCCTCCTCATGGCCCTGTATTCAGAGCTGTTGAGCTGGATCACCAGCGAGCAGCTCCACAAAGATGCCGACGTGGAGTGAGTGCGCACACGGTGAGCCCAGTTATGGGCCACACAGCACAAGCGCAGACTCTCTGAACTTGCGCTGTGTTGCCCATAACTGGGCTGCAGTACGCACGCGGTGAGCTCTGCGCCGCTGACAGGGATATCAGAGCGGAGCTCACCGTCCACCCATAATCTCAATAATATCATGCTTAAGTAGTGATTCAAGTTTTTTTTCAACAGCTTCTTTTACATGAAAAACAGCTCATCTATGTCTCTGAGCAATAGGATGGAAATTCCCATCAATATGCAGCTTTGCTTTCATAGTCTTTAACCTTTCTAAAGCATGAAAAAAATGGAGAGAACTGACATGCTATTTCATGATGAGCATTCATGTTGTAATTCACAAAATCAATCTCATGTTAGCAGCCGTGTTGAAACTGAGCAAACAGACACTTGCCGCTGTACCTTGAAGCACATATATCTGTGCTTGTACAATTATTTTCTTATGTTTCACTGTTGCTATAAATTAACCTTGACTCTTCATGGGTCCCGATGCAACCCAGGTGTATACTTTGGTCTTTGACGATGTATGCCATAGTTATGGAGATAGCTCAATGTATTTCGCTTCAGTCATTACATTTATCAATGCACCACTGTTGGCAATGAAAGGTATTGGATGTCTATTTATTTTCAATACAATCTTTGGACAGTGTTTGTATGATTCTGCTGCTTTGGCATGTCGACTTTTCTTTGACTGACATTTATCTTTACATGTGACCAGTCTGATATGTGCATGTTTTTCTGAGGTAAATGTCAAAATGACACAATCACTTTCTTCACTTTCACTTATTACTGAGGTGGAAGAACTGTTTGACGATGATTTAGATGACAATCAACTTTGTTTAGTATCTATTTGCCTCAAATGATGCTGCCGCTTGTCCTTGTGGCATGCGTCGAACATTGCTTCTGGAATGTTCTGGCAGCCGTTTTGTCTTTGCACCATGATGCACTTATTTTTTAATCGTTTTAGACATCGTCACAAAATTGTTCTCTCTCCCACAGCCTTTACATATCTGTCCAATGGCAGGGCACTTTTCTTCATGTGGAAATGAAAATTCATATCTGAAACACAACGTCTTTTTATGTGTAGACATCACTTTGTGTCCTCAAGTCTTTTACTTTGGATTAATTTTTACACTCATAATTGACTCGCTTTCGGGCACCTCCGGCCTCCATGTCAGCAACTCATTTCTCAGCACATTCCTCAGCTCTGGCAGCCATCAACACTTGTTCCAGACTAAGAGTTTCTCTCAGCATTTATCATCTGAATGAATCGGACAAGCATTCATCAATAACTCTAAGCTGTATGACTTCTTCATCATTAAATTCATTGAACTCACAGTGCTTGACGAGTGTGTCAAGTCTTTCCACAAATGTATTGATTGTTTCACCAACTCTTTGACATTCTTAACTGAAAACATATAGTTAATAATCAATGTTTGGTACTGGATTTAAGATTCAACACATACTTAATCTGACAGTACGTGACTTCTTTGTCAGTTCTCAGCATTTTTTAATGACTTCTTTCACACCATCATCAGCAAGATTTTTTAGATATTCGATAATCTTTCTGTTATTGGTTTCTTCAAGTCATCAATAAATTCTTTAAACGTCTCTACCTAGGCAGTCCATCTATCACTAATATTTTGCTTTTTGGCAGTATCGAAAGTGGGTGGTGGCTTTAGGAAGGCGGCAACGTTATAACTGTTCACGGGACTGGCCGACACTGAGGGTGGGGCTCTGTCAAACATTGCCGCCTGTCCATGGGAATATGCATCATCACTGAGGCCTGACAATGGTTCTCCCTCTGGGTCATCCAGGACAGTCTTTGGAGTTTTTACCTTCTTCTTGGTCTCCATTGGAGCCTCGTCACTCATGAAGACCTGTGGAGTTGTTCTGAGCCGGCAGCTTTGGTGACGTGTGTCTTCAGGTATTAGACAGCTCAGTAAGCACAACCCCAGTGCTACTTCTTTCGTCTCCCCATCTGGTGCTGAGGTTGTAATGCTCCACTTACCAAGACTCTGCTAAGAGTAATAACAGTATGGTACCTTGTATTTATTCTGTCAGCCACACCTACCAATCATAATAATATATAACAAGTTATGATTGTCTTTGATAGCACTTTGTAAACTTGGTTGTATCCGGCTTCAGCATTGACAATCCTTACAATATGTAACTTTATTTTTCTTGGCACCGCAGTACCTTTTTGTATGATCTTGGTCGTAGCTTCTTGACAAACGATGCATAGCCTTCTTATTGAAGCTTTCTTTTCTTTCACATGCTTCCCACCAGTTGGAACTGCTTTTTGACTCCACATATACCAACTGTTGACTCAGCACTTTGATGAAGGTACTAGTATTATGTCTTAGCAATTTGCTTGGACCACAGTAAACTCACCAGGAGAGCACTTTCATCTTTGGGTTACTTATCCCCTGTCTCATTGCCAGTTGTAGCGTCTTCCCCAGTCTCGTTACTTGTCAGTGATTACTCACACACAGAGCTGTAAATCACACATCTTTATTCCTCTGAGCGTGTCTGTAAACCCGAAGATTCTAAACCAAGCTTTCATTGCATTCTATTCTAGTGATTATGTCACGCTGATATGGAGTCCGCTGGGAGCCAGAAAGGTTCCTTTCTAAATCATGCAAGACACTACAAGAAGGGTGTTTGAGTACCAGGCCCATGTTTTGGAATTCAACTAACCTATGCTTGAGAACAGAACCAAGCTACCCACATGTCAAGAAGCTTCAGAAAATAGTTACTCAGACTGCACTTTGATTAATGTCTAACCACCACATCAGAGGGGGGCGACTGAGAAACATGGGCTACAGAGTTGTTGCATTCAATATGGTTGAATTCTAGTAGTCAGTCAACCCTATTCATTGAACAACCTGGAGCACTCCTGCATTTTGTAAAATGGTTAAAAGATGACATGTGGCACTTTAGGAATCTCTTAAATTGATATTTTTATATTAATATATAGTTAGTAAAGTTCCAGAAAAATATGTATAAATTGCAGAGGAGAGCTTGTATGGACAATCTACAGTGCAATGTAAAATTATATATGGTAACAGGGCACTTTATCATATCACTTGCTTAGGGTTTTACTGGCCCAACATGCTGAAATGTTTTTGGGGCCACTTTAGAATTTCTGTGGGGGGAAATTCCAGTTCATTCTGTTTGAATCTTGTGACTTCCTGCTGTCTAATGGTGTTGATTGTTTTTAACAAGATATTAGCTCCAATAAACACTTGTAATCAAATGTCATGATAATTCATGTTACAACTGGATAGAGTAGAAACCCTTTGTAACTGATCAGCAGGAATTTGAATAGAGGTACTGGCACACTTTTGGTTACCTAGTAACAGGCTTGAATATACATGCCCTACAAAGATTACATCAGTATTGGCACAAATGCAATTCCCTGTTCTTCTGGCTTCAAGGATGGGGCATGATGAGGACTACACTACAACACCATGAGTTCAAGACATTAATAGCTATTCCTTCTAAGAAATCTGACAGCCAATGAACATTTGCCTAGTGTTAGTGCTACCACCATGCAAAGCTTTACCGGTTAGCTTCTTTTGGTGGTGAAAAATGGAAATATGACATAAATTTCAATCACTGCCCTTGTGGACATGAGATGGTTCTTAGCAGAGTCCTTCGCGGAGGTTAATACAAGATAAAGAAATGTGGGACATAGCTGCAATGCTGTGATTGAAGGACCATATTTATTACTTTTTCCATATGTCAACTACATGTAAGATTGGTTTGTGATAGGTAGAAATGGATCAAGCTAGATCTACCTCCACCTCATACACTACTATAAGCCTATGTCCCAGCCATGACATGCTAAAGCAGCAGGGGTTGCTTCCTTAAATAGGTTCTAGCTTCAGGAATCCCTATCTCAAGGCACAACTGTGAAAGGATTGTGGCTGTAGGTGCTGGAGGAAAAGATATGCACTTCTGCACCATTATGGGTCAAGTACTGGGATTTAAAGCACATTTGCCTGCAGGATGTCTCCCTCTGAGATCAACACCATTCACCGAGAGCCTGCCTTGATGCAGACCCCATAAATTATCTCAGGAAGTGCAGAACATGACCAGCGACTGTAGATGACAGCCTTCCTGTCATTAATTTGTGAGGTCAGGTGGGCCAGCAAAATTATCAGACATTTTCTTATAGACAGTTGAGAAGTTCCTAGAACTTGGGAATCATGCACTACCATGTGATACACAGTCCCTGATAGGATTCCTGATACATTTCTACCCAGAGTTAGACTGGATTCTTGATACATTTCTACCTAGGGTTAGGCTGGACCAGTGCCATTTACTCATGGTGCACAGAAGTGATAGAAGGCTATGTCAGGAGGGGTTGGTGTTTTCCAATTACTGGTAGTTATTGAGAAGGAAGGACCTGTGACCAGTTGTGGCTGTACATGAAGAGTGAAGCCAGTGTTTGACTAACCACTGCAGCATAGTTTATCTGCACGATTTGCTGTATTCTATGAGGGTCGACCCTGATGGAAGAAGCCTTCTTCTACTGCACTGTGTGACATGCTTGTGCCTACATGCCAAAACGAGCTCTGAAACTGGTGAGCTCCTCATAACTGGGTGCACCACTGCACACCATGAAACCTGCACTCTTACTGGTGGCTACTGCAATTGGTAAGTCTTAGGCACTTCATGACTCCTCATTGATCTCAGCTGCCTTGGCGTCTTACAAGTATACATCACATTTTCAGCATCTGCAGGTGCAAGTTGTTAGGAGCACTATCTGAAGGTTTTCTTGTCCTTCAGGTTGATCGTTTGATCTTCTTCAGTGGTACGTGTAAAAGATATTGGCAGACATCAGTACATTTTACCAACATGTGTTTCCTGTCAGCTTGCATTCTTCTGCCTCAGTAACATCATACTACATTGGGTTTGATACTGGAACAACCAATATTGACTGTGGTGGTGGATGTCTTGGCCAGAACACCCCCTATGAGGGATTTTCTTCATGGAACGTCCATTAGCACAGGTAATTGGCAAGCAGCTTCTAGCAGAAAGGCAACTCATTGGACCGTTTGGTATCCTTCCACTAGTATTGATGCCACACTTTCTTCAGGCATGGTAACTTCTCCCGCATTACTAGCTTCTGGCACCTTCCAGCATCTGGCATAATTGGGTTCAGTGACATCACAGCAGAATTTATCAAAAACATGGAACATGGCAGAGTTAGGGCAGAGAAGACAATTTGTGGTTTTCATCTACAATTTGAAGATGCTTGCTAGTACAAGAGCAGTGAATATTTGTGCACCCCAGCAGTCTTTTTTTGGGGTCACACATGCAGAGGATGTACCCCAAGTTTGATCAGTAGATATATACTACTGCTCTGGTGTTTTATCCCTTCAAAGTTCCTGGGGCATGAAGCTGGATTACTTCCAATAGAAGGGCCACTCTAGCTGTATTAGCATAGGCTCTTTGGCTATATTAAAACAGGAGCCATTGTCAGAGTCAGCAGGGAACAGACAAGGAGATTTTAGGGAGGGCTGTTTCTGGCAGCAGGCTTCTATCAGCATTTAGAAAGTATATATTGCAGAGTTGCTCCACCCTTGGTCTGAAACGGTTAATTACTTTTGGGCTTTGTTAACGTTGAATTGTCAGCTGTGGCACTCACCACCTTATAGAGTGGTGCAGTAAACATAAAATAGATTTTTTGAAGGCATTATGTTATATCAACCAACCCAACCTCTACAGTCCTTCAAACAAATATCCCAGGATGAATTTACGGATTTGGTCAAAGCAAGCAGACCTTCTGGTTGCCCTTCTGACCCGTGCCCACCACAAATCTTCAAGAACATTCTTCTAGCTACTTCTGCTGCCACACCTGTAAGAAGAATCATCAACAACTCTTTAACTTCAGGAACTTTTCCTGCAGACCTGAAAAAGGTATACATACGACCTTTATTAAAGAAAACAAACCTAGACCCGCAAGACCCCAACAACTACAGACCAATCCCAAATGGACCTTTCCTGGGCAAATTGATAGAAAGAGCAGCATTCGCCCAGATGTCACAATTCATTGAAGACAATTCTATACTTTCAGACTTCCAAACTGGATTCCGCCCAGGAAGCAGCACTGAATCGGCACTCATAGCAATCTGGGATGATCTTAAAAACACAGTCAACCGAAATGGAGTTGCTGCACTACTTCTCTTGGACCTCTCAGCTGCCTTTGATATGGTTGACCATGGCACCTTAACTCAAAGACTCCATGAAGCCGGCATACAAGGGATTGCTCTCGACTGGATTACTTCCTGTCTTCAAAAAAGATCTAATATCATCCACTCGCCCCCCCTTCTCGTCTGAACCCTACCTCACAAAAGCAGGGGTCCCCCAAGGGTCAATCATCTCACCTTTGCTTTTCAACATCTACATGATATCTTTACCAGAACTGATCAATGATTTCCATCTCACATGCTACAACTATGCAGATGACACACAAATACTACTTAAATTAGAATGCCCCAAAAACATTGAAAACTCACAAATCTTCAGTTGCCTCAGAGCCGTTGATCAGTGGATGACCTGGAGCCATCTCAAACTAAATACCTCCAAAACAGAAATACTGATATGTGGTGACTGGAAAAATTATGACCCTCTGTGCGTCTGGCCTGACGATCTCGGACCACCTCCTCAATTATCCAAGGAAGTTAAAAACCTAGGAATCACCATGGATTCCAAGTTAACTATGAATGCCCAAGTGGACAAATTAGCACGAACAAGCTTCATCACCTTGAAGACTTTACGACGCATTTTCCCCCACCTCGGATTTCCACACAAGGTGCAAGCTACTATCTCGCTTGTAGTATCAAAACTGGATTATGCCAATGGCCTCTACCATGGATCATCTCTATCTGTTATGAAAAAACTACAACGTATCCAGAATTCCGCAGCCAAGCTACTATTACATGTAAAGCCGCAAGCCCACATCTCCCCTGCCTTGAGAGCACTACACTGGTTACCCGTTGCCAGAAGATGCACGTTCAAGCTGCTTTGTATCACCCACAAAGCTATACATGGAACAGGACCGCTTTTTATCAGAAAGAAAATTACCAAATACATCCAACAAAGAAACCTCCACTCAAGATTGGCACCCCGCCTTAGAACACCACCATACAAGAAAAAGACTATAGGTGGTACATCCTTCTCCGTCCAAGCAGCCAAACTATGGAATTCATTACCCCCAACTATAAGAGCCACAGATAACTTTGTTGTCTTCAGAAAACTACTCAAGAGTTGGCTCTTTCCTTCATAACCACCATATTCAAACAACTATGAACTGTATATGCCTATGTTGATAAATATTTTTTCAGATTATGTGTATATTTCTATTTATTTATAGTTTCTTTAGAAAATATGTATCGCTACTATGTCATAACAATAAAATACACACACACTCTTTAAACCTGTTTGACTAAGTATTTTTTACCCATGGTTCTAATTATGTATTGTATGTGCATATGTGTGTGTATTCATGTGTGTGTGTGTGTGTATATATATGTATGTATGTGTATATGTTGTTTCTGTGCTTGGCATGTTCGTTGATCATTGCATGGCTCCTGGGTGGGTTGTTATACTAGATATCTATGAATTCCTGCTCTCATCTTATCACACTTATCTACTCACCATCATATGTCATGTCTCTATCAAACTATCCTCCATTCTCACTCTGACTCATCCCAAATCCCTTCTACTACTTTAATTTCCCTAAATAACTCTGCCTAAGCTCTTCCCTCCGCTTCCACATCTAACTCACCAAACCTCACTCTACTACTGTGACCTCACACACAACCCTATTAAATTCTCCGGCATTTATCTCGCCCTGCTACTATGCTCTCCCTAACCCTTCCACATACTCTTCCCTCCTCCACCCCCCTTTACTCATCCCAAGCCTTTGGGTTGAGTAAATAAAGGATATACTCCCAATTAACACTTCTGAATTTCTTTCCTCCTCCACCCCTCCATTACTCCAGTCAATCTAACTAACAAACTCTCATATCCGCCGCTCAAATTAACTCATAATAATACTAAAACTGTACTCATTATTTCCCGATACTAATCCATCACTAATTCCTGTTGGGTTCCAGAGTAGCGTGCTACTCATCGAAAAGCGCTTCGACGCCTCGTCAGGGGTAGTAAGCGCTATATAAATTCGATTACAATACAATACAATACAATATCCACAAGGCGAGCCCAAACACAGTTACTGGACAATCTCCTCGCTTCAGAGGGTTGTCAATATTTACAACATAGCTCTGCTACTAGCAGGAAATGTGACATTGTTATAAAGTAACAGAATCTTCACACAGCATTCATTCTTGCACTAACCCAACTAGAGGTAGCATCAGTCTTCATTTTGAGTTCCATGTGCTGTTTTTGGAAGTCACAGCTCACTGTATGCTGTGTCTTCTCCTGATCTTCGGAAGGGGCCCTCTAGAATGAGCTGGTGACTCCGCAGTTGTCATCTAGATGAGATGGACACCACAATTATAATGGTCTGTTTGTCCAAGTTTTGCAGATGATGGAAAGACATTCTAAAGTCAAATGGTGGAGATGGGAAAGGTCTGGAACAACGCGTCCAGAACCACACCTGCGTTGTTCACGCAAGTGGAACGACGCTTGCCTGAACAACGCAGGCCTTTTTCTCTGCCTTAACCACACATGTGCTGAACAACACACAGGCGTGGTTAAGGCAGAGAAAAAGAAAGATCCATCAGGAGAGGACACGGTCACGTAAGTGGGGCTCGGGCAGGGTTGGGGGTAGTTTTTAGGGGTGGGGGCATGGAGTGAAGGGGTTGGGGTGGTTAGGCTATTTTTTTTTTAAGGGTCAGGGGTGGGGGGGTCGGTACTATGGTTTTTAGGGTGGAGGTGGAGGGTTGGGGTTATTTTGTTTTTAGGGGCGGGTAGAGGTAATTTTGTATTTGGGGGGTGGGGGGATAAGGTTGTTAGCAGCGGGGGTCCGGGTAATTTTGTATTTAGGGCAGGTGGGGAGTCAGGTTTTTAGGGGCGAGGTGGGGGTCAGGGTAATTTTGTATTTGGGGTTTGGGATAATTATGTTTTTAGGGTGGGTGAGGCGGGTTTTTAGGGTTGGAGGTCGGGGTAATTTTGTATTTAGGGTGGGTGGGGGAGTCAGGTTTTTTGGGGAAGGGGTGGGGGTTGGGGTAATTTTGTATTTAGGGCGGGTGGGGGCAGGTTATTAGGGGTGGGGTCATTTTGTATTTAAGGTGGGGAGCGGGTTTTTAAGGGTGGGGGTTCGGGTCATTTTGTATCCAGGGCTGGTGGGGGGTTGGGTTTTTAGGGGCGAGGTGGGGGTAATTTTGTATTCAGGGCAGGTGGGAGCTCGGGTTTTTAGGGGCGGGGTGGGGGGTTGGGGTAATTTTGTATTCAGGGCAGGCGGGGAGTTGGGTTTTTAGAGGCAGGGGTGGGGGGGTTGTGTAATTTTGTTTTTAGGGGTTGGGTAGTTTTATTTTTGGGGGGCTGGTTTTAGGGCTCAGGGTGGGTGAAGGGGTATCAGGGTAGTTTTTAAAGGTGGGGGGTCAGGGTACTTCTGTTTTTAGGGGCTGCTTAATAAATCTTCTTGTTGCAGTACCAGCCTAAATATTCTAAGTACTCTTAGTGGGCCGATGAGGTCCAGCCAGGTCCTGTCAGGATGCGTAGGTTGTTGCAAGGGCAAATTTTGCCCTTCTGAGTCTGCCTCTGTTGTTTGGTAACAGTCTGTCCTTGTGCCGTCCAGCCTGGTGTGGGAGAACTTAACCAGGTCTTTGTTAACTGAAGGACTTCATTTTGGGCCCCGACCACAACACTGCTCCAGGACTCACAATCAAACCCAAGGAGGAGACAGAAGGATTAATAACGCAGTGAGCTTCTGGAAAACTAAGGGGCTGATTTAAGAAAAGTGGCACTGCACCCAGTGCAGCGCACTTTCCTTGCCCCCCCTTGGCCTCCCCCTACCGCCACCAAGTATGCACCATATTTAAAATGTGGTGCACCATGGTGCAGGGTAGAGGGCAATAGTGTCAGAATTCCTGATGCTATTGATGTACTGCAGGAGTAGCGCCAACATTTTGGCGCTAAACCTGCAGAGTACATAGGGGCCCATTGTATTCAATGCCATGTCCCCCTGCTCTAAGCAGGAGTTAAACTTGCTGAAAAAATTGTGCAAGGAAATCTCCTAGATTTCCTTGCACCATTTTGTCGGGCCCCCTAACAGAGGAATGCCCCCTTTGGATACATTATGCCTGGTGCAGGTATAATGTGGCGCAAGAGTTTACAATGCATGCATTGCGCCACTTTGTAAACATGGCACATGTAAATAGCTACTTTAGCACAACCTTAGCAAAAAAGACGACGCTATGCAGCTCTAAGGTGGCGCTAGGACCTCTTAAATCAGGCCCTCAGGGCCAGAGCTAGTGAAGCAACATACTTTCCTAATTGCAGGAATGCTGACTATAATCAGCGGGCACGGACACACTCATTCTGTCAAAAAGAACAATCGCAGCTACACTTTGTGTATGGGTGTATATGTGTGTGAAAAAGAAAGCACATGTAGGGACATGTGTGAGAAAAAGTAAAAGCAACAAGTGTGTGTGTGCAAGTATAACTGAGAAAAGTAGTATAGTGTAGGAGTTGTGTGTGAAAGTGAAAGTGTTTGAATGAGTATGAAAGGGGAGGTTAAATGAGTTAAGAGGTGTATGTGTGTGTAGGCACGCATGCGTTTGTGTGTGAGTGAAAGATGGAGGCTGGATTTTGACATGTATGAGGGAGAGAGCACACACGAGTCTTTAACAGTTCATCTCTTCCATTTCCAGACCAGCTAAATTACAATCTTCAATATTCCGCATAAGGAATTACCCCAACAGAGTAGATTACAACGTAGTTGTTTTCAACAGCATTTCAGACTCCAGAAACCTGGAAGCCTGGACGAGAAAGTGTTTTGTTTTTCTCTTTTCTTAGCAGAGAAAATTGAATTGACTGTTGGAAAAGGGTTGACATTGTATTTGAATTTCAATAACAAAATATTAGCAGCTTTGTAATCAATTGGTGCAGCAGGTTTACCACAGTGGGGCATATGTATTTTAAAAAATGGGGACTTCTGAGGCCAACACCAATTTTATTTATCAGGAAGGTCCGTAAAAAGCGTTGAAATGGAAATAAAAAAGTACTTTGTGATCCCATAAACTGAAAGTAACAGTTCGCAGTAAAACTTGGGAAAAGTCACAAGGAGCAGAGCCTGACAGTCAAATTATAAATTCTTTTTTTTTTACTCATCCCAAAATAAATTCGCAACAATGACAAATGTGACAATAAGTATTCATTAGGATGTTGGCGTTTATTTAATTCAGGAATTTGGTGACTCTCTAAACTTATAGCATCATTATGAGGTTGTCAAACCACTTTCAAGGGTGCTTTAATTAGCTTTGGAATCCCCACCGAGCCCAGATATTAAATTTGTGTGCCTCTGAATACAGAGTAAGCCATATTTATTGTCTGGTAGAAATGCTGAGATGATTCTTTCTTTTCCACATCTCATCCAAAATTATTACAAATCATGCAGATGTCTTGCTTGTAAAACTTGAAGATAAAAAAGCCTAGCCTTGCGCCGTCCCCTGGTAAAGGGCTCTATTTGGTGAGTACCTGCACTTTTTTCTATTTAAAGCACTGCGGTACGGGAAAGGGCTGAGGATCACCAATAAAGTAGTAAAACCAGAACTCTACTCTGTGTTATATTCAAATGTAATATGGCTGGCACTCACTCTTTCCTTAAATAGAGTGCGGCAATGTACACTGCACTATAACAAGCATTTGGAATGCAATGGGTCTCTCGTTTGGCCGCGTTAGAGCTATTAGCGTTGTAAATTCCTAACAGGCCTTTTATTGCCACACAAAGTGGAAATAAAAAATAAAACAGTTGACATAAGCGAGGAGATTCAAAGCGCCATCGTAAGCGCGAAGAGAGAGACAAAAGGAAAAAGAAGTTCGATCACAGTCAAAGTTATCTGCAAAATTGCAATTAACAGAGTAACAGGGTCGATGGCCAAGACAGTAATAAAACCGCCCTAAGGAGGGACGAACCTAAAGCAGTTGCCAACGAAAACAAAGGATTTTTGAAAGGCAAGCCCACAAATGAGTGATAGTGATGATCGTGTGGTGGGCGTGGTTAAAATCCCAGATACATACCAACGCCCAGAAAAGCAACGCTTGCGCGCTGCTATGCTGGACCTAAAAACTAATGGTCATGGTCAGAGGCATGGTTTGTGACATAGTTTCAGACTGATTGGGGTCCGAATAAGTTGTAGTTTAGGAGCGTCGTTTTCTTACCACCTTTCGTAAAAGTTTTCACTGAAACTGTAAGGAAATATGCTGCTTTTGACTGAAAACGAAAAAGAAAATGTGAACATTGATAGCAGATGTTGCATAACAATAACAGAACATACTTCATCTTAACATACCAATCAGACATCGAAATAACAGCTCCACACAATAGCAATAGAACGTAATCATGATAATAAAATATAAAAACATCGGTTGTGTGCTTTTGTGTAGCGTTGTTGCACCTCAACTGAAGTCTATTAATGTATTCATAAACACTCTTGTCCCATAACACCACCACCACAACCCACACAATGGCAAAAGGAGTTCCGAGCAAACATTGGTCTGCATGACTCATAGAACATTTTGTTGGGCCCATCAGGAATTGTTAGGTAACAGCACTGTAGACTCTATACATTGCACACCGCGTGTGAGAGGAATACATTATTTTACATCCTACCCTTTTAAGTATGCTTTTCGTTTGAAAAGAAGCACAATTCCCCATGGCTCAGAGCTCACAGGTCGCCGTGCTTCAGCTCACAGTAAAACGTGAGTTTAATCACGGAGCCAACTGCTATCCGATCCGCAGAGACCAGGCTGTCCTTGAAGCGTGAGCCCAGAATCCGCTTAGTTTGTTGCTCCCTGATATAAATCCGCGGTGTGCCGGAGCCACTCACATCTACTGTACTTCTAGGCGGTGGAGTCGGAGTGTGAATGGAGCGCCATGAGGCAGAATGGCAGCTGCCATTTTATGGTGAGAGCGAGGGGAGACTTGGTGAGGTTTGTAGAAACTAGTTTTTTGTTGTTAAGTTACATATGTAACTCAAATTAGTCTGAAGTTCATATCCCCTCTTTGTAGGTGCCATGTTAAAGGTCGATCCAAAGCCCCTTTGTAGGTGGGTCATGTTTTGCTTTTAGTTGCAGTTATATTATGTTTTAGAGCTGTATTGCCTTTAAAATGGCCTCACAGCGCTGTTAGATTCTGTTAACTTCAGGTCACGGTCTTAACGATTCCAAATTTCCAGTGTCAGTTTTTTGTGTTTGATTAGCATCGACTGTGGACTAGGTGGGGTTAATGGTCCATTAATAAATGTCATTGTTAAGTGTTGCAATGGTTGCTATTGTTTCGTGTTGTATGTGTGCTGCCCCCACTTGAGAACAAAATAAGGTAATTGAGCATATGGTGTCTCCTTAGATCCCACAGTAACCTTTGAAATTAGACTGTGGAGTCTTTGGTGTTGAGTTAGTGCGTGTGTGTTGTCTTGGAGAGGTCAATTGCTTAACGAGTGTTCAAGTGCTGTTGTTAGCTTGGTGATGTCCAAATCTGTTATTAGCTCGGTGATGTCCAAACATAAAGGGGCGTATTTACAGGAAAGTGGTGCATCATAGATGAGGTGTAACTTTTCTTGCAACACCCTCCCGACACCTAACTACACTATGGTTGTGCCGTATTTACAAACGGCGCACCATGGCTGTCGTTAGCACAATAGCATCAAAATTTCTGATGCTATTGTGGCCCTTTGCTACACTAGCGTCCACATTTTTTACGCTAGTGCAGCAAAGCATAGGGAGGCCCATTGAATATAATTGGTGTGTCATTTTAATGCTTGCTATGAGAAGTCATAAAAAATGACAGAAAAAATGGCGCAGTGAAATGTTGTAAATTTCACTGCACCTTTTTCCGGGCCTCCCTGGGCCAGAACGCTTCCCTTGCATACATTATGCCTGACACAGGTATAATGTGGCGCAAGAGGTTGCAAAGTTGCGCAATTGAAGCAATTTGCCACTTTGTAAATATGGAGCAGCAGAAAAGCCATCTTAGTGCCGCCTTAGCGTAAAAAAACGCAGATATGGCATCACTAAGGTGCTCTGTATATATATATATATATATATATATATATATATATATATATATATATATCTGTTAATCTGACTAATGTGTTCTTTTGGAGGTTGTGAGTCATTTTATGCTCTTGTGAGGACTGTGAAACCCACCTTTAAGGAGTTTTCTGATCAGTGTTGCACGTGTTGCATGTGTGCACTATATTCTAAATTGATATACTCAGGGAGTGTAATGCTGTGACTTCTGATCACATCCACAAAGTTTTGCACTCTCAACATCTCGAAGGTGGGCACAATTGTGTGTGCTCCTTCGTATCCTGTCTGCTGTGCGTACTTGTTGATACTAAAGTATGTGGAATATCTGAGCTGTGTCAGAAGACTTTGCGTTGCACTGTCTGCGGTAGAGTGCTGTTGTGTGGTCAGTCATACCCTCCTTTTCTGTGGTCCTGTAAGGATACTTCTCTTCCCTGACTGGTTATCTTGGCTGGAGACGCAGTCGGACCATACTCTCTTCATAGCGTTTGCAGGAGTTGAGACTATTTTATTGAAATTGTCTGACTTCCTTTCTTCAGCTCATGCAAATGTCTGAATCCCTTAGGAGCTCCTCTTGTACATCATGCGTCTATCCACTATAATTAGGTTTCTGTTGCCTATGTGTTAGGCCACAGCTACAATAAAACGTATGAAATCACTCTCCTGAGCATAGTGGGCATAGTCCTGTCACTTCATTTTCCAGTGACCAGAGAGTCTCTTCATCTAGACCCTCTTCTACAAACCATGATTTTGGGCCTCATGTTGAGTTTACAGATAACAAACAAAATCCCAATGGTCAATGCGGTAAAGTGGGATTTTCATTTCGAAAGCCTTAAAGTTCAGAGTGTTGGTTTCTAGGTTATATCATTGGTATCAAATAATGACTGATAAATTTAATTCTCAAGCCTCGTTTGACGTCTCCATCTATCATGTGATCCTCATATTCTGCTCCCCACTCCAATTTTCAGGCGATAGCAATGCAAAGTTGTGTTTTGCTGAGTCTGAAAGCCAAGAGGAGGGTGAACTGTAATGGCCAATTGGTAATCTGGTAGTTTCAGTCATTTGCTCACATGGTCTTTCTGTTTCAGAGATACACAATAAGAGCATGTGGAATTCCAATTGGTTTGTGGAAAAGAAGTGGTAAGGTTTCAATTACAGCTGCTCCTCTTTATAGGTATAGTCCCATGATGCACATACTGTTTGTGGAAATCCCTAGTTATTCAGGCTTTAGTCTTTCACCCTGTTTTGTTTGAATTTTTCTTTATGTATTAACAACTATTACACTGTTAGGTAATTCCTGAATTTATTTATTTGTGTAACAGTTTTCGAATATGTTCCAAAGATCTTTAGCTCATGTTGAAACTATAACACAAAGTTCAAACTCTAAGAAACATTTCTTCTCTATCAATCTCTTGTAAATGTAATTGTATTTTTATAGCACTCACTACCCCTGACGAGTTGTCAAAGTGCTTTTCGTCAAGTAGCACGTTACTCCAGAACCCAAAAGGATAAGTGGTGGATTAGTATAGGGAAATACCAGTTACATTTAGCAACGGACATGTGAGTCTGTTAGTTGTATCGAATAGAATAATTGAGGGACAGAAGAGGAAGAATCTAGAAAGTTTTAATTTGGAGACTATAGTAGTAAAGTGAGGTTTGGGATGAGGAAAAGGAGCGATGAAGAAAAGAAGAATCTGTAAAAAGTGACTAGAGAGATCATAGTAGTAAAACAAAGTAGGAGAGATGCATGAAGAAAGAAGTAAGAAGGGTTGTTTGATGTGAGCCAGTAGGGATAGAGAAGGGAAGAGTCTAAAAAGGGTTAGTTTGGAGATCATAGTAGTAGAATGAGGTTTGGGATGAGTCAGAGAGTGGAGACAGAGGATAGACTGAGAGCAGTATAGGGTGAGACAGAGTAGTGCATTGGAAATAGTGAACGTTATTTTTCTCTTCTACAGCAGGAATAAGGTAATAAATATATAGTTGCATGACTAAATACAAAGAGTATATATGTATAAGGAAGATAAGATATTGAGATTTTAAATTGTATTGTATCAACAATTTCTTTATAACTCAATGATTTTTTATATATTTATTCTTCTTATTAAAATTATATATTTTCCTCAGTATTTCAATAGTGAAATGCTTGTAGATGAAATAGTTATGATAATAGTTACGCATTGTGATAGATAAATAAAACAGTCCCATAAGAATCTAATCAAACAACTTATATACAGTCTCATAAGCATCTGATCAAACAACTTACATAAGGAGAGTATCTATTTATTTTAATAATAACCATAGTTATTATTCATATTTTTACAAAAAAATACACATATTAAGATATATCATATCATTAAATTATAAATGTTTACATACACAGAGATATGATCTTGTACATTAGTGTTTGAGTATGGTGGTTATGTAGGAAAGAGACAACTTGTGAGTAGTCTTCTGAAGATAAGATAGTTATCTGTGGATCTTATATTTGGGGACAATGAATTCCATAGTTTGGCTGCTTAAACAAAGAAAGATACCACCTATTGTCTTTTTCTTGTATTGTGGGATTCTGAGGCAAGGTGCCAATCTTGAGCAGAGGTGCCTTTGTTGAATGTATTTGGTGATTTTATTACTGATGAAAAACAGTTCTGTTACATGTATTGCTTTGTGGGTGATACAAAGCAGCTGGAAAAGGAATCTTCTGGCAACCAGTAACCAATGTAGGGTGCTCAAGGCACGGGAGATGTGGGCTTGTGGCTTCACATATAGGAGTAGTCTGGCAGCAGAGTTCTGAATATGTTTTAGTCTCTTCATAGTTGATAGAAATGATCCGTGGTAGAGGATACTGGCCTAATCCAGTTTAGATAGTACAAGAGAGATAGTAGCCAGGACTTTGTGTGGAAATCCCAGGTGGGGCAAGATGCCTTACAGAGCTTTCATGGTGATGAAGCTTAATCTTGCTAATTTGTCCAATTGGGTATTCATGGTTAACTTGGAGTCCATGGCAATTCCAAAGTTTCTTACTTTCTTAGATACTTTAGGAGGTGGTCCTAGTTTATCAGGACCGACACAGATTGGCTCATAATTTTTCCAATCGCCACATGTGTGTGTTTTAATTTTGGAAGTATTCAATTTGAGATGACTCCATGTCATCCACTGACCAAGGACTCTGAGACAGCTGAAGATTTTGGAGTATTTTGGAGTTATCTGCATAGTTGTAGCATGTAAGCTGAAATTCATTGATCATTGTTGGTAATGACTTCATGTAGATGTTGAAAAGCATGGGTGAGATGATTGAGCCTTGAGGAGCCCCTGCTTTTGTGAAGTATGGTTTGGATGATAAAGGGGGATAATGGATGACATATGTTCTGTTTTGAAAGTAGGATGTGATCCAGTCAAAAGCAGTCCCCTCTATTCCAGCTTCTTGGAGTATTTGTATTAGGGTGTCATGGTCAACTGTATCAAAGGCAGCTGAGAGGTCTAAGAGAAGTAGTACAGTAACCCCATTGCGGTCCTGTGTTTTTAAGGTCATTCCAGATGTCGATGAGGGAAAATTCGGTGTCTCTTCCTGGGCAGAATCCAGTTTAGGAGTCTGAAAGTGAGGAGTTATCTTCAATGAATTATCACATCTGTGTGAATGCTACTCTTTCTATCAGTTTGCCCAGGAAAGATCAATTTGTAATTGGTCTGTAGTTGTTGGGGTCATGACGGCCCAGGTTTGTTTTCTTTAATAATGGGCATATGGATGCCTTTTTTTATGTCTTCAGGAAATATTCCTGTAGTTAAATAATTATTGATGATTCTTCTTACTAGTGTGGCAGCAGAGGTAGATAAAAGAATGTTCTTGAAAATGTGTGGTGGACAAGGGTCAGAAGGGCAGCCGGAAGGCCAGCTTGCTTTGACCAGATCCATACATTCACTTTGTGATATTTTTATGAAGGAATGCAGAGGTTGGGTTAAGCTACTTTTAGAGGGGAGCTTTGGAAATAGGACAATGCTGGTGGTTTTCATTTGTTTTAAATAGGAGTCCAACGTGTCTGCTTTGGTTGTGTAATGATTTGCCAGTTTGTCTGTGAATTCTTGAGTAATACAATGAGTTCCTTCATCGCATTTAGGTTTGCAAAATGCAGTGAGAATTTTATAAAATACTTTATTTTCAAATTTAGCATTTTGAATTCTGTCTGAATAGTACCTTTAATTAGCTTTTTTGACTGTTAAGTTTTATATTGTGTTACTTTTGTGTAGGTGAAGTTTGTCTTGCTTGCTGTTTGTTTTGAGCCAGGTTCGTTACAGCCTTCTGATTTTTTGTTTAATCTTTATTTCTCCAAGGTGTTTGTTTTCCTTTGTCTTTTTTTGTTGTTCTCAGTGGTATTAAGCTATTGAAAGCTTCCTGTAGCCACTCATAACATTTTTAAACTGAATTTACTGTGTCTAGATCTGTGTTGGCTGTTAGCTATATTTCTAAGCATTAAAAATTGAGTTTGTTCCGTGCTCGATAGGTGGATGCATGTAAGGAGGTCTTGGGTGTGTTGATATGTGGTGTTTGATGTTGAAAAGCTACCAAATGGTGGTCTGACCAAGTGACTAGAGAAATCCTTGGTATTAACTATTTCAGGATTTACACAAATGACATCTAGGATCTGTCCAGAGATGTGTGTCAGTTTGTGTACGATCTGATGGAGGTTCAGTGTGACTAGACCAGTGATGATAGTTTTTGGATGGGGCATATTGGATTTGTCAAACCAAATGTTTAGTTCCCCAAGATTGGATAGGTTGGAGGGTAGTCTTATAAGGTTTGAAACTGTGTCTAGAAACATGTCTGGAAAGGTTGCATTGCTAGGTGATGGGCTGTAATGAAGGAGTAAGCTACAGGAGACGGTTGGAGTAGGGTTGCATCTGGTGTACAGGGTCTTACAACCTTGCATGAAAATGTCATCAGTTTTGGTGAGATTTATTGTTTGCTTAAATATAACAGCTAGACCTACTCTTTTGCCTGTGCAAATTTGTGTGATAGATTGATTGCCTTGAGGAATGGCTTCTTGTGACACTGGAGCCATGACATCTCCCAACCATCGTTCAGTTATGAAGAGTAAATCAGGTTGTGTGTCAGTGAGTAGGTCATAGATGTGGTGCTTCTTTTAAGAGAGTGATCAAACATTTATTACTAGGAAGTTTAGAGATTGTGTTTTGGTGATGGTGTGACAGTTTTCTAGAAGAGTGAGCAGAATATTTTGAACCAGGAGCAGGTGTGTTATTTGTGCTGGTATTAACTTTATGAAGGTTGCAATAGTGTTGTTTTTCTATATCGTATTGCTCGTTTAGCAGGCTTAGAAGGCATTTTGTTCGGTATGTCAGTAGTGGAGATGGTGGTTGAGAGTTTGATGGTGAGTAGTGTTGTTTTTGTAGAGCAGCCTTGTGGTGTAAAAGACATGGAGATGCAAGGTTGTGAAGAGTAGCATATTGCTTATTTTGTTTGAGTTTGTTTAGTGTGGAAGGTGTATGGGTTATGTTGTAGGAGTTATGGGGGAGCAGGTGGGTCATAATTTAAGGCTTTGTGTTTTAGTGGTTAGTGTTGGTGAAGATAGAAAATTTGGGAGTAGAGATGGCTTAGGATGTGTGTTATATGTGTAGTCATAAGGGTGGGAGAGGGTGTATGTGACAAAAAGTATTATGAAAGTGTGTGTATGTGTGATTTTGATGTGCTGGTGTGTGTGCTATGTTGTTTTTTTGGAGTAGGGAGGGGCGATATTGATGAAGTGGTTTTCTGATAAGGATTTGTATGTAAATTACTTTTAGTGAGTGGAACTTGAATGGTAATGGGGTGGTGATGGGTTTTGGGAAAAAGAGCGTGTGGTTTGCAAGAGGGGATGGACAGGAGTTATGAGTGTTTGTGTTAGATTTGATCACTGAAAGAGGTAATATGTGTGGCAGAGTGGAGTGTAAGGATTGTTTGGTTGTGTATGTTTGGTGAAAAGAGGAGGAGGGTGCTGGTGGATAACACGATGGAAGGCTGAGTATAGGTTTGGTGGTGATAGAAAGGGGCCTGTGAGGAGGAAGAAGAGGATAGAGCTGTTTATTTGTATGAACAGGGAGTGTGTGTTTGGATGCATTACCATAATGTATAATGTGGCATTGTGTTGTGTTGGCGATGTGTGGATTTGTTACTGGTATAGACAGAGTGGTCTTTTGTGTGAGATGCCATAGTGAGTTATTTGGGGTAGAAGTGTGTATAAGTGTGGTTTGTGGGGGTTTGTAGTGGTTGTTGAGACATTGTATTGTGGATAGGGTTTGTTTGTGGTAAGTGAGTAGTGTGCATTTGTGGAGAGAATGTTACTATGTTTTCAATGAATTCCTGCCCCCCGATCCTGGAGCAGGAATCCACCACTAGGCACCAGGGATATTATGTTAGTTTATTTTGGGGAGCGACCCCTTGGGCAAGGGTTGCTCCCCTGGGGGCAATATAAAATCCATGCTTCAGCCTGCCCTGGGGGCAGATTGGCCGTTTTTTCGGCCGTTCTTCCCCCGGGGGGGTCGAAACCCACTAGGAACCAGGGATTATGTTTTTTATGATGTTTTCAGGCAGCTTCTCCTTAGGCAAGGGTCGCTGCCCTGGGGGCAATATTTTTTTATATGTTTCGGCCCTCTGAGGCTAGATCAGCCATGTTTTAGGCCGAACTCGCCCCCGGGACGGTCGAAACCCACTAGGCCCCAGGGATTGTGTGTTGTGTGTGTGTATTTTGTGCCTTGGGGGCACCCCTTGGGCAAGAGACGCCCCCTCAAATGGGGGAAATTAATGTTGGCCATTTCTGTCCCCCTTGGGGGCAGATGGGCATATTTTCTTTAGGCCCATCTGGCCCCAAGGAGGGCAGAAGTCACCAATACGCCAGGGAGTTTTTTTTGTTTTGTTTCCCTTTGTTGTTTTGTGCTGGGGGGCACCCCCTTTGGCACGGGATGCCCCCCCCAAAAGGGGCACAGAGCTGTTGGCCATTTCTGGCCTATTTTGTTAGGCCCATCAGAATCCACTTAGGCACCAGGGATCTTGTGTGTGTGTTTTGTGTGGGGGCGTGGCCCCTTTGGCAAGGGTCGCACCCCCAAAGGGGTCACATTATTGATAGCCATTTCTGCCCCTCCCCCACTTGGGGGCAGATCGGCCTTTTTTTTTAGGCCCATCTGCCCCCAAAGGGGGCAGAATACACTTGGGCACCAGGGATCTTGTGTGTCTGTTTTGTGTGGGGGGGGTGGCCCCTTTGGCAAGGGTCACCCCCCAAATGGGGCAAATTACTGATGGCCATTTCTGCCTCCCTTGGGGGCAGATCGGCCAATTTTTTTAGGCCCATCTGCCCCCCTTGGGGGCAGAAACCACCATGATGTCAGGGATTTTTCTCTTGTTTCCCCTTGTTTTTTGTGTGCTGGGGGTGCCCCCTTTCGCCCTCTTTGGCAAGGTTTGCCCCCAAAGGGGGCACAGAGCTGTTGGCCATTTCTGCCCCCCTTGGGGTAGATCGGCTATTTTATTAGGCCCATCTGCTTCCAATGGGGGCAGAATCCACTTAGGGACCAGGGACCTTGTGTGTGTGTGTGTGTTTTGTATGAAGGGCGGCCCCTTTGGCAAGGGTCACCCCCAAAGGGGACACATTACTGATGGCAGAAGCCACTTAGTCACCAGGGAAAATTTGTAAGTTCTTGGACGTGGGGTGTTTGTCAACTGGCAAAGTATTTGTATTTGTGATTATAACAGTTTATTTCTTCTTTTTGTTCTAGTTCAAAGCTTTTGGTTCCTTTGCTGTGGATCCTTGTGGTTTTGGCAATAGTTGTCCTGCGGTTTGCATAGTTGCATGTTTTAGGTAAGTAAAAGCAATTTACTCCAAAGGAGTATTGTTGACATGCATGAATGCCATATTTGTAGGTGGTGTACTGAATGCAGGATTGTGTGTGAAATGACCTTAGATTTCTGCACATTGATATTTGTGTCTTATGTCTAATTTGTTTTTTCTTTTGTCTTTTTAGTGGAATATCATTGATGATTGCTGTGCCTGTGCAGAGTAGTTGCTGGTGAGTCTAGCTTTTTTAGGCAAGCTAGCGGTATAGTTTTTTAGTACATAACTCTTTGTGATAAAACTACACTTTGTTTATTACTTATTTTAGACAGTGCTGGTTATTGTTGGCAATCCATTTGTTGTTAGAAAGGATCATGGCTAGCTGCAGAGTGACTGCTCAGCAGGTTGTTGGCATGCTTTTTTGAGTCATCTTCTGACCATGATTATGAGACTGTCTCTGCATCTGAGGCAGAGGAGGAAGTGAGAGATTCTGGCAGTTAGTTTTCTGTCCAAGAGGATGCTTCTGATGAGGAAGCCACTCTCAGTGCCGATGAAGGGCCTGTTTTAGAGGAGGACATTGATGTTCCAAGAGTGCAGCAGCCTGGGACTAATGGGTTTCCTATAGGAAGACCTGACACCTGGATTGCCCCAAACATGGAGCAGCCAAAGTTACCTGCATTTACTGGTCTCCCAGGGTGTAGATTCAATATGGAAAACTTTTTGCCTGTCAATTTCTTTCACTTGTTTATGGATAATGTATTTTTGGAAGAGATTGTTGAGCAGGCTAATTTGTAAGCGGAGCAATATTTGAGGGAAAACACTGCCAGACTTAGTCCTCAGTCTAGAGCTACCCAGTGGGTTCCCACAAACCTGGAAGAGATGAAAAAGTTTTTAGGTTTGACTTTTTTGATGGGGTTGATAAGGAAGCCGTCACTGGCTTCTTACTGGTTTACTAGTCCCTTGATGGCAACGGCTATATTTCCTGCAACCATGACTCATAATCGCTATTTGCTTCTTCTTCGGATGGTGCAATATGTTGACAATGCTTTAGCCTTGCCATGACATCACCCTGAGTGTGACCGTCTTTTTAAGAGTAGGCCTGTCCTTGATCATTTTGTAGATTGGTTTCCAGAGGTGTATGTTCCAGACAAAGAGATAAGTGTGGACGAGTCTTTGGTCCTGTTCAAGGGGCGTTTGGTTTTTAAGCAGTACATTCCTAGCAAGAGGGCATGGTATGGAATTAAATTGTATATGCTGTCAGAAAATAGTACAGGATACGTGTATAATTTCCAGGTCTACACTGGTAGGGGTTCCAGTATTGACCCCCCTGGTTGTCCGCTCACTTTTGGAGTTACCGAGAAAATTGTGTGGGAACTTGGTAGACGACTGTTTAACAAAGGTCATCATTTGTACGTAGATAATTTCTACATTGGAGTGCAGTTGTTCAAGGAGTTGTTTAGAATGGACATGTTGCTTGTGGCACAATCCGTTCTAACTGGAAAGGCTATCCACGGGAGCTTGTCTGTAAAAACCTTGAGAGGGGACAGTGTAGTGCCTTGTGGAATAATGAACTGCTAGCTCTGAAATTTTCAGACAGGAGGGAGGTGTACATGCTAACTACCATCCATGATGAGAGTACTTCCCCTGTGACTGTTTGGGGTCAGGTTGCTGAAGTGCGCAAACCTGCATGCATTTTGGACTACAATAAGCACATGGGTGGTGTTGATAGAGCAGATCAGAGGTTGGAACCTTACACTGCTCTTTGTAAGTCTTATGTGTGGTATAAAAAGTTGGCCAATTATTTTTAATTTGGCAACTTTTAATGATTTTATTGTGTTCAAGGATTGTTCACCTGAGTCAAGGATTAAATTTGTTAAATTTCAGGAGTCAGTGATAGAGAGCCTTATTGTGGTGGAACAGTCAAGAGTTCCTAGAGTAGCAGTGGTGGAGTATGTGGCTAAATTGAAAGATCACCACTTTCTAGATCACATTCCTCCTACTCCCAAAAAAGACTTGCCCACTAAGAAATGTAGAGTATGTGCCTGAAGAGGTATCAAGAGGGAGAGCCGGATGTACTGCTCTGATTGCCCTTCAAAGCCTGGGCTGTGTGTTGCTGGGTGTTTCAGGAGTTACCACACCAAAAAAGTTTGGGGGAAATACTGTGAGCGTAAACTGCCTGTTTTATATTTTCAGATGTTCAGTTTCACATTTCTCTCATGTTTTCAGTTAGAGCTTTTGTGTTTGTAGTTTTGTGCTTATGTGATAATTAGTTAATGGTTTCTTTGTTTATAAACAAAAAAAAGTGATGGTGATGTGTGTGGAGTGGCGCTTGGCTGGCAGTGTGCGTGGGGTGGCGCTTGGATGGCGGTGTGCGTAGGGTGGCGCTTGGCTGGCGGTGTGTGTGGGGTGGCGCTTGGCTGCCGGTGCCAGCCAAACATCAGTCCACACACTCCCATCAGCTGGTGTGATTACTGTATCAGGCATGTGGGCATGTGTAAGTGATGGGCCCTAGAGTGGCGCTGTCTATCAATGCAAGTGTTGTAATGTGCTGGGCCCCTGGCTGGCGGCATGAACGGGCTTGTGCATGTCATGTATGAAAGGTGTGTGAATGGACTGTAAAGTGGTTGGTGCCTTGACGCGGCTTTACAGCTCACGAGCTGTGAGTCATTGGTTAAATTTTTTTGCCTTTAGTTATTAACAGTGCATTTCCTTTTTGTGAAATGTCTTATTAATAAAATGTGATCTACTGAACCATCACTCACCCTCATGCCTAATCCAACCAGTATGTGTGGTAAACATGAGAAAACCTGCTCCACTGTAATCAGGCGTTGCAGCACACCTGTGACACGCTAGGTGTCTCAGGTGGGACCCCCATGATGGAGCATGCCACCAACTTCGTTGGTGGGTGAGGGGTCTTTTTTTTTTAACATAACCTAAGTGCGTTTCTTTTCACAATTTTAGTGTTTGGAATATCACAGAAGTACGTGGACACATCAAAATGATTTATTACAAAACTACCTCTGTTTGGGGGGGAGGGGGCATCTATGTTTTTGGTCCCAGGAGCAGCCTTCATCTAGGGAAAACTACCAAACCTACACATTTTTTAAAACTAGACACCTCAAGGAGTCCAGGGAGGTGTGGCTTGCATGGATCCCCCCAAATGTTCTTACCCAGACTCCTCTGCAAACCTCAAAATTTGCTTAAAAAGCATACTGTCCTCCCTTTTCTTTGTAGGATCACTGCTCCGGCACAAATTTCCTACTCCCCAGCGCTCCCCTCAGTCTCCCAAGTAAAATGATACCTCACTTGTGTGGGTCCCCAAAGCAGAGTCAGCCTAAAGATGTATAAAAGAAAAATATGTGTTTATCAACTCGCTGTGCTATCCCCTCAATTTTTACAGGTTTTTGGCCTTTTTCTGTTGCAGGCACCTAGGCCCCCACACAAGTGAGGTATTATTTTTATCGGGAGACTTGGGGGAACGCTGGATGGAAGGACATTTTTGGCTCCTCTCAGGTTCCAGAAATTTCTGTCACCGAAATGTGATGAAAGTGTGTTTTTTTCAGCCAAATGTTGAGGTTTGCAATGGATTCTGGGTAAGAAAGCACTGGGGGATCAACGCAAGTCACATCTCCCTGGACCCCCTCGGGTGTCTAGATTTTAGAAATGTTTGGGTTTGGTAGGTTTCCATATATGGCTGCTGAGCTCAGGACCAAAAACGCAGGTGCCCCCCCCCCCCAAAAAAACTGTTTTGTATTTGATAATTTTGATGTGTCCACATGGGTTTTGGGGCATGTCCTTACACAGGCACTAGGCCTACCCACAGAAGTGAGGTACCATTTTTATCTGGAGACTTGGAGGAACGCTGGGTGGAAGGAATTTTCTGTCACCGAAATGTGAGGAAAAAGTGTTTTTTAGCCAAATGTTGAGGTTTGCAAAAGATTCTGGGTATCAGAACCTAGTGAGAGCCTCACAATTCACCCCATCTTGGATTCCCTTAGGTGTCTACTTTTCAGAAATGCACAGGTTTGGTAGGTTTCCTTAGGTACCGGCTGGGCTAGAGGCCAAAATCCACAGCTAGGCACTTTGCAAAAAACAGCTCTGTTTTCTTTGGGAAAATGTGATGTGTCCACGTTGTGTTTTGGGACATTTTACTGTCGCAGGCGCTAAGCCTATCCACAGAAGTGAGGTACCATTTTTATCAGGAGACTTGGGGGAACGCTGGGTGAAAGGAAATTTGTGGCTCCTCTCTGATTCCAGAATCTTCTGTCACCAAAATGTAAGGAAAAAGTGTTTTTTAAGCCACATTTTGAGATTTGCAAAGGATTCTGGGTTACAGAACCTAGTGAGAGCCCCACAAGTCACCCTATCTTGGATTCCCCTGGGTGTATAGTATTAAAAAATGCACAGGTTTGTTGGTTTCCCTAGGTGCCGGCTGAGCTAGAGGCCAAAATCCACAGCTAGGCACTTTGCAAAAAACATCTCTGTTTTGTTTGTGAAAATGTGATGTGTCTATGTTGTGTTTTGGGGCATTTCCTTTTGGGGGCACTAGGCCTACCCACACAAATGAGGTACCATTTGTATCAGGAGACTTGGAGGAATGCTGGGTGGAAGGAAATTTGTGGCCTCTCTCAGATTCCAAAACTTTCTGTCACCGAAATGTGAGGAAAAAGTGTTTTTTTAGCCAGATTATGAGGTTTGCCAAGGATTTTGGGTAACAGAACCTGGTGAGAGCCCCACATGTCACCCCATCTTGGATTCCCCTAGGTGTCTAGCTTTCAATGTGATGGCTTATGTGGAGATGCAGTCCGTGATGGGGTCGGGGAAGGGTGTACTTGGTCTAGGAGGGCGGTAGATGAGGGTTCCCCAGATGGTGGATGTCGGGCTGGTGTGTAGCTTGAAGTGGAGGAGTTCGATCAGGTTTGTGTATTCTTTAGCATCTTTGGAGTGTGTGTTCAGGTGGAGGTTGGAGTTGTGGACGATGGGGATTCCCCCCCAGGGCGGATGGGGCGGTCTTTCTGGATGATCTTGTATCCTTGGGGGATGGCAATGTTCGGGCCTGAAGTGATGTTGGTCCAGGTCTTGGTTAGGAGCGCAACATCCGCGGTGGTGCTGTCAATGAGGTCCCAGACTTCGGTAGTGTGTTTATGAAGGGAGCGGGCCTTGAGGAGAATGCACTTCAGGGTTTTCAGGGTCGGAGTGTTGTTGCGGGTGGGTTGTGCTTGGTCCAAGGTCTTGGTAGAGGTGGTGGTGTAAGTTTGGTGACAGCGGAGGCAGCTGAAAGGGCCGTGGGTGTTAGCTGGTGATGCTTGCTTGCAGCTGTTGCATACTGGGTTGAGTGCAATGAGTGCTGCTGATGTGTAGAGGTGGCGGGTGGCAGTACCAGGGGTCCTGGCGCTGGTCTCTTTCAGGTTGCAGATGGACGCAGACGGGCTTGGCGACGCGTCCGCTGTGATTGGCCACGCAGTGGCTGCCATTAAGTAGTGGGGGGGGGGGAGGATAGCTGGGACGCATGAGCAGAAGCAGGAAACGGCCCGAAAAAATGGGGATGGGGCCACGGGGCAGCAGCGCTTGGAAGATGGAACGAGATAGAGGAGGGAGGCGGGGCCCAGGGGCAGCAGCAGCAGGAAAAGGGAACGAAAGAGAGAGTAGGGGGCGGGCTGCAGGGGCAGCAGCAGCTGGGAGAGAGAAAAGGAGGAGAGCGAGAGAGAGGGAAAAAAACAAGGAAAAGGGAGAGAAAGTGCAGAAAGCGAAAGGCACAAAAGAAACAGCACACAAAAGAATAAAAAAGAGGAGAAAAGAGAAAAGAGGCAGAGGGCAGCCTAGAAGAAGAGCAGAGCTCTCCCACTAGACACCAAGGATGAGGCACAGGCAGAAGCCTGTGGGTTGAGGAGGGCCTCGAACTACTGACAGAGGTCGAAGTTCAGGGAACAGAAAGGTTTCACTTGCCGGTGGACGTACGCGGTGGCAGAAGGACTTCACTTGCCGGTGGAGCTATGTGGTGGCAGAGCAGTTCACTGACCAGGTCAGTGAGGTTGCTCTTCCTCCTGCGCCATTAAGTAGGGAGGCGGGGAGGAGAGGACAGCTGGGAGGTGGGAGCAGGAAACGGTGCAAAAAAAGTGGGGCGGGCCACCTGTACAACAGCGGCAGGAAGAGGGAACGAGAGACAGGAGGGGGCGAGGCTGCAAGGGCAGCAATGGTGGGAAGAGGGAACAAATGAGAGGAGGTGGCGGGCCGCAGGGGCGGCAGCGGGGGTCAGAGAGAGATGGGGGAGAGTGAGAGAGATGAGAGAAAGAGCAGAGTGAGGGGAAAAAAATGAGGAAAAGAGAGAAAGTGCAGAAAGTGAACAGCACAAAAGAAACAGCACACAAAAGAATAAAAACAAGGAGAAAAGAAAAAAAGAGGCAGAGGGCAGCCCAGCAGAAGAGCAGAGCTCTCCCACTCAACACCAGGGATGAGGTGCAGGCAGAAGCCTGTGGGTAGAGGAGGACCTCGAACTACTGACAGAGGTCAGAGTTCAAGAAAAAGAAAAGCTTCACTTGCCGGTGGACCTACACGGTGGCAGAGCTGTTCACTGACCAGGTCAGTGAGGTTTCTCCCTCAACCTCCCACCCTGCACTCACATCACCCTGTACCCCAAAACCTCCACTGGCTCCCAGTCCACAAGCAAGCATACTTCAAACTGCTCACGCACACATAGAAAGTCTTACACAACATTGGTCCCACGTCCCTCAACAATCACATAAACTTCCACAATCCTACCAGACTCTGGAGTCCTTCTGGAAAACACCTCCACCTAGGCAGAAACAGATCCAGTTGGCATTCCACTGCTTCACTCCTAAAGACTGGAATGACCTATGCCTGCACATCATAGCCACCTTCTCAGTTCTTGAACTCCACAAGAAACTGAACACCTGGCTCTTCACCTAGCCCGACCCTAGCTCATCCCATACAGCTCATGCTTTAACACCAGGACACTACACTGGGTGAATAGTGCTCTATGCAAATACACATAAAATAACACAGCACAATACAACTCAATTCCCACACCTTTCCTTATACAAACATAACCTCACTTCTGTGGCTGGGCATAGCTCCTGTGACCGAAAAGGACCCTAAATGTGAAGTAGAGACATCAAATTTTTGGCATAAATAACAATCTTTTTTGGCGATGAAGGTAGCTCCTGATTTTTGGACATGGCCCAGCCACTACCAAGGGAAATCTACACAATCCCCGATATTTCTGATGGGTAGACACCAAAGGATCTTTACTGTGGTCTGACATTTGTGGATTCTACTAAGTTTTCGTACCCAAAATGTACTGCAACCCAAGTTGATGATTCTACTTCTTAAGCATTGTTTTGGTAGTAACGTGTGTTTTCATTTCACAGTATTCCATGAATGGCTAGATCCAGCCATTACAGGGAAATGTGGAGCTTGTGCATGCTGTGCGAACAGTGGGGTGAACTTTGCTACATCCCTGAAGCAGTTTTATCATATAGCATCACATTTCCGTGCCAGGGTCTCAGGGGCCGTATATGACCAGAAAATGCTATTTTCTGTGTACCAAAGAAAAATGCGGCTCAGTAACTTGTTTACCGAACTGCATGGGGGTTAACCCATTTGCAAATGGGAAGGGCCCCTAAGGGGCCCTTCCCTTTTGTGAATGGAGGCTTATATATTTTTTCAGAGCAGGTAGTGGTCCCACGGACCAACGCCTACTCTGAAAAAAATGAAAAGAAAACCTTTCATTTTCTGTTAGAAATGCATACCATTTTCCTTTAAGGAAAATGGACTGCATTAAAAAAAAACTGCTTATTTTAAAGCAGTCACAGACATGGTGGTCAGTTGTCCCCAGCAGGCCACCATTCCTGTCAGTGCAGCCATTCCCAGTGGGGTCGCAAATTGTGAACTGCCTCATGAATATTGATGAGGTAGGTCTTTGCGACACCATTGGGAATTGCTAAATGTGTATGAGACACATTTGTACATTTCATTTTGCAAGTCTCTAATTGTGACTCGCAAAAAGTCACAATTAGAGACTCGCAAAATGAAATGGACATACATCTGGCCTTCAATTACATCGAACCCAACCAATTCCCATAAAGCCTGAAATTGCTATGCAATTCAAATATCACGTAGGCTCTTGTGGTTGGGTAAAATTAGCTAGCATCTGCTAAAGTTTCAGCTCCAGTGTCATTTTGGAGCAGAGGACAAATTGTACTCACTTCCTAGTTTGTCAAGGCACTTACTGCCAGCTTTTAAAAAGTGGAAACTACCATTGCAACGTGTTCTAAACAATGACTATTGAGACACCCAAAATCGGCACAACAACTGTTCATGATACTTACCTTAGTTTTGTCTCCAGTAAAAGAACATACCTGAAGCCAAGCACACATTTTATTACGTGGGGTAGGTTATATGTGTGTCTCGTTTTCCATCCAGAGACTTGATTCCTGAAGTGTCAAGGACCCACAATAGACTTTTGCACTATTTGTTGTGCTTAGGCTACTACTATATTACAAAAGGTACCCAGATGCTTGAATGATGAATACTACAACGCACATTACAAGGGCAAAGTTGTTGTGCCCTTACAACGTACGTTGCCTCCTCATTTGCATGTGGTTGTGGCTCCATGATAGTGAGGGAGTCTTTTTGGTAGCAGACCCGGGATACGCCCTAGCTGTGCTGTACCACTGAAGTGATATATATTTGGCCTACCCCCTAGGGTGCCATTTTTGGGACACAAGGAGTTTCAGGGCCACCAGAGGCACCTCTTCTGCAGGGAGGTGCAGTGACCGCTCTGCCTTTTCCTGCTGTGCTCTCTCCAGCACAGGAGATTATTGGATTAAGTGGTGGGACTTGGTCTGCATTAGATGCATCCAATTAGATGCACACAGGTGCAGACAGAAACAGTGAGCCTGTGAGATCAGTGGCCCTGCAAAATACGCAGTGTGAGTGTAGTGGCCCTGCAAAATACAAGGGACACCTCAGGGTTAGGTGCTTCATGAATGGTTGAGGTCCCCTCCAACACAAGGGCTTCAACAGGGCTTTAATGCCCTACATTGTAGCACACTCTGTGGCATATTTATAAGCCCCTTGTGCCGCCTTGCGCTACCCTAGTGTCATATTTGTTTATGCTGAGTAGGCATTAAGGAGGCCCCCACCATGCACCATCTTCACAAAGTGGCGCGATGCATGTATTGCAACACTTTGTAACCCCTTGCGCCACATTATACCTGCGCCAGGTATAATGTATGTAAGGTGGGCTTTCCACAAGCAGGGAAGTCCCAAAAAATGGCACAGTGAAATTTGCAAGATTTCACTATGCCATTTTTTTCCATAATTTTTAATGCCTGCTAAAGGCAGGCATTAAAGTGAGGCTCCCATAATAACCTTTGGGCCTCCCTCTGCTATTCTAGACTAGTGCTATAATTTATGGTGTTAATCCAGCAAAGCTCCACAACAGCATCATAAATTATGGCGCTAGTGGGCTAAGTGCACTATGTTGTGCAGTAGAGTAAATACAGTGCTACCATGGTGACGTTATGGGGGGGCACAGGGCAATGCTCCACTTTCTTGTAAACATGCCCCTCAATTTATTAACAGAATACCGTCAGGCCTACAAGGGGACTCAAAGAGAGTAAAATACAACGTAATTCTACATACCAACAAACTGCCTTATTTTCTCTAATTCCCTCACTGAGAAATGTATAAAGAAAGCCAGTGGTGATGACAAATGTGAACTATAGGCATTCTTTACAATTAATTTAATGTTTTCTGGCAATTACTGCCTCAGCGCAAAAATACAGCATACAAGTAAAAATACCAAATGATTCGAGTTAAAACAATTTGTATATAGCCTTAAGTGCTGAGCCATAATTCATAGGGTAAAAGTAAATGCTCCATTGATTGCTGGATTGATGTATATACATTTATCGCACAAGGGAACATGTAATTTATATAGATAAAAGGCAACGCTTTATTTTTCTATTACAAAAGCTAGGCAGGATTCACCGTCATTGCCAAAGCAGCAATAACACAGAAAAGGAGCGATCGTCCAAATCCATAACCCCTCGGCTTTGTCACTGTCCCAGTCATATCCTTCAGAAGCTACTTTTTAGAGAACACACAGAGGCAGAACGGCACAAAATCACTCACCGAAGCAACATAACATTCTACCTCCCCGAAGCAGATTTCACAACAAATATGCACGTCTCTGAGCCTTACCATCTTAACAGTGGCCACAAACTGCACACAGGAATTCCTGATTCAACTCTATTCAAGAGTACTCTCCCACAACTGCATTAATCTTCAATGGACGTTTGAAATTCAACCATATTTATTACCCTCAAAGAGCTATCCTGGCCGCCTTTTAAGGCCTTCATCATCTTCAAAGCCTCCTACCTTACGTAACAAGCTAATAGATCTTGATAACGCGTCCAGCCCTTATAAATGACCTGTACCTGGACACGTTGGAGGTCGGTTAACCTTTTAGCCGAGTCGGGCTCTCCTCATCCTTTAATAGTCGGGTCACTTAGATCAATAATCAATAATTATTGTAATCGGTATTCAATACTCAATTAATAGATCAAAATAACACATCAGAAATCAATAACAGTTGGTATTTCGGTGCACCATGACCTTTCAGTCATGAATAACCACACCAGTTTATTAAAAGTTAATTAATTTATTTCTCTATATTAACAAAGCTAGCACAATGTATATAAGTCACAAAACCAAATAATATATGTATACGAACATTACTAGCTGTCCATAACGGCGGAAGAAATGCAATCCACGCAAAATCTGAATTATGATACACTCAGTTATGGCAATGCAAATCACTAATATGAGTAACTGTATTTGACTAATTTCATACATTGGTCTGCATAACAAGATTTAAATTTTGCATGGTGCATCGAATGAATACCTCGAGTAACCTCTAATTAGCATTGGCATGTGGGGTTTCATGCAAAACGGATTTAGTCAACACAAATTTGGAAAACTTCTAGCTTGGGCCCTATCAAAATAGCAGTTGGTACCTAAAAGGAAAAACACAATGCATAACACAATTATCCTTTCATATTTACTAAATACAATCAGCATTCAAGAAAGTCTTCGTCCCTCAGGTACCAGTTCGATCTGCATGGGGCAGGTTTCAAAGGGGCAAAGTTAAGGGCAAGCTTCCTTGCAGCGGCAAGGAGAATGGGGCAAAGTTACTGCATGGGCAAGACGGGGCAAATCAAAGTTAAAGTCTCTAGGTTGAGAATTCTTAAAGTCTCTTTCTCTGGAATAGCGAAAAGGGCATCAGGGTGTCGTCCAAAATGGAGTCTGGCATCTGGCTTCAAATTGGCATCAAGGAAAATGGCTGACTTCTCTTTGTCCAGTGGGTTTAAGTAAGAAACATTCCAAATTCTGCAGGGTCTTCCATTGGAGGGTTCATTGGTTGGTTTCAAATTGTCCAATGAAAATTGTCTTTCTACTAGCACTCATTTATGCATACATTGTCCTTGGAGCCTTGGAACACAAGTTGCAACATGGGTTGCCAATTATTTCGATATCTGTACCCTCATTGTCCGCACCTGCAAAGACTGACCTTGCTTCAAAGGGGATGAAACCGGCCTAGTACGAAACCTTGGAGATAAGTATATTAGTCATCTCTACTGGAAAAATACAACTTTAAGCAAGAATATATGTTTCATTAGTTCAAGGAAAAGCAACACAGTTAGAATTTGAGACCAGGCAACTAGGCCAAAGCCTCTACTAAATTTAAGCTAAGCATAAAACAGTTTTAATAAGAAATCATGGCACACATTTGTAATTATGACGGATTACTACAATTTTTCAATTCTTCATGATTAATAAAGCTCGTTTACAAATATGGCGAACTACCCTGAGGGCACAATTTTCCCCATACATTATTTTCTTTACTAAAATCACACTACATTATACGATTTCGGTTACATGATATATGAATATATGTTGGACCTTCTTTTCTGCGTCATCAATCCCTCCTCTGATGACTAATTATGTCATCACATCAAATCTACCCACAAATTTTATTCCATTAAAATTCTGTTTAGTAATTTGGCGCTTCAGTCAATTCCCTTTTTCTTTTAATCCCTTTTGATTTTTCTCTGTATATTTCTACCATTTTGGTTTGTTCTTTCTCTTCTCTTTTCCTCTTATTTCTTGTTTTCAATATCTTAATAGCTTTCCATGTTCCCCAAATACCTAATAAACAAATTAATATTATTAATATTCCCTTTACTATTTTCAGTAACAATCTGTTCCAAACGTTGCTGAGCCAATTTCCCACAGAATCAAATCCTTTTCCAACTTTCTCCCAGACTCCTGGTTCTTTCAATTCCTTTAAATCTGTACTTTCATTAGTTAAATTCGTAAGCATCTGTCTAATTTTTCCACTACTGTCTGGTATATATGTACAACAGTGACGTGTACGAAGCATTTTGCAAACGCCGCCATCCTTTGCTAAAAGAATGTCTAAGGCAAGGCGATTTTGAAGAGTCATATCTCTTTCTGCAGCGAGTTCAGCATCCATCAGGATTATAGCTCCTGAGAATTTTGTCAGCATGTTATCCACAACAGTAGATAACTTTCAAATTTTAATTGAATTCAATATGACTCCCATTGAAGGAATCAATGCTCCAAATATATCTCCTACCACTCCAGAAGCTGTTTCCCTTTTCTGAACATGATGTGATTCAGACAGCTTTGGAAATTTCTTTAAGTCGTCCAGTTGATAAACCTTTGGGAATACTATTCCCAAATAACATCTCCCATACCATCCTTTAGGAAGACGATAATAGGCGTTAAGTCCACAAATATAATATACCCCTGGAATAACTGGGTCTTGTCCATTCAGCATGAACGTCCATTTGGGTTGGAACAAAAACGTATGTTTACATTCACTCGTTCCCACAAAAACTGTGTCATAATAAGATTTATGTCTATGTATACAGAATCTCCCTACGTGCAATGTATCTAAAGCTATTTTCCCATTGTG
Source organism: Pleurodeles waltl (assembly GCF_031143425.1). NCBI lineage: Eukaryota > Metazoa > Chordata > Amphibia > Caudata > Salamandridae > Pleurodeles > Pleurodeles waltl. The sequence goes on from NC_090445.1 coordinate 1,627,309,598, forward strand.
TCTTTATCGCGGCAAAGGCATAGTTATCTACAGATGTTCTTTTGTGTAGTTCCTTCTCTAATGTCTCCTTCATTTCTTTCCTCCTATCGTCAGTGTTATCTAAAAAACTTATCTCCTCCGGTGAAAGCAAGCATGTAAGGTTCTCTCTATGTGCGTGAGCTGTGTGAAAAGGTGACAACGGCTCAAAGAAGCCCCTCATCAATTTTATATAATAATCCCTGGCAGCTTTACTCAGGTATTCGATTATGGGGACATATGCAAAGGTAACATCGTAATTAGAATAAAAGTAGTGAATATACTCTTGAGCATAGAACCTAGACGTTATTATACTACATGTAATTCCATACGTAAGAGGCATGCTATGATATGTCACCCCTTCCACTACTGAGGTAGGTATTTGTGTGCACACATAACAATCTTTCACATCCATTGTCTCAACATACTCACTCAACAAGCGATAGAAAACGTTAGACGAAAGTTCTTTTTTATCATGCAAATGTCTTTCGTCTTGTTCGAGTTTCTTCAGAGCTGTTAGTTCAATAGTAGTAGGTTTAGAAGTAAAAGCATCATTCATCCCTTTCTCATCCTTTCCATGCATTCCAAGAACTAATGCTAAAATGATTAGTACACATGCAGTTATTAGACCTATACACATGTATTTACAACACTTCATTTTATGTCCCTCTGTAGTGTAGCCTGTCATGATCTATTTAGAATCAGAAAGTTGAAGACACTTTATCAAATCAGATTTGTAAATATGTATAAAGCTGAACGAGTTCAATGTTCACACTGTTTTCTTTAGCAGCTTAGTCTCTTATCGGATAGCAGCTTTGTCGCAAAATTGGTTTCAAAGTCAATCAAGTTAGGAATGTCTTAGCCGGTTCAAAAGTCAATCAGGTTATCAATGTCTTTATTCGGTAATATTCATGAAAATTCACTTCTCAAGTGCCAAAGTGTCGTTCTGCTTCTCGTTCTCAAGACTGAGTGACAGGAATTCGTCTGACCAATCGTTAGTGGCTAAGTATGCCCACTCCGGACCAGAATATCTTTTACTCAGTATTTGTTTTCTTTTCAATTTTGCATCTCTCCTTGACTCTTTCTCGCTGGTACTTTCTTCCTTGGCGAAGTCTTTCTCTTCACTTGGTGCTGCTATGGCGACAGACACTTCTTTTCTTTTCTCTTTCGCCTTTGGCTCTTCACTTTCGTTTAATGTTTCTCTGATCCTTAACTTTATTGGCGATATGCTTTGTCTTCGTTTTGCACTGTTTCCACTTGATGGACCTGCAACCGCTTCTGAAGGAGTCTGAACTGTTTCGCCCTGTCCTGCTTTGTCTTCTCCCTCTGGGAGGTCGATCAAGTTTTCCTTTTCTTTTCCTGCATCGTCTGCTTCTGGGAAAGCCCTCCTCTGATCAGGCTCTCCTGCTCCTTCACCTGTCTCAAGTTCTTTGTCACTGTCACCTGCTTCAGGCTCTTGGTCACCTTCAGCTGTTTCAGGCTCTTTGTCACCTTCAGCTGTTTCAGGCTCTTTGTCACCTTCAGGACCTTCGTCACTTCCTGAGTCTCCTCCTTGGTCCTCCCCAAATGAATCAGTTGCCTCGTCCTCAGAAAATGTTTCTCCTTCCTCTATTTCTACCTGTTTGTCTCTAGGTCCTCTTCGCTCTGTCTCGGTGTTTGGTACTCTGGTGTCAGACACTGGTGATTTCAGTGCTTCAACTTCCTCATCCGTGGGGCACGTCACCCTCTTCGTGTGACTGGCGTGAATCCAGTTGGGAACTCCCGCACACTTCACAGCAGTGGTAGTTGTCAGAATCACTTGGAAAGGTCCTTTCCAACGGGGTTCCAAACACGACTTCCTCACATGCTTCTTTATCACGACCCAGTCTCCTGCTTTCAGGGCGTGTCCTGGACCTTGGATTGGTGGCAAGGTGGTTGCCTCCACCTGGTGAGAGAAAGAGCGGACCACATCAGCTAGACCTTTGCAGTAGTCTAACACCATATCATCTGTAATATTCAATAGAGCATTTGCAGGAACTGCTGGAAGTCTCATGGCTCTGCCCATGAGGATCTCGTGCGGGGACAGTCCAGTCTTTCTGTCAGGGGTGTTTCTCATTGAGATTAACACCAAGGGCAATGCGTCAGGCCATTTTAAGTTTGTTGATGCACATATTTTTGCCATCCTCGATTTCGATGTGCCATTCATTTGCTCCACTAGTCCTGATGCTTCAGGGCGGTAGCTACAATGCAACTTTTGCTCAATGTTCAGCGCTGCACAAAGTAATTTTTTTACTTCGTTATTGAAGTGACTTCCCCTATCTGATTCTAAGGAGATCGGGAATCCGAAGCGTGGTATTAGCTCTCTCAAGAGTAGTTTTGCAACTGTGAGACTGTCATTTCTGCGTGTAGGGTATGCTTCAATCCAGTGACTAAAAATGCACACAACCACCAACACATACTTCAAGCCTCCATGCACAGGCATCTAAATAAAGTCCATTTGCATCCTGCTGAAGGGACCCCCTGCTCTTCCAATGTGGCTCAAATTTACCACTGTTCCCTTCCCTGCGTTCATTTGTTGGCAAATGACGCAACGATGGCAAACTGCTTCAGCAACTTGACGGAATTTGGGGTTAAACCAATCAGTTTTAAATAGTCTAATCATGGCATCCCTCCCAAGATGGGCTTGTCCATGGTAGAATCTGGCTAACTGTGTCAAAAGACTGTTAGGCAGAACAAATTCCCCTTCATTTGAAACCCATAATTCATCTAGTCTCTTCACACATTGCGGTTTGGTCCATGAGAGTTTCTCATCTTCACTGACATCATTCTGTAAGGACTTCAATTCATCCATTGTATCTACAACCTTTAGAGCAAAAATTTTGCTTGGTTCAAGTTCTGGCTCATTTATCAAGTCCCATTCATCCCTGAGCAATATACAGTTCAATGCGCTAAACCTTGCGACTTGATCCGCATATCCATTTCCCAGAGAAACATAATCTTGTGCCTTCGAGTGTGCACTGCATTTTACCACTGCTACTTCTCCTGGTAACTGGATGGCGTGTAACAATTCTCTTATTCTTTCACCATTTTTCACTGGTGACCCTGAATAGGTCATGAAACCTCTCTGTGACCACAATTGTCCAAAGTCATGCACTATTCCAAATCCGTACTGGCTATCAGTGTAAATGGTAACTTTCATTAATGCGGAAAGTTGGCAAGCTCTGGTAAGGGCTACCAGTTCCGCCACTTGTGCAGAGTAAACTCCTTGAAGCCAAGATGCTTCCAGAACACCTGTTACTGTACATACAGCATATCCTGCTTTCAATATTCCCAGTGCATCTCTTAAACATGAACCATCAACAAAAATAACTTGATCATTTTCTTCCAATCGGGTATCTTTGATATCAGCTCTTGGTTTTGTGCAAAATTCAGTCACCTGAAGACAGTCGTGCTCGATGTCTTCAGCATTCTCAATTTCGGCATTTTCACTGGGAAACAAGGTTGCTGGATTCAACGTAGTGCACCGTTTCAGCTGCACATTAGGTGATACCAGAATTATTGTTTCATACCTTGTGAGCCTAGCACCAGTCATGTGCTGCGTTCGAGAACGTGTCAAAAGTATCTCAACTGAGTGAGGGACCATAACTGTTAAAGGGTGCCCCATCACTATTCCTTCACTTTGAGTTAGGCTGATACCAACTGCAGCTACGGCACGCAAGCACCCTGGCAGTGCTGCTGCAACCGGATCCAAAGTAGCTGAAAAATATGCTACTGGTCTGTTTAGGCCACTATGGGCTTGAGTCAAGACAGACAAGGAACATGCATCACGTTCATAACAAAACAATGTGAAAGGCTTTGTGTAATCAGGCATACCTAAAGCTGGAGCCCTGCACATGCATTCCTTCAATTCAATAAAAGCATCCATCTCATCTCCTTTCAGCTCTATTTCATCCAGCGCATCTTTCTGGGTCAGTTTCAGTAAAGGCTTTGCTAGAGTTGAGAAATTGGGAATCCATTGGCGACAGTAGCTCACCATTCCCAAAAACTTTCTCACCTCCCTTCTCGTCTTTGGGGGACTCATTTGAAGTACACTTGTTATTCTTTCCTTCATAATTCTTCGTGACCCTTTCTCTATTTGGTGACCCAAATATTTCACTTTCTTCTGGCAGAACTGCAATTTTGAAGGGGACACCTTGTGTCCGTTCCTTCCCAAATGGTTCAATAGGGCAATGGTGTCAGCTGTACAGTCACTTTCTGTTTTGGATGCGATCAGCAAATCGTCAATGTATGTACTAGGGTTGACTCGAATGGTAACTCCAACGACTCCAAATCTTTCTTTAGAATCTGATTGAAAATTGATGGTGACTCCGAAAACCCTTGAGGAATTCGACACCAACTGTAGACTCTGTCTAGGAATTTGAAACAAAAGAGGAATTGGCTGTCCTCATGGAGAGGCACAGAAAAGAATGCTTGTGACAAGTCGATGACTGAGAACCACTCAGCATCACAGGGAACTTGAAACATTATCACAGCTGGATTTGGTACTATGGGACAACATTTGATTATTATGTCATTTATTTTCCTCAAATCCTGTACAATCCGGACTTTTCCACTCGGTTTTATTAGTCCCATGATTGGTGAATTACATGGACTGCTTAACACTTCTTTCAGTACTCCCTGTTTTACAAACTCATCAATGAGTTGGGCGACTTTCATGAGGGTGTCTTGTGCCATATCGTACTGTGGGGTTTGGGGAAAGGTTACATTGGGTTTTACAGTCACTTTCACTGGTTCTACTCCTTTGACCAATCCTACCTCTTTCCCAGTCATATCCCACACTTCCTTTCCGACTGTTTCCTGTAACTCAAACGGAATATCTGCTTCAGTGAGCATTGGATAAAGAGTAATCAAGGGATACTCTTCATCGACAGTTTCCACTTCGTCCCCTCCTACACTGTCCTCTTCCTCCCCATCACTGTTTGTCTGAATTTTAATTCCATCATTTGAACACATAATCAAACACCCTAATTTGCACAATAAGTCTCTCCCTAATAGTGATATCGGGCTTGAGTCAAACACCACAAATTTATGTGACCCTTGATAGTTACCAATTCTGACTTGAACTGGATCTGTGATTGGGTTCGTCAGGTACCTATTTGCCACTCCAACTACTTGAACTGTCCTCCCTGAAAGTGGCAAATTCAGTACTTCAATGCTCCTAACAGTGGAGCGTGGAGCTCCGGTATCAACCAAGAATGAAACGCGGTGACCCATAACTCTTCCCTCCACATACGGACCCTTTTGATCAACTTCCAAAGATGCTGCAAGCATACAATTTCCCTCCTCATCTGAACTTTCACTCTCCCATGCATCGTTTATTCCATTCTCACTGTGTAATGGGAATTGGTGCAATGTGTCATTTTGGTTCATTCCTTGACCCTTGACCTGTTGAGGAAGCATTGCTTGTTGCTGATCCATTGGTGCTAAGGGTATTTGCATTTGCTGATTAGGTACCATAGGAAACTGCTGTTGCATTGGCTGCAACTGTGCCCTTTGCACATGGGGCATTTGCACCTGCTGCGATTGTATGGGTTGTAAACCCTGCATGTGATTTACATTGTTTAGAAAATTGGGATTTGGACCTCTCAATTTCGGTCCTCTCATATTCTGAAATGCATTGACATCATTGTTTTGCTGACCTACACCTTCCTGCACCTACATTGGGCACTCCCGTTTCCAATGCCCAACGATTCCGCACGTGTGACATGGCATCACCTTCTTCATTGCCTGTATACCATTTGGAATCATGACAGTATTTAAATCAGGACCATTATTCACAAAACCTCCTCGGCCTCTGCCTCTCATCTGCGGCTGAAACATAGCATTTCCCTGTTGCTGCTGCTGCGGCATCTGTTGTTGAAACCCTTGCAAACCCTGCAAACCTGTCTGAGCTGCTCTAAGCTGCATCACCATCACCTTTTCCTTCAATCTTTTCTGCTTCGTCTCAATCTCATCACTGCAGTATTTTGCATAATTTAACACTTCATCGATCGATTTTGACTGCCAACAAATCAAATGAGTTTTAATCATCTGGCTGATTTCGGGTCTCAACCCTTCCACAAATCTGAACACAAAATGGAGCATGTCCTTTGCCTCAATCGTTTCCGTGCCACTGTAATTTTTAAACGCTTTCAACAACCTCTCATAATATGCATGTATTGACTCTTTAATCTCTTGGGCTGTCCTGTCAATCCTCTGCCAATCCACATTTTGCGACGCAACTTTTGTTTTCAAATGCTCGATCACCTTATGGTATAAGCTCATTACCGTAGGCAATGGTGCACCTGTGTCCCTATCTCTTTCTGGTTCGCTCGTCGGCCAACCTACAGCCCTTTTACAATCTTCCCACAAATCTGCCGGAACCACAATTTCAAATAAGGTATTCAGGTCTTCCCAGAGACATTTTGCGAGTTTCACAAATCTATCTGTCTGTTGATACCACTCGATCGGTTTCTCTCTTAATTTGGGAAAATCATCAGTAAAGGACTGAATATCGCACCTGTGCCATGGTACATGTACAAGTTTTCCCCCTGCCTTCTCTCTCATTGGCAACATGGTTATCAGATCATCATTTGGTTGTGCCTTCTCGTTTCGATCTGGGGTACTTTCCTTCCTTTTGTCCTTTTTCTTAACCCACCTGCTTTCCCATTTATCTAAGCATCTCCAGACCTGCGCGCTCTGCAGTATCTCCTTAAGGTGTGTTTTCATCCCTGCAGACCTCATGTGTTCAAAGTCTTTTGTCTCAAAATCTAGCCTATAACTTCTGCTCAAGTGCTTGGTCTTACCTATATCGATCTCATTCCTGTCTGCAATTTCTTGTAATTGTTTATTTATGCTGCTTACTTCTCTTGTAATTCTAGGGCACATGTATCTCAGCTCTTCTTCTGTGTATGATTCTAATCTGTTCAAACCCATTGTTCCCTCTACTAGTTCGTCTGCTTCCATGCCCAATCTTATTTTATTCAGGTACTCTTCTCCCTTCCCGCTGGACGTACTCTGTGGTGAGTTCAGGCTGTTGAACCATTGTGTCAGATGTTGTGCGTTCAGTCCCATCAATGTAGCACTTACATCAACTGCTACTGATGGCCGCTGTAACGTTTCAGTCTTTGAGGTTAATGGTACTATTAGTGGTGGACTTGACCTTACCACAGTTGACGGAGCACAAATTGGAATTGGACTAAATTCCGACAAGGACCCAAATTCATTTGGCAGTGTCGCTATCGGAGTTGTTTCTGGAGTGTTTTCTACGCATCTTCTCCCTGTTCCACTTGGTATCACTACCCCTTGATCGCATGCGTTTGAGTTTGTCTGTATGTACAGTGGTACTGGTGGACCTACAGTGATAGGCAGAGATATTGCGTCTGGATTCTGTCTGTTCCCCGAATTCTGTGGCATGTTAATCCCCACATTATGGTTCATCACTTCTGGCATACCTAACTGGTTCTCTGTTACTCGAGTATACCTCAGCACTTCTTGTGCCTGCTTTTGAGGCATCAAAAACTGAGTTGGTTCAGCTTGAATCAATGTCGGTCTTTGATAATTTTGTCCTCCCTGTGCCATTAAATCAGAAGTCATTCCCACGTTATGCTCATCACAGCAGTGCCTTTGAACCTGTGGCTTATAATTATCAACAGGTTTCAATTTAGGCACATCAGGATATATTCTCTGGACCTGTGGTATTTGTGGTGAGAAAGGCATATCGGAACTGCTCTGCCTTTGAGGTATTCTCAAATTCGGTGTTACATGACCCTGTATTGGTTCTGGAGGGGCAGTACTAATGCTTGAGCCTTTTTTGCTTTCCACATATGGTAGCGGGCGATCATTCAGCAATTGTATAATGAACTCCTCATCGTCTGACTCGTCTGACCTTTTCGAGTTTCTGTTGTTCTCTCTATCTCTGGACTGACTCCTGTTTGTCTTATAGGTAGCTTTCCTTCCTTCCGTCTCCGCTTCATCAGTAATTGCTGGAAACAATTTAATCCCCTGCAATACATCTGATCTCCAAACCTTTGTGTGTTATCCCATCTAGCATCCGCTAGTGTCTTTTCTACTTTTCTTATTCTTGTCTCAAATTTCTTTTGTTGTTGATTTCTGGCTATTAGCTCCCAAATTGCTAGTGCCTCAAACTGTGCTGGTCTAGGGGGTACTTTCATGTCGTATAGCGCAAATCTTAGATTCTCCAAAACCCTTAGATTAAACGACCCATGGATAGGGAACGCTACACTTCCATGCTTCTCTGTTAATTTGCACCATTGCTTTAGCCAAAGACATGGTGCTACCACTTTTTCTTCAATCACGATGTAAGCTGGTGTACCCTCAGGCGGTGTTTCTTCTCCTACATTTGCTTTCATATAAACATCTCCCCTCATTGCACTCTTAAATGCTTTGAAAAGTTTCATCTTTCCGTCTTTTATTTCTCTAAAATATGTAATCAATAAGTGACTTTAATTCCCGTAATACTCTTCGCTTGCCTTTCCCCTACCAATTGCACTTCACGGACTGTGTCCAATCCGTGCGCGACCCTTCTCACCAGCCGACCTATCCCAGCACGGCTCTTAGTGACGTCACACTCACACACTGCGGCTGACAAAGTCCTGCGGCTTGTCCTCTTTCGTTCGGCTTCACTCACAAACTAATTTCAGCAATATAACGCGAGCACTAACCAAAAGAAGAAAACAAATCTGTCGGTTTACTACAGGAAGGGTAATACAATCGCTTCAGAAGCCTTAGGGATTTTTCACTAGCCTCGGCAGTTATTCCGTCTTTCTCGGTTTCCCGCTTTCGCAAGCAAAATTTGACCCGCAAACTTTACTCTCAACTGATCAATGAACTATTCTAGTGCACCTTAGAATTTGTCAAATCTCAAAGTCGAAAATTTTCTTTCATTCCTCAATATTCATACCGACTTGTTGACCACGCCCGATCAACCTATTAAACCGAACAGATTACAACATCAATAAAGTGTCTCATACACTTTTCAACATACTCCGGAGTCTCTTGACCTTGCAGGGCCCGTCTCAACATCAACAACCACGTGGACAATTTTTCTGCACGAAGCGCTACACACACGTGAAGTTCGACGACTTCCCTACTCTCACACTTTGGAGTAACACTCCTCTAATATCTTTTAACCCCCCTAAAATCCTCTCAAACTTCTCAATTAATCTGCGGCAATAAGCTGTGCAAGTGCAAAACCCTAACCTCTCTCATACCGTCACTAGAAACGCCAAAAACATTCTCACACCTCCATGTCTTCCATTCGCAAGCTCCGAGATTCCGGGAAAGTCATTGGGGACTTAGGGCATCATCATCCCTCCAACTTGTTTTATCAAAGAAAATTCTAACTTGACTCCGTCTATTGTTCGGATGGGGTCCCAAAGGGCAAAACCATCCTCTGCTAGCATCTACTGATAACGCGTCCAGCCCTTATAAATTACCTGTACCTGGACACGTTGGAGGTCGGTGATCCTTTTAGCCGAGTCGGGCTCTCCTCATCCTTTAATAGTCGGGTCACTTAGATCAATAATCAATAATTATTGTAATTAGTACTCAATAATCAATTAATAGATCAAAATAACACATCAGAAATCAATAACAGTTGGTATTTTGGCGCTCCATGACCTTTCAGTCATGAATAACCACACCAGTTTATTAAAAGTTAATGAATTTATTTCTCTATATTAACAAAGCTAGCACAATGTATATAAGTCTCAAAACCAAATGATATATGCATACGAACATGACTAGCTATCCATAACGGCGGAAGAAACGCAATCTATGCAAAATCTGAATTATGATACACTCAGTTATGGCAATGCAAATCACTAATATGAGTAACTGTATTTGACTAATTTCATACATTGGTCAGCATAACAAGATTTCAATTTTGCATGGTGCATCGAATGAATACCTCGAGTAACCTCTAATTAGCATTGGCATGTGGGCTTCATGCAAAACGGATTTAGTCAACACAAATTTGGAAAACTTCTAGCTTGGGCCCTATCAAAATAGCAGTTGGTACCTAAAAGGAAAAACACAATGCATAACACAATTATCCTTTCATATTTACCAAATACAATCAGCATTCAAGAAAGTCTTCGTCCCTCAGGTACCAGTTCGATCTGCATGGGGCAGGTTTCAAAGGGGCAAAGTTAAGGGCAAGCTTCCTTGCAGCGGCAAGGAGAATGGGGCAAAGTTACTGCATGGGCAAGACGGGGCAAATCAAAGTTAAAGTCTCTAGGGTGAGAATTCTTAAAGTCTCTTTCCCTGGAATAGAGAAAAGGGCATCAGGGTGTCGTCCAAAATGGAGTCTGGCATCTGGCTTCAAATTGGCATCAAGGAAAATGGCTGACTTCTCTTTGTCCAGTGGGTTTAAGTGAGAAACATTCCAAATTCTGCAGGGTCTTCCATTAGAGGGTTCATAGGTTGGCTTCAAATTGTCCAATGAAAATTGTCTTTCTACTAGCACTCATTTATGCATACATTGTCCTTGGAGTCTTGGAACACAAGTTGCAACATGGGTTGCCAATTATTTCGATATCTGTACCCTCATTGTCCGCACCTGCAAAGACTGACCTTGCTTCAAAGGGGATGAAACCGGCCTAGTACGAAACCTTGGAGATAAGTGTATTAGTCATCTCTACTGGAAAAATACAACTTTAAGTAAGAATATATGTTTCATTAGTTCAAGGAAAAGCCACGTAGTTAGAATTTGAGACCAGGCAACTAGGCCAAAGCCTCTACTAAATTTAAGCTAAGCATAAAACAGTTTTAATAATAAATCATGGCACACATTTGTAATTATGACGGATTACTACAATTTTTCAATTCTTCATGATTAATAAAGCTCGTTTACAAATATGGCGAACTACCCCGAGGGCACAATTTTCCCCGTACATTATTTTCTTTACTAAAATCACACTACATTATACGATTTCGGTTACATGATATATGAATATATGTTGGACCTTCTTTTCTGCGTCATCAATCTCAACTATGAAAATCAATAGCTTGAGCAATGCTTCTTTATTTTCCAACGATGGCCTTCTTGTGTGTGCACATAAAGCGACCATCTTTGAATTAATTTTCTTATGCTTTTTGACAATCCATTCAGAGATGGCCATTGTAGACATTAGCAGCACATTAGCAATGACCATCTTTGAATGGATTTTCTTACAGCACACAAGCACTCATCGAAAGATGCCCACTGTACTTGAATGCACATGTCCACGCATAGGCAGCCATCTTGAAATAGCTAAATAACATAAGATAGCTGAGCTCAGATACTGTGGCAGGCTGCACACAGAGTTCAAGGGGATGGAGGGAGAAGTGATGTTGGGGGTAATTGTTAATAAAGAGTGTTGATAATGGGAGCACGGGGAAAAGGGAGAGAAAAAGAGTGGAAATTGACTGCCATATACACTGCAACACAAGGTCAGATGTCAGAAGTGGAAGGATACATGCAAGAATAGATGCAATCCAATCCAAATTCAGTGAGACTAAAATGCTATTTCACACTACTAACACAAGAGCAGGAAGGAGAACCATCAAATCAGGAGTAGGAAAGTTAGACAAGAAAGTCATCTAAAACTGAGTAAAGGGCTGACCCAGAGCCCATACTATGTTTTTTATTGTTCACATTTGGTCTTTGACAACAGGCAGGTAAAGGTGTTTGTAGACAAGACCACAAAAACAGTAACACACTGTTCTGTTTCTACCTGACAGTAAAAAGAAACATCATTGAGGCTCAATGCATAAAGAGAAGCCAAGATATCACTAGACTATAGATGAAGATGTGAAAAAAGTAAAGAAAAAGAAACAACCCTCCTTCATTTTAGGAGACATGGGGCCTCATTCCGACCCTGGCCGGCGGCGCCCGCCAGAATACTGCTGCACGGTCAAAAGACCGCCGCGGGTATTCTGGGTTTCCCGCTGGGCTGGCGGGCGACCGCCAGAAGGCCGCCCGCCAGCCCAGCGGGAAACACCCTTCCATGAGGATGCCGGCTCCGAATGGAGCCGGCGGAGTGGAAGGGGTGCGACGGGTGCAGTTGCACCCGTCGCGATGTTCAGTGTCTGCATGGGAGACACTGAAAATCTTTATGGGGCCCTGTTACGGGGGCCCCTGCAGTGCCCATGCCATTGGGGCCCCTGGGGGGGCATGGGCACTGCAGGGCCCCCCAGGGGCCCCACGACACCCCATACCGCCAATGCGGCCAAAAGCGCCAGGAACAGGATGGCGGTATGGGGCTCAGAATCCCCATGGCGGCGCAGCAAGCTGCGCCGCCATGGAGGATTCCCCAGGGCAGCGGGAAACCGGCGGTACACCGCCGGTTTTCCGTTTCTGACCGCGGCTGTACCGCCGCGGTCAGAATGCCCATGGGAGCACCGCCAGCCTGTTGGCGGTGCTCCCGCGGTCGTTGGCCCTGGCGGTTTTTACCGCCAGGGTCAGAATGACCCCCATAATACCGAATACTACACTGTATTGCCCCATAACTGGCACACGTTTCAAGAAAAAAGTGAAACAGAACCCTTCAAGAAGCATTTAACAAATCATTAAGGACATTTGCACCGATCCACTCAGTGCTCAAGGGCTCCCTTTACCCACAACGGAATCTATACTTATCTTGACAAATGCATGCAAAGTCCATAGAGTTTTAGCCTCCATTGTTGGATAATGTTTTTTGTAAAAAATCGTGAAGTACTATTTAAAATAAATGTAAAATGAAACGCTCCTTACATTAATAAGAAATGGTCAACCTTACCAGCAAGTATTACATATATTAAATACATTATTTTTAAGAGCTGGTATTAGGTTCCATTTCAGCCTTAGTTAAATATGTAGGAAGTGTACTTGCTCATCAGCCCATTATATGCACTTTATTGCTCCATGTCATCAGGGTTCGCAGCCATTAAACTTCAAGACTCAAGGGTCGTGTACGGAAGGTATGAAGAAAAAGGTTTTTTAGGGCCATATGTACGAACACTTTTTCCCATAGACACAGAATAGGTAAAAACCTTTGCTACATTTGGCCCTTAATTCTTCATGCGGGTGACACTTGTAGATATCAGTTTTAGACTTTGTGATCAAAAAGCCTAAATCTCAAAGTCCACATTATGTCAGATGAGAATGAGCTTTTTCAATGGAAAAGTTTGTACATGCTGAAATCAAAAGATATATTGTTAAGATTCCATTCACCTAATTTTTGTAAATGCAATTCTCACAACTTTCAATTTGTAATCACAGTCAATTCACATACTGTTCAACATAATAGTGTTAATCATCAAATGAACCACCATGCATTTTGAGTACCTAAAGTTTTGTTCGGGACTAATTACAACATTATCATAATTAATTAACGAAAATTCCTTTAGAAGATGGTAGCGTTTTCGAAACAAAGAATGGGCTCAGTACAACCAAGAAAATTAGATAATCATTGTATTTAACATGCTTTAGTTAGAAAGACAGCCTGCAGAATTTTGAACTACTAAGGAAATAGGAGAAAGGCATTGAAGAATATCGTTAAGGAAATATCATGATAGAATAAGTTTGGAACTAAGGCCCAGATTTACTAGATTCTCACACAGGGCAGTGCAGCAGCCAAAAAATCTGTGCTGTGCTGCGTGAGTAGGAGAGTGCCATGTTTACAGATATCCCCTCTCCCTAGCGCTGGCACTGATTTTAGCTGCTGAGCGCCACGCACACACCTCAGCGCCATAGTGCTATGTTGTGTGTGTGAGTTTAGCATAGGTTTTGTACTGGAAGGGTACCCTTTCAGTACAAAATACTATAAATAGACACACTTTAAAACTTTTTCTATGTTATATGCGTGCTGCGCAGTGCAGCACACATGCAAAGTTGGAAAAGAAAGGAGAAATGAAAATATTTCTAATTTTAATGCCTGTTTTTCGTCTGCTTTATTTTTTGGCACTAAACCCTGTCTATTAATGTTAGTAGATAGGGTTTAGCGTCAAAAAGCACAGGTGGATGCATGGGAACGCCTATGTACCGCCCATGTAACGCCCCCCTTGGCGCTAAGCAATGCAAAGCAGCGTTTAGCACTGGTTTGCATTACTTTTGGGGTACTTTCCAGTGCAAAACAAGTTTTGTGCTGGAAAGTAAATAGGAAAAAAAAGATTTTGCGTTGATTTCCGTCACTTTTGTGATGCAACATGGCATAAAATCTTAGCAAATATACCCCTAGGTCTCTAGGTTGTCCATACTTTAGAAGCACTGTTTTACACTAGCTCAGCAAAGCTCCATAAGTGAATCCGCTTTCACAAACTTTTCAAACACCTTAGCTCATCTGGACTCCCACTTGCACACATCCGATGCATACCTGTTGCAACACATAAGAGCCTCCTCTTCACTTCTTGAATTCTGCAAGAGCTGAAGACCTTGCTTTTGGAGTAGTTCCGCTGGGCTGTAGATGTGCTCAGACTCATACCTGCTCAGCACCACAAAAACCTCTGGGTAATAGTGCATTATACAAATCTGCATAACATAACATAAGAAATACTCTCATGATTGGTAGAGAAATTATACTTGTTTTATAAAATTAGGCGGTAGTGTCAATTGAAGAGGCAAGCAGCATGGCTAACCAAAGAAACAACATGGCTGTTCAGTGTCTAGCTACCAAACTAGCTGGCACATCCTGTTTAAACTATCCTGAAAGGAGTCTGGCATATCTATGAATGGTGGCTGTAGAATGGCATGGACTCCCTCTGCAGCAGATGAGCAAACCAGATCTCTGATTTGTTCAGAACAATAACAATGGTTATCACACTACAGATGCAGTCATTCCTCACCATGTCACATGGCTACATTAGACCTGGAGCTGCTGCTAGTAAGTGATACAGGAATCAGGGTTCTGGCTACCAGCATGAGGTTGACACAAAAATACAGCCTGTAGAGGGAGAAGCAGGGTCGGAAAGCACCTGCTGAGGTGAAGTCAATAAGGGAGAGAGACACAATGGGCAGTTGCGAGTGTGACACCAATGGGCTGAGGTGAGCGAGGCATGCTGCAAACCAAAGTGTATGAGGAGACCAATCGGGTGCATGGAGGGCTGGCAGAAAAATAAAGAGTCTAAAGAAGACATTGAAGAAAACAAAGAGATGATGGCCAACCCGCAAAGGGCTTCCATCCCTGCCTGAGTTGGGCCCCGGAACCCCATCCCTTCGGGCCTGCTCATTTATTTTAAGGGAGTGGGGCTACACACCCTCACTCCCCTGGCCTATTTTGCCCCCAGGGCCCTATCCCCTGGGGCCCAGAATATTATTAGAAGGGAAGAGGGACCATGTGGCCCCTCTCTCTGGTCTGATTTTGGCCCTGGGGACCCCAACTCCAAGGCCCGACCAATTACTAAAAGGTCAAGGGGACTGGGAGAGGGGACCGGGACCCACCCACCCCACCCACCCGACTCCTTGGGCTGAATTTGGATCCTGGGCACCTTCTCTGGGGTCTGGCCAATGATTAGAAGAGGAGTAAACTGTAAAACTGCTCCAGCTTACTGGGAGTGGAGTTTTCAACTTGAGTTGAAAGGACGGCTGCATTTTTTTCAGATCCCTTCATGCTGGAACAGTGCTGGCTCCTGCAGGAGGTGGGGAGCCGGCTGGGACCATGGGGGCCTTCAGGCTCCCCCCTGAGTCCCCATTATTCCACCCTGGGTGGGGCCAGGGCTCCCATGTACAAGTGGCCAGGCCCCGGGGGATGGGGTCCCCAGGGCTGACACTGGCCCAGGGAGGGGGGCAGTGTGGTCTCTTCCCCCTTTTAGTATAGCCAGGTCCCAGGAGATGGGGTCACGAGGGCCAAAATTTGCCAGTGATGGAGGGCTGCGCGGCATCCCCTTCCCATCCTATAATTGGCCGTGTCTAGGGGGATGTGGTCCCCGGGGCCATAATCCATCCGGGGAGGGGGGGGCACCTGCCCCTTCTCCCTTTTAGTAATTGGCCGGGCCAAGGACGATAGGGTCTCTGAGACCAAAATCGGCCCAGGGAAGTGCCGGGCTACATAGCCACACCCCCCTAATAATAATAAGCTGGGCCCCAGGGGATGGGGTCCCTGGTGCCACATTCTGCACGGGAGGGGTGCTGCGTACCCCTCCTCCCCATTTTAATCATTGGCAGGGCCCTTGGGATGGTGTCCCCAGGGCCAAAATCAGACTGGGAGTGGTGCTACACAGCACACTTCCCCTTCTAGTAATTAGACTGGCTATGGGGGTTGGGACCTAGGGGCCAAAATCCACCTGAGGAGGGGGGCACGCATCTCCCCTCCCTTAAAAAAAATTGGGCACGCCCCGGAGTATTGAGTCCCCGGGGCCAAAATCAGCCCGAGGAGGGGAGCCACAGGCGGACAGGCTACTCAGTCACAACAGTGACAAATATCTTGTCCGCCAAAATATAAATCCAATAGGAAATAATGGAATTAATATTTTGGCAGACGGGATATCCTTCACCGTTGTGACAGAGTAACGGATGTCCCGTCCGCCGAAATCTAAATCCCCTTAGGGGTTTAGATTTCTGTGGATGGGACGTCCATCACCATTGTGACGGAATAATCCGTCTGCCAAGCTCTCACTCAGACCCTCAGACTTCTTTTACTGATTCCTGACAACTAACTTGTATGAGACTCACATAACTACCTATCTGCTGGTATCAACGGATTGCCTGTGGCACTACCCCAGGCTCTGAAGAATACTTAGTCCATGACCCTCGAACCCAAACGTGTGCACCGAGTTTCCTTGCACTGGCTCGAGGCGTCTCTAATTAATCATCTCTCTTTACATAGGGCAGTGGTATAATGTGAAAAATGACACTCGAAAAGAAAAAGACAGTCAAGAACAAATAATTGTTTTTGAGAAAATATTTTAACAAGCAGATACTTAATGAAAAATAACAAATAGTTTTTGATTTCAATTACATCACGTTTGTGTCTATTCAAGAAAGTACGCTGATTATAGACATAAAAATAATTTAACTTTTTATGACAGTTTCAGAAAATATTAATGCATTTTTTAAAATGTTTACAACATGTTTAATTAATCAAGAACTACTAAACATTAATGCAAAACATAATTACTAAACACAGGTCTGGATTAGGATTTTTGCTACCTCCTTCTTATTATAAAGTAGATATTTTCCATTTCCTTTACATCCCTTGTGGAGAAGGAAGTGTTTCCACTAGGGTGTTATTCCATTCTTTTCATGGTTTGGGTTTTATTTGAAACTAGCTTTTTTCCCTGGATACCGAAGACATGGAATTTTTACTGGAGTTACCATCTATTTACCGTTAATTCCATGTGCAGTTTTGGCAGTAATGGGTTTGATATGACCAAATCTTGAGACTTTTTGCGGCAGATTTATGGAAAGTAGCGCTGCCATGTGTGCACCGTATTTAAAATATAATGGCAAAGGGCAGGGGGCAATAGCGTCATTCTATGTGACGCTATTGATGTACTCTGCAGGAGTAGTACCAAAATGTTGGCACTACTCCTGCAGAGTACATAGGAGCCCATTATAAATACTGGAAGCCCCCTTTTAATGCCTGCTCTGAGCAGGCGTTAAAAGTGTCAAAAAATGGCACATGGAAATCTCAAAGATTTCCTTGCGCCATTTTTTCAGCCCCCCTAACTGGAGGCGCCCCCCTTGCATACATTATGCCTAGCAACCATTGCACCACTTAGTAAATTTGGCATGTGGGAAATGCCACCTTAACTCTACATTTGCGTCAAAATAAATGCTGCAAATGTGGCGCAAGGTGGCGCTATTGGCTCATAAATATGCCCAAGATCTTTTAATTCCGCCCTTTTTTTAATGGAAAGTGTAGTAATGTAGTTGAAGATGAAAATAGGTCCACACAAAAGAGTTATCTTCAGTATTTAATTCCAAGATATCTTCTTAAGTTAAAAGGAACTCCAACCTCATCCCAGGCATCAGCACCTCCAACAGTCGAACTCAGAATGCTGTCACAACTGAGGAAGAATCTAAATGCCACAGGAGGAGATGGAAGATACCATACACTACAAATATACTATACATAATACCATAACTCCAAAGAATGTGAAATACAACCTAACACTAAAATAATACAAAATAATACTGCCTACAATATTATTTGAAGCTATGTACAATACTAAATACAATACTAATACAACACAATATTACACCACCCCCCTCCCCACAAACTATATTACAACAATTCTATTCAAATTCCAGACACGCCCATCATCAAGTTTTACAGCCCCCTTAAACACTTTAACAACCTCATGTATCGGACTAAATTGTGAAATGCTAGACTTGCGTCTTTCTGGCAACTTAACTTTAACTCTGTCCCCAACACGTACAGAACATTTTTTCACCGACTTACGAACATCATATATTTCTTTCCTTCTACACTGATGATATTTGTCTTTCTCTTTAGCATTCTTTTTGATAACTTCTTCATTTATACTAAAAGAGAGATGTTTTTTAAGCCAAGGAGGATTGATCTTGGTATGTGGCACAGGCTTTCTAAACAACAAAAAAGGAGTCTGGTCAGTGCGGGAATGTGGTGTGAACCTATACTCCTCAACTTTTCTCTCCACCAAACTTTCCCACTGAACCCCATTGACTTTAGCAAATTGAGTAGTTTATTTCAATGTTATATTGAACCATTCTACCATCCCATTTGTTTCTGGATGATAAAGTGCACATTTTTTGTGCACAATACCTCTTGAGGATAGAAAGTCACACATATATTTTGAGGTGAATTGAACACCATTGTCAGGCAAAATCACCCTAGGATTACCCTTCCTGCTAAAGACTTTAGAAAGAAAATCTACTACAACCTTTGAAGTTACTTCTGAAACAATCAACACTTCTGGCCAGCGAAAGAGCAGATCCATAAGCACTATAACATACTTAGAAAACGGCCCTGAAGAAATGGGTCCCATAATGTCAATAGCAACCTCTTCCCAAACCTCTTTGGGTATTTCTTTGATTATCAACGGTTGAGTTCTCACCTTGAGTGCTTTGTCTGCTAGGCGACACTCAATACATTCTCTGACTGTTCTTTCCAAAGCAATGTCCATCCCAGGCCACCAATGCGATGCCCTCATTCTTTCCTTGGTATTGCTTATTCCCTGATGACTGGAATGTGAGAGATCAAGAAGATGTTCTCGCAGGGAACACGGAGGAATGAGCTTGTTACCTCTCAACAACAAACCATCATGCAACCACAACTCATCCCACACTTTTTTGAAAGGAGAAATAGAAACATCTTGATCATCTTTCAAATTTCCAGACTCTAGCAACTTATCACTTTAGTGAGGTCTAGATCTTTACCCAACTCTTCACGCCACTCACGTTCTGAAACACACCAATCAATTATAGCACAAACTTGCACTTCCTCATCTGTCCACCACGATGTACAATTGAAATCATCAGATACATCATCAGATGTTAATCGAGACAAACAGTCTGCCGTTTTGTTGTCACATCCCGGAACATATTTCACAGTAAACCGATAATCCTGCAACCCCACCACCCACTTAGAGATGCGGGAGGATGCGCTATCCAGACCTTTCTTTCCAAAGATTTCTTGTAGAGGTTTGTGATCGGACCGTACTTCAAAATCAATTCCCCAAAGAAATTGTCTGAATTTCTTAATCGACCAATAAATTGCTAAAGCCTATTTCTCTATTGTGGAATAATTGAACTCTGCACCACGCAGGGCGTGAGATGCGAAGGCAATAGTAATCTCAGTTCCATTCCTTAGTTGTTTCAGCACAGATCCCAAACCTTTGTCGGAAGCATCTGTTATAAGACAACACGGAAGACCAGGTTGAAAACTGTTAAGCGATTGCGCAGAAGCCAGAGCTTTCTTAAGGTCCTGGAATTCCAACTCACAATTCACAGACCACACAAACTCAATACCTTTCCTAAGCAATGATCTAATTGAGCTCGATCTCTTAGCAAAATTGGGAATGTACTTAGCATAGAACTCTGCCATACCCAGGAACACTTGAACCTCTTTCTTACATGTCGGTGCGGACAATCCTACAATTGTGTGCACTAATTCAGTTTTCGGCTTAACTCCATTATTTGAAATAACATGACCCAAATATGTAATTTCAGACTGAAGAAATTTACACTTTTCTTTCTTCAGCGTAATTCCCTTAGATCTGAAAATTAAAAGTACATCTCTCAACTTCTTAATATGTTCTTCACGTGTGTTTGTGAAAACCAATACATCATCTTGAAAGAAACAAATACCTTCCAATCCCCCTAAAATGTCTTGCCTAAGTCTTTGAAATACAGCAGCCGCTGAACATAAACCAAAAGGCATGAGGTTGAATTTAAAGACACCAAAGGGGGTGATAAACGAAGTTAAAAGTTTAGAGTCTTCAGTCAATTGTACTTGATGGTACGCCAAGGTCAGATCCAGAGTGGAAAAGAACTTTGCATCTCCTAATGAGGTTATCATTTCATTGATATTGGGCAATGGAAATCTATCCTCAACGACTTGTTTGTTCAGATAACGGAGGTCAACACATAGTCTAACG
Organism: Pleurodeles waltl; assembly: GCF_031143425.1. Classification (NCBI taxonomy): domain Eukaryota; kingdom Metazoa; phylum Chordata; class Amphibia; order Caudata; family Salamandridae; genus Pleurodeles; species Pleurodeles waltl. Next base: position 1,627,330,190 of record NC_090445.1, read on the forward strand.
TCACCAGACCATTTAGTTGCCACAACTATAGGAGCAATCCATTGCGCTGCTTCCACTTCTTGAATAATACCACAGTCTTTGAGTCTTGCAAGTTCAAGTTTTACTTTTTCTTTTACACTCAATGGCACGTGTCTCACCTTGGAAACCATAGGTTGAGCATCCTTTTTCAAAATTATCTGATGTTTGAAGTCTTTAATGAATCCCACATTGGAATTGAATACATCAGGAAATTTATTGCATAGTTGATGTTCAAGGTCAGAAATTTCTTGGATAAGAACTTGCGGTAAAGCCTTGGGATTCAAAATAATTCCCAATTCCTTTTGATGGGGCCAACTCAGAATAGTATCTCCGACAACAGGCACATAAACCTTACCACTAATTTCATTCCCTTTGAAATTAATGCTCGCATTGAAGTATCCTTTCAATTCTATAGGTTTGCCCCCATACGAATAAGGTAATACATCTGGTGACAATAAGTCCACTTTACCTTCAAAAAATGACTTATAATCTTCAACTGAAACAAGAGATAATTTTGCACCGGAGTCCATCATCATTCTGACAGAAATTCCATTTATCGTAACCATATCTTTTGGGTATTCACAATAGATAGTAGAAATACAGTTAACATCGTTGACTATTTGTAAAACAAACGCTTGGTCTTCATTGTCATCAGTCACTTCATTGATTTTTATATTACTCTTGTTTGTAGATTTACAGTATTTAGCAAAATGACCCTTCTTGTTGCATTTGTTGCACACAATATGAATAGCTGGACAGTGTTTAAAGTTTGCTAAATGAGAAGGTGAACCGCATCTAAAACAAATAGTTTTAGATTTGTTTTTCATGTTTATAGAGTTCTTAGGTTTTGAATCAATTTTGTTTAATGATGGAGAAGCTTTAGATTTCTTTAAAGTTTCAATGCAGGATTCAGAATGTTCAATTTGTTTTGCAACCTTCAATACTTCGTCAAGAGTGGGATCACTCTTGGACCATAGGGCTTCCCTAATTTTTTCACTTTTGCACTCTAACATAAATTGATCACGTATACGTTCTTCCATGTTAGCTTCAAAATTACATAGTGCAGAAAGTTTACGGAGGTTCGTTATATAATCTTCAATTGATTGTTCATCCAATTGTTTTCACTTCCCAAAATAAAATCTTTGTAGAAGAATTGATACTTTGGGCAAAAAATGTGTGTCAAGACGAAGAAGAGTTTCCTCAAAATCATTCAAAGGAGCATCTCCAACAGCTCCATCTAAATTCGACACAACAGGTAAATTATCTAATATTTCTTGCCCTTCAGCACCTAAACAATGTTGGAGAAGTGATGTTTTCCTTTCTATTGATAAGTTGGTTCCGCAAACCTTTAAATATGTAAGAAAAACTTTTTTCCATTTTGACCAAGGAATTGTGGGTTCACCAGGAGCAGATAGGAAAAAAGGAGGAGGAGAGATGTTTTGCATGTTCTAGAGAAATATAGAGAAAAGATAAAGAATAAAAGAAAGGAGAAGATGTAACACACTGCGTGACAGGAGAGGAAAAATAACTGACACAAACAAAAATTATACTAAAAGGTATAATTTTTACTTATTGTTGTTAATATGTAATTTTAATATTAATAGTTATAATTACTAAATTAGTAATTATATATGACTAAATATATAAAAAAAAATGTACTGCACAACCTTCTTGCAAATAGCCGTAATGTTATGTTTCTATGATAAACAATACTTTATATACAATAAAGTGTATGACAGCACACGCGTCTAAGTTACCAGTATGGGTACAGACTGAAAGTATGAACACGCATAAGCGCGTGTTAGACAGCGTGCGAGGCAGAAATGAACATGCGAAAGAATTATTATTGTTTCAGCACACACGTCCAAGCTAACAGTCTGAATGTAGACTAATAGCTGGAACGCGCGTCAGCGCGTGTCAGACGGCGTGCGAATGCTGATACAGGCACGCTAACAAGATACTCTCGTTGCTTGGATATCGCGTGCAGCGTGCCGCGTGCCTCGGAACTAGAATGGCATGCGCATCTGTGTTTATTTTTAAACAAACACGGTGCTGGCAACGTTATAATAAAACCAACGCACTTTACAATAATAAATAAATAAGGATAGTGCAATAAAACGAAAGCGACCACAAAGTTAATAACTATATTATTAAACAAAAACATAAAGATAAATAGAAATTAATAAACAGACAGAGAAGAAGGTTAGGGCAAAAAAAATAATGGGAACATCCCTACAAATCACAGAACTAGAGCAAAGAGGGGTTAGAAATGAAAAGAGTAAGTAAAAGTAACAGTACCTCAGATTAGGAAGAGTAACAGAAAGGTGAAAACCACAATCCTATAGTCAGGAGCGAGTTAGAGTTCCTTAGAAAGCAGGGTTTCTTCACCAGGATCGTCGCCAAAGTGTAGTAATGTAGTTGAAGATGAAAATAGGTCCACACAAAAGAGTTATCTTCAGTATTTAATTCCAAGATATCTTCTTAAGTTAAAAGGAACTCCAACCTCATCCCAGGCATCAGCACCTCCAACAGTCGAACTCAGAATGCTGTCACAACTGAGGAAGAATCTAAATGCCACAGGAGGAGATGGAAGATACCATACACTACAAATATACTATACATAATACCATAACTCCAAAGAATGTGAAATACAATCTAACACTAAAATAATACAAAATAATACTGCCTACAATATTATTTGAAGCTATGTACAATACTAAATACAATACTAATACAACACAATACTACAGAAAGTCCTCGGAGACCCTTCTAAAGTGGCACATTTTATATCAAGGAAAATCGGATTTGACAGTTAAGAAGACTTGGGCCCAGATTAAGTAACATTTTGGGCCTAATTAGGAGTTTGCGGATGGGAAAGCCTGTCTTCTAAACTCCCGACAGGGTGACTGCCGCCTTTGTGGCGCCCACCCCACCATAGTTATTAAGAGTTTCCCACTAGGTCGGCGGGCAGAAACTGAGGTTTCTGCCCGCCAGCCTAGTGGCAAAACAGGCTACAACATTGTCTTCTGCTCGTAATCGAGCTAGCGACAATGCTGTAGCCCGCAGGGTACACAATTGCAATGTTCACTGTCTGCAAACAGTGAACATTGCAACAATGCTGGGCAGGGTGGGGGGCTGTACTGCCCATGCAGAGTGCATGGGCAGTGCAGGGGCCCCCATTGACCCCTGCACCTGTTCTCCACCAGCCTTTTCATGGCAGTGTTAGTGCCATGAAAAGGCTGGGGGGGGACAAGGTGGTAATCTGCAGGGCAGCACTGCATGCAGTGCTGCCCTGCAGATTACGATCTCTGCCACAACTAGGCCACCGGGATCATGGATCCTGGTGGTGCTGGCAATTCCTTAGTGGCCTGACTGCCAGGGCTTTAATGTGGCAGTCAGACCGTTGCCACAGCGATGGTCCTGACCGCCACAGCGAGTGTGGCGGTCTGAAGACCGCCACACTCGTAATGAGGCCCTTTGTGTTGTGGATGCACCACCTTTCTGGCGCAGTAACAATTTCCATTTGAAAATTGGACTTTAGATTCCTGAGAGGTGTTTTTTTTCTTTTAAATTTTCCGAAGTGAGAGTTCCATCATTTGAGATGTGAACTGCTGTCTTCATCATCACGTCTTTGGCCACTGAATAGGTCTGCACAGCCTGGAACAGAGCAACACTGCATTTAGAAATGTAACGATTACTTTCAGAAGTCTCATACAGACGAGCCACAATGATAAACTGCTCTTGTTAGTGGTATGACTGAGGACAATGTAATTACCAGCTGACATGAGATGTATCCTAAGAGAACCTCCACCATTTTCATTGTTAAATGATTTATTGCGCATAGGGCCTTTCTGATAATTATGCCCTAAATGTATGTCTAATCTTGAGCACTGTGCTTCTAATTGCAATCACACAAGGGTGTAAACCAATCAATACCGTTCTTCACGTATCTTTAGTCTCTCCCTTCTTCCGATTCTTTATCCTTGTAGCTATCTTCCCTATCCTCTAGTTGCAGCTTTTTTCATGCTTGGTTTCAGATTTCCATTTTTCTTTCATTTTCTATATTATCTATATTTTTATGCCTGTATACCTAATATGCCATCAACATATGACACTTGCAACCACATATGGTGCCAGCAATCATATTTGCTCTTCCTCACCTAGTCACAATCAAACAATCACATACACAAACACACACCAACCTTTATATCTGTGCACTCACATACACATATGTATGTGAATGCCCAGGTTTTTAGCTAAAGCATGCAAAAATACACATACATATGTGAAGATACTGGCAGGGCCTAAAACTCTCAAATTAACTATCAACTATACTTTCTACGCACTTTACCCACGTTTACTTTGCGGTCAGTAACAGTGAGATCTGTACTTTACATTTATGGAGGACATTCCTGGAAAACAATGTACTTTGGTCTACCTTACGTTTGACCACTGATGTCACCTTGATGGAGAATGTTGTGTAAAGTCTGGATGAAGCATGTAGCAGGACACTGATAATAAGTGCAGCTGACCTCCCAAGAGTAGTACACCCATTTGGCAGTAAAGGAAATAGTGATGGATCTCCTCACTGGATTAATCTGAGTCCAGTGTTATGGTTATTCATTGGGGATGCTACATCAACAACGTCGCCATGATATGGCAAGGACCAAGGAGACTTCTAAAACAATACAGGAATGATTTATCAATGCATGGACGGTATTTTAAAGTCACCAAAACCTTCTCTAAGCATCAAGGGCCAGATCTACTAAAACATTTTTCCATAGACACAGAATGGGTAAAACCCTTTGATACATCTGGCCTTAAGTGTATTACCTAGAGTTGACCATTTTTATTGAGGGTAACAGTCCACAGTAGGAGTCACAGAAAAGAAACAGCATCGAACTCCATTCAACATGCAGAAAGTTGCCACCCAAATAACATCATCCAAAACATACCCAGAGAAAAGGTTATGAGTGCAAAAGGAAACTTCAGTAGATACAGTAAATATCAAATCAGATCATAAGAAATCAAAACTAGTCTGTATGATAGAGGGTATAGCTCAAACATCCTTGATAAAGCCATGACAAAAGTCTCCAGAATGAAAAGGACACCTTTAATAAATGACAATAAACCTGATGATACAGAGGGAAAATAAATTATATTCATAACTGAATACAGCAATGGGCATCAGGTAATCCGCAAAACCATCAGGAAATATTGGTAATTCCTTAAAAACAACCTACCCTGCTCATGAATGGGATAATCAATGATTTCCCACAAATTGGTTTATGAAAAGAAAGAAATATAAAACAAATCTGCAGATCAATCTTTCAAAATGACAGAAATAAAAAAAATACCTTTCTAGACAAACCCAAAGGAATTTTTACTTGTCACAATGGCTCGCTATCAAGCTAGGGGAGGACAAATCAAAGGATTTTATCTTCCCAGAATACATCTGATCTCTGACTGTATCAAAGTGTAAGAGCACTATAATCATTTATACCATTAAATGCCCGTGCAATAGAATATATATATGTGTGGAGTACTATTTACCACTGAAACAAGACACCCAGGAGCACTACTGAAATAAAGATTACCCCAAATATAACACTAAATAACCCTAGTAGAACTCTATCAAGAATCACACCACTCAATAGAAATTTCACCTTCATGGGATTAGAAGTAATACATAAAAATGCCAGAGGAGGCAACCACAAACTAAAACTCCAGAGACAAGAGAGCAAACTCATTTTCAGATTCAAAACTGTACAAAGCAGCCTGACAAAGGACCCTGAAATGTTCTTAGGCTATAACTCCTGGTCTCTGACTTTTGAATAAAAAAGAGCTCTGGCCTGCATCAAACAGACTTTTGCAATTACACTCTAGGTTACTCTGACAGGTCAACACTACCCTTAAAACACCACTAACAAGAAGATTCCACCTACTTTTATTGTTTTAGCTACCTGTATTAAACGTCTGTGTGTGAATACGTTGTCTAAAATCATTTGATTGACATCTGCCCTACTATTGCATTTACAACAACAAAAATGGCAAAAAGAAATATGGAACTCCTAAACATCAAAGTTTAATTGATTTATGGAATTAAGTCCTACAATTATGAGGGATAAGCACTTTATTAACCCATGTCAACATAATGCATGGGCTCATGTGCGAAGACATTGAGGGGGTCAGAACCGCCAGAAGACCGTACCGCGGTCGAAAGACCGTGGCGGTCATTCTGAGTTTCCCGCTGGGCTGGCGGGCGACCGCCAGAAGGCCGCCCGCCAGCCCAGCGGGAAACCCCCTTCCATGAGGATGCCGGCTCCGAATGGAGCCAGCGGAGTGGAAGGGGTGCGACGGGTGCAGTTGCACCCGTCGCGATTTTCAGTGTCTGCTTGGCAGACACTGAAAATCTTGGTGGGGCCCTGTTAGGGGGCCCCTGCAGTGCCCATGCCATTGGCATGGGCAGTACAGTGGCCCCCAGGGGCCCCACGACACCCGTTACCGCCAGCCAGGTTCTGGCGGTCAAAACCGCCAGAGCCAGGCTGGCGGTAAGGGCAGCGCCGCCATGGAGGATTCCCTTGGGCAGCGGGAAACCGGCGGGACACCGCCGGTTTCAGAATGCCCATGGGAGCACCGCCAGCCTGTTGGCGGTGCTCCCGCGGTCGTTGGCCCTGGCGGTCCCCTGAGTTTTTTGTGTTACATCAGGAGTGATTACATAGTGGGAGTTACATCAGGAGTCATTGCAGTTAAGTTTTCAGTGTTTTACGTTGCAGGTCTTAAGTGTTTGTGTACTAGCACATGTATACTTTTATTTACGGTTATGTCATTGAGAATTGTAAAAGTAATTGAACTTACATGTAAGTAAAAATGTTTTCATTAATTTAATGTAATTAAATCATTACTTTCTAGGGGTCTGATTTATGAAGATAAACTTACTCTTTTGTGTATGTTTACTATTTTTTTAGTATTCACAAACTACGAGTTTAATTTTACTAAAATTAATTGTCTGACCATGGAAGACTTCAAACTTGTAACTGAGACACCACACATAAAAAGATAGACCTGCTCAATGTTTTATGTGCGGAGTTCTCTGTTCTGAACTGCAGAGTCTCTGCAGTCCTTAAATTACTATTAGTAAAGAAACTTGCAGTTTGTGAATACCAAAAATAGTAAACTTACACAAATGTGTAAGTTTACCTTTGTGAATCAAGTCCTAAGTGAATATTTTGTTTTTCAAAATAGAATGAAAATATGGGTTTATGGTTGTAATATTTGTAAATTTATATAAGGTCATTTATGAGTTTTAGGAGTTTAGGGGTGGTTAGTACATGGGAGTTTTTAGGGTTCATAGATTGTTAGTGTATACTGACTGGTATTGAGAAGCCTTTAGGAATGAGGGATGGGTAGATTGCAGGAACCTTTAAAAGCTCAGAGAAGTGTAGTGTATAGGGGACAGTAAGGCGATTTTAGGGCTCAGGGGTGGGTAATGTATAGGATAGTAAAGAGTCTTTGGGGCTCAGGAATGGGTAGTGTATATAGGTAGTGAATATGCTGGGGTGGAACTCATAGAGTTACCTAAAAACTCAGACAAATTCGACAGAGCTCAGTGAGTGGTGGTATTCCTGTACTTTGCGCTGATTTTTAGCACCAGGAGCTTGTCCCACGCTGTAAAATCAGCACAAAGTGTGACACGCGGCACTCCAGATGGTGCTACTTCAGTTTGCCTCTCAAATAGATTTTCTAATTAAGCAGCAGCTTTCTCAACACGAGTGACACCTTATGCAGCATGAGTGATAGCGACCTGCTGCGACCGCCTCGGTTGAGAAGTCTCGCCGGGAAGCACTCTAGCACCCAATTTTCTCACTTGCACCCACCAACTTAACGTTGATGAGCCGTGCGTGAGAAAAAACTGCACCACACAGTGGTTGGCTGAGTTTTTTGAGAATTCCACTCTGGCGTAGGTAAAACTCTGCAAGTGGAGTTTACCACCCATGCCCAGTAGTGAGACATTTTGGGGGCTAGGGATGTGAAGTGTATTGGAGCAGGGAGGAGTTTTTAGGGCTCAGTGATAGGTAGTATGTAAGGGTAGTGAGACATTTTTAGGGCTAAGGCATGGGTAGTGTGTAGGGGAAGTCAGGAGTTCTTATTGACCAGGGATGGGTTGTATATTGGGTAATATTGATATTTTAGGGCTCAGGGATGGATAGTATATAGCAGGACTTCAGACCTTTTAGGGATCCGGTAGGGGTGTAGGGTATAGGGTTTGTGAGAAGCGTTTAGGCTCAGGGATGACTGGTACATAGTGGTAGTGAGAAGTTTATAGGGCTCAAGGTTAGGTAGGGTACAGCAATAGCTACAAGTTTTTAGGATTCTGGGAATGGTAGTTTAAAAAATTAAAATATATTTAAATTGAACTAATTACCTTGGACTAAATTAAATTAAATTAAAAGTAATAGTAATTTAGTGTAGAACAAATACTTTAATTAAGAGCTAAAATTAAATTGAAATTGAATAATTACATAAAATAATAAAATAATACAATTAAAATGGAATTTAGCCAGCGTGCTTTTCCAGCACGCGCTCCACCCCCCCTTGGGTACCGGGTCCTGTGCACGGAGCATTTGTTTGGTGGAATATATATATATACATATATATATATATAGATATACGTATATATATATATATATATATATATATATATATATATATATATTTATATACGTATATATATATATATATATTTATATATATATAAATAGAGAGAGAGAGAGAGGGAGAGTGCTTTTCAGGAGGAGGTTAAGACTGTGACCATGAGGTTCAGAGCCAAGGTTTATGGCCAGAAGGTTATTAAACAGGCAATCATGAAGGTGGAGCTATGTGAATGGACTAAACTGCTTTATGCAGTTAAGGATGAGACCAGCAAGGATACTGAGAGCATTAGATGTATTACTACCTTCTATAGCCAAGCCTTTGGGGTAAGAAAGATTTTGTGTGCAAATTGGCCCATTCTCAAAACTGATAATGTCCTGGAGAATTTAATTCCTGAAGCTCCACAGAAACCTTTCCGGAGGAGAAGGTCACTGAAGGACAGCCTATGCCATAATTTAGTTACTACTGATAAGAGGGCGGAAGTTCAGTGCATGGGTTTTGTCTGTTGTGTGCACTACAAAGCTTGTGCTGGTAGCTAGAGCTGTACTGAGATCAGAGTCTTGGGAAGTAGGATTTTTTTTAAATAAAGTCAATGTACAACTGTAACACTACCTACTGAATATATGGTCTGATATACCCAAGGGATACACAGTATATTGAGAGTATGATCCACAGGGCTAAAAAGCGTATTCTTGAACATAACAATATGGAACAACAACCAGCAGTAACCAGTAGCCAGACACTTTTGTGAGTCACACTTTCAAAATGACAAGTTTCTAGAGTTCATGGTGCTTGATGCTATTGCCCCTGATTTGCATGGGGGCAATAGAGAACATATATTGAGAGTCCTTGAGTCAAGATACATTTTGGACTTCAACAATATGTGGGTCTTTACGAGTTTGGCACACTCAGGACTGCGATGTCGGCAGTCGTACCGCCAACAGGCTGGCGGAGAAGAGCGCTAAATTATGACCATGGTGGTATTCACAACAGAATACAGCCAAACCACTGCCGGCACCGCCACTGCGGTCAGACCGCCACAGTTGACGGTAGCCACCTGTAGACTGGCGGAGACCATGTTTCCTGCTGACAGTTTACGAGGCTGCACACAGCCAAGGTTTCTGCCACGGTCACATCTCCACAGAAACCCTGGCAGAAACCAACAGTATAAATGGAGACACTCACCTTAAGGAAGCCATACCCGTTCAGAGATGCCATGGAACCAGAACTACACATCTTCCTGCTGCTCCTGCTCACCCAGCGACTCCAGAACCAGCAATGACAACAGCAACCATGAGTAAACACACTTACCTGTCACTGCTGTAAAATGCCAAAGTACCTACGCACACACAACAGACCAATCAGGAAAGGGTGGCGAGTGTAACACATACATGTAAACTCACATTAACACGCACACTCACAGACAGCCACATAAACACCCTCACATACATAGTACACACACTACGGACATCACACACACACGGCAAAAACACACACCAACTCTCAATACACAGCACCAGCACTGTCACACACATCACACAACACCATCAAACAACACATCTACTCCACAACCATAACACCACCAAAGCACCGATAAGCACCCACAATGGACACCACCACTTGACTAATCATACATAAAACACAACGTAACAACACCAGAGCACTTACACACACAATCACACATCCAAACAACGAGGTATATGTCATACCCCGCAAACACATCTCACAAAAGATCTGACATACCATTCCCCACGCACACTCATGTAGACAGTACAACCACAAATAGGCACACCACACTGCAAAAAACACGTCAACACAAACACCACACAATACCAACACAATAACATGACTCCAACATACACATGGCCATCACACAATATACAGCCATCACTGGAGGACAAATGCTTTACATACAACCACACATGCTGCCCAGATACAACTGGTAGCACAACCACTGCTCACACAAAACATACTCACATACAAACAAAATCAGCCAAGACTGAAACTGCCCTTAGAAAATACAAGCAGGACAAAGATGAAACCTTTGAACCAACGACTGGTTGGCCGTAATATATATAAATAAATAAACACAAGTATTTAACCACTTCTGTGCCTTGGACGAGATGATCACGTCCAAGGCTACAGTTCCCCTGTGCCTTGGACGAGATCATCTCGTCCATGGCACAGGGGAACTTGGGGGCGCGCTAGCGCGCCCCCGTGCACCCCCCCCTGCCCCCCCCATGTCGGGGGTGGAAGGGGAAGAACTTCCCCTTCCACCCCCGACCCCCCCCACCCCCCACTGTGACGTCAGCGCGCGCGCGCGCTGATTAGTCACAGGGGCCTCCCTCGTCGCGCTGGAAGCTCTGCTTCCAGCGCGATTGAAAAAGAAATGCAAAAGCATTTCTCTTTCAATTACTTGGGAGGCCCGGAGGGGCTTCAAAGGGAAGGAAAAGTATTTCCTTCCCTTTGAAGTCTCTCCGAGGGTTTAAAAAGACGGATTGCTTGCAATCCGGTTTTTGAAACCCCACTAGACACCAGGGATTTTTTTTTTTTTAATTGTTATTGACAAAAGGGAGCGACCCCTTGGGCAAGGGTCGCTCCCAGGGGGGGCCTATTATTAGGCCGATCTGCCCCCAGGGGGGGCTGAAACCTCTAGGCACCAGGGACCATTTTTGTTTTTTTATGTTTCATTTTTTTTTTTTTTTGGTGGGGAGCGACCCCTTAGGCAAGGGTCGCTCCCCTTGGGGGATAATTATATTTTGGCCATTTGCCTATTTTGATGAGGCCAATCTGCCCCCAAGGGGGGTAGAAACCACTAGACACCAGGGAATTTTTTCTTTTCACGCAAAGGGAGCGACCCCTTAGGCAAGGGTCGCTCCCTGGGGGGGAGGGCAATTTATTTTAGGCCATTTCTGCCCCCCCAGGGGGTGCAGAAACCTCTAGGCGCCAGGGCAATTTTTTTTTTTTTTTTTCTTTTTTTAGAGATGGGGAGCGACCCATCAGGCAAGGGTCGCTCCCCTGGGGGGCAAATTGTATTTAGACCATTTCTGCCCCCCTGGGGGCAGATTGGCTGATTTTAGGTCAATCTGCCCCCAATGGGGCAGAAACCACTAGGCACCGGGGATTTGTTTTGTGGCGCCAATGTCACGCAGGGGGAGCGACCCCGTAGGCAAGTGTCGCTCCCGGGTGGGGTGGGGGTTGGGAGGGGGCAAATTTATTTTAGGCCATTGCTGCCCCCCCGTGGGCAGATCGGCCTAATATTAGGCTGATCTGCCTCCGGGGGGGGCAGAAACCTCTAGGCGCCAGGGCAATTTTTTGTTTGTTTTTTGTTTGTTTTTTTAGAGATGGGGAGCGACCCATCAGGCAAGGGTCGCTCCCCTTGGGGTCAAATTGTATTTAGGCCATTTCTGCCCCCCTGGGGGCAGATTGGCTGATTTTAGGTCAATCTGCCCCCAAGGGGGCAGAAACCACTAGGCACCGGGGATTTGTTTTTTGGCGCCAATGTCACGCAGGGGGAGCGACCCCGTAGGCAAGGGTCGCTCCCGGGGGGGCTGGGGGGGGAAATTTATTTTAGGCCATTTCTGCCCCCCCTGGGGGCAGATCGGCCTATTATTAGGCCGAACTGCCCCCAGGGGGGGCAGAACCCTCAGGGCACCAGGACAAATTTTTTTGTTGTGTTTTTTTTTTGTTTGTTTGTTTTTTTCGAGATGGGGAGCGACCCATCAGGCAAGGGTCGCTCCCCTGGGGGGCAAATTGTATTTAGGCCATTTCTGCCCCCCTTGGGGGCAGATTGGCCGATTTTAGGTCAATCTGCCCCCAAGGGGGCAGAAACCACTAGGCACCTGGGATTTGTTTTTTGGCGCCAATGTCACGCAGGGGGAGCGACCCCGTAGGCAAGGGTCGCTCCCAGGGGGAGGGGGGGCTGGGAAGGGGCAAATTTATTTTAGGCCATTTCTGCCCCCCCCTCCCGGGGCCGGCTGAGCTTGAGGCCAAACTCCACAGGTAGGCACTTTGCAAAAAACACCTCTGTTTTCTGTGAAAAAATATGTTCTGTCCACGTTGTGTTTTGGGCCATTTCCTTTCGTGGGCGCTAGGCCTACCCACAGAAGTGAGGTACCATTTTTATTGAGAGACTTAGGGGAACGCTGGGTGGAAGGAAATTTGTGGCTCCTCTCAGATTCCAGAACTTTCTGCCACTGAAATGTGAGGAACATGTGTTTTTTTAGCCACATTTTGAGGTTTGCAAAGGATTCTGGGTAACAGAACCTGGTCCGAGCCCCGCAAGTCACCCCTCCTTGGATTCCCCTAGGTCTCTAGTTTTCAGAAATGCACAGGTTTGGTAGGTTTCCCTAGGTGCCGGCTGAGCTACAGGCCAAAATCCACAGGTAGGCACTGTTTTCTTTAAAAAAATGGGATGTGTCCACGTTGCGTTTTGGAGCGTTTCCTGTCGCGGGCGCTAGGCCTACCCACGCAAGTGAGGTATCATTTTTATCAGGAGACTTGGGGGAACGCTGGGTGGAAGGACATTTGTGGCTCCTCTCAGATTCCAGAACTTTCTGCCACAGAAATGTGAGGAACATGTGTTTTTTTAGCCAAATTTTGAGGTTTGCAAAGGATTCTGGGTAACAGCACTTGGTCCGAGCCCCGCAAGTCACCCCTCCTTGGATTCCCCTAGGTCTCTAGTTTTCAGAAATGCACAGGTTTGGTAGGTTTCCCTAGGTGCCGGCTGAGATAGAGGCCAAAATCTATAGGTAGGCACTTCGCAAAAAACACCTCTGTTTTCTTCCAAAATTTTGGATGTGTCCACGTTGCGCTTTGGGGTGTTTCCTGTCGCCGGCGCTAGGCCTACCCACGCAAGTGAGGTATCATTTTTATCAGGAGACTTAGGGGAACGCTGGGTGGAAGGAAATTTGTGGCTCCTCTCAGATTCCAGAACTTTCTGCCACAGAAATGTGAGGAACATGTGTTTTTTTAGCCAAATTTTGAGGTTTGCAAAGGATTCTGGGTAAGAGAACCTGGTCCGAGCCCCGCAAGTCACCCCATCTTGGATTCCCCTAGGTCTCTAGTTTTCAGAAATGCACAGGTTTGGTAGGTTTCCCTAGGTGCCGGCTGAGCTAGAGGCCAAAATCTACAGGTAGGCACTTCGCAAAAAACACCTCTGTTTTCTTCCAAAATTTTGGACGTGTCCATGTTGCGCTTTGGGGTGTTTCCTGTCGCCGGCGCTAGGCCTACCCACGCAAGTGAGGTATCATTTTTATCGGGAGACTTGGGGGAACGCTGGGTGGAAGGAAATTTGTGGTTCCTCTCAGATTCCAGAACTTTCTGCCACAGAAATGTGAGGAACATATGTTTTTTTAGCCAGATTTTGAGGTTTGCAAAGGATTCTGGGTAACAGAACCTGGTCCGAGCCCCGCAAGTCACCCCTCCTTGGATTCCCCTAGGTCTCTAGTTTTCAGAAATGCACAGGTTTGGTAGGTTTCCCTAGGTGCCGGCTGAGCTAGAGGCCAAAATCTACAGGTAGGCACTTCGCAAAAAACACCTCTGTTTTCTTCCAAAATTTTGGACGTGTCCACGTTGCGCTTTGGGGTGTTTCCTGTCGCTGGCGCTAGGCCTACCCACGCAAGTGAGGTATCATTTTTATCGGGAGACTTGGGGGAACGCTGGGTGGAAGGAAATTTGTAGCTCCTCTCAGATTCCAGAACTTTCTGCCACAGAAATGTGAAGAACATGTGTTTATTTACCCAAATTTTGAGGTTTGCAAAGGATTCTGGGTAACAGAACCTGGTCCGAGCCCCGCAAGTCACCCCATCTTGGATTCCCCTAGGTCTCTAGTTTTCAGAAATGAACAGGTTTGGTAGGTTTCCATAGGTGCCGGCTGAGCTAGAGGCCAAAATCTACAGATAGGCACTTCACAAAAAACACCTCTGTTTTCTTCCAAAATTTTGGACCTGTCCACGTTGCGCTTTGGGGTGTTTCCTGTCGCCGGCGCTAGGCCTACCCACGCAAGTGAGGTATCATTTTTATCGGGAGACTTGGGGGAACGCTGGGTGGAAGGAAATTTGTGGCTCCTCTCAGATTCCAGAACTTTCTGCCACAGAAATGTGAGGAACATGTGTTTATTTACCCAAATTTTGAGGTTTGCAAAGGATTCTGGGTAACAGAACCTGGTCCGAGCCCCGCAAGTCACCCCATCTTGGATTCCCCTAGGTCTCTAGTTTTCAGAAATGCACAGGTTTGGTAGGTTTCCCTAGGTGCCGGCTGAGCTAGAGGCCAAAATCTACAGGTAGGCACTTCGCAAAAAACACCTCTGTTTTCTTCCAAAATTTTGGACGTGTCCACGTTGCGCTTTGGGGTGTTTCCTGTCGCCGGCGCTAGGCCTACCCACGCAAGTGAGGTATCATTTTTATCGGGAGACTTGGGGGAACGCTGGGTGGAAGGAAATTTGTAGCTCCTCTCAGATTCCAGAACTTTCTGCCACAGAAATGTGAGGAACATGTGTTTTTTTAGCCAAATTTTGAGGTTTGCAAAGGATTCTGGGTAACAGAACTTGGTCCGAGCCCCGCAAGTCACCCCTCCTTGGATTCCCCTAGGTCTCTAGTTTTCAGAAATGCACAGGTTTGGTAGGTTTCCCTAGGTGCCGGCTGAGCTAGAGGCCAAAATCTACAGGTAGGCACTTCGCAAAAAACACCTCTGTTTTCTTCCAAAAATGTTGATGTGTCCACGTTGCTCTTTGGGCTGTTTCCTGTCGCGGGCGCTAGGCCTACCCACACAAGTGAGGTATCATTTTTATCGGGAGACTTGGGGGAACATAGATTAGCAAAACAAGTGTTATTGCCCCTTGTCTTTCTCTACATTTTTTCCTTCCAAATATAGGAGAGTGTGTAAAAAAGACATCTATTTGAGAAATGCCCTGTAATTCACATGCTAGTTTGGTCACCCCGGAATTCAGATATGTGCAAATAACCACTGCTCCTCAACACCTTATCTTGTGCCCTTTTTGGAAATACAAAGGTTTTCTTGATAGCAATTTTTTACTCTTTATATTTCAGAAAATGAATTGCTGTATACCCGGTATAGAATGAAAACGCACGTCAGGGTGCAGCTCATTTATTGGCTCTGGGTTCCTTGGGGTCTTGATGAACCTACAAGCCCTATATATCCCCGCAACCAGAGGAGTCCAGCAGACGTAACGGTATATTGCTTTCGATAATCTGACATTGCAGGGAAAAGTTACAGAGTAAAACGTAGAGAAACATTTATGTTTTTTTCACCTCAATTTCAATATTTTTCTTTTTCAGTTGTTATTTTCTGTAGGAAAGCCTTGTAGGATCTACACAAATGACCCCTTGCTGAATTCAGAATTTTGTCTACTTTTCAGAAATGTTTAGGTTTCTGGGATCCAGCATTGGTTTCATGCCCATTTCTGTCACTGACTGGAAGGAGGCTGAAAGCACAAAAAATTGCAAAAATGGGGTATGTCCCAGTAAAATGCCAAAATTGTGTTGAAAAATTGGGTTTTCTGATTCAAGTCTGCCTGTTCCTGAAAGCTGGGAAGCTGCTGAGTTTAGCACCGCAAACCCTTTGTTGATGCCATTTTCAGGGGAAAAACCACAAGCCTTCTTCTGCAGCCACTTTTTCCAATTTTTTTGAAAAAAACGAAATTTTCACTGTATTTTGGCCAATTTCTTGGCCTCCTTCAAGGGAACCCACAAAGTCTGGGTACCTCTAGAATCCCTAGGATGTTGGAAAAGAAGGACGCAAATTTGGCTTGGTTAGCTTATGTGGACAAAAAGTTATGAGGGCCTAAGCGCGAACTGCCCCAAATAGGCAAAAAAAGGCCTGGCACAGGAGGGGGAAAAGGCCTGGCAGCGAAGGGGTTAAATCCAAATTTACAAAGAATAAGGCCATAGGCCAGTCCAAATTCACAAGTGCAACTTGCATATATGGCAATTGTAAGTGCCCCAACTTGACTTCTGACTGCCATGAAACCTCCACAGGTAAGGGCCTCAAGGAGACAGGCAGGCACCTCAGGGATTAGGGTGGTGGAGGGGGTTGGGCTTAGGGTTGAAAGGGGAGATTTGGTCTTGGCTTTGGGAGGGGGCTTAGTTAGAGGCTTAGGGGCAGGTTTGGAACTCTTGGGAGGGGTAGACTTCTTGGCGGGGTAGGGGCATGGGTACTTGTGGGGGGCAGAGAAGGTGGTGGAGGTGAAAGGGCTGGACTTGAGGAGGGACACAATTTTGAGGTTTGCACTCTGTCCAAGCAGGGACCCTCACTCTAGTCATGGTAAGGGAGTTACACTTCTGCTCACCCCCTTGGTAGCTTAGCACAGGCAGCCCGGCTTGTCTCAAAGGCAATGTGTAAAGTATTTGTACCAAAACACACAGTAATACAGTGAAAACACTACAAAATGGACACCACACCAGTATAGAAAAATAGGCAATATTTATCTAAATCAAACAAGACCACAACAAGAAACATCCAACACACACAAGTCAAGATATGAATTTTCAAAAGAATAAGAGTCTTACTCTATAGAAAACAATGGAAATGTTGATTTTAGACAAAGCACCTGGTTTGTGTCAAAAATAAAGCTGCACAGGCGAGCGTGCATCGGAAAAGTCAGCATTGGATCGATTCCGCACTCGCAAGTGAGGCCGTGCATTGTTTCTTCTCCGGTCAGGTAGGTGATGCATAATTTTTCTCCCTTGCAAGAGAACAATGCATTGATTACCGGACAGAACACCTCAGATCTGCACAGTTTCGCCATGACTTTGATGCCCAGCGATGATGTGTGAGAAAGCCGGTCGCAAGGTATTAGATAACTGCGCTGCATGGGGCGTTGCATCATTATCAGCAGCCGCAAGCAGGTGCTGCTTCATTTCTCCTGCTGCGATGTGTCAATCTCCCAGCTGCGATGCAGGTGGAATGTTGATTCTTGCTGCAAAGCCAGTGGCGCGTCGATTTTCAGCCACGTTGCAGGTGGCGCATTGAAAATTTCCCTGCACGCTGTTGTGTGTGTGAATTTCAGTCCTTGTTCTGCCAACTTTACCTTTCAAGGTCCCAGGGACTGGATGGGGCACCACTTGGCAGGGCCCCAGTCTCAGCAGAGAGTCCAGGTGCTGGCAGAGGAAGTCTTTGGTGGCCTTGAGGCTTCAAAACAGGAGGCAAGCTCAGTCCAAGCCCTTGCAGATTCTTCTCAAGCTGGAATGCACAACAAAGTCTAATCTTTTTCCTTTTTCACAGGCAGAAGGAGCAACTGCAGGATAGCCCAACAAAGCACAGTCACAGGTAGGGACAGCACTTCTCAGATCTTCAGCTCTTCACCTTGGCAGTGGTTCCCCTTAAATTAAGAGGTGATGTACAATCTGGGTGTTTGGGTCCTATACTTATACCCCTTTCTACCTTTGAAGTTACCCAACTTCAAAGAAAAAGTCTCTGTTGTTTACAGCAGTGGTTCCCAACCTGTGGACTGGGGGGGTCCGTGAAGCCTCCTCAGGGGGTCAGCGACTGCTTAGAAAATTAATAATATTAACAGATTAGGTCCCCAGCTTTCAATAATGACTCAGTGGGGGTCCCTGGATTCCAACAATCATTCAGTGGAGGCCCCCCCGCTCCAGTAATGATAAAGTGGGGGTCCACAGAAGTAAAAAGATTAGGAACCATTGGTTTACAGGATCCTGCCTTGGCCAGGTCAGGCCCCAGACACACACTTGGAGGTTGGAGACTGCATTGTGTGAGGGCAGGCACAGGCCATTCAGGTGTAAGTGACCACTCCTCCCTCCACTCCATCCCAGATGGCTCATCAGGATATGAATGCTACACCCCAGCTCCCTTTGTGTCACTGTCTAGAGGAGATTCACAAGCCCAATTGTCAGTTTGACCCAGACAGGGAATCCACAAACAGGCAGAGTCACAGAATGGTTTAATCCAGAAAATGCCTACTTTCTAAAAGTAGCATTTTCAAACTAACAACCTATAAACCAACCTCATTAAAATATATATTTTTAAATTGTGAGTTCTGAGACCCCAAACTCCATATTTCTTTCTGCCCTCAAAGGGAAACTGCACTTTAAAAATATTTAAAGGCAGCCCCCATGTTAACCTATGAGAGAGACAGACCTTGAAACAGTGAAAACTGAAGTTGGTGGTATTTCACTGTTAGGACAGGTACCTGTCCCACCTTTAACATACACTGCATTCTACCTATAAGTCTACCTAGGGCCTACCTTATGGGTGTCTTACATGTATAAAAAGGGAAGATTTGGGCCTGGCAAGTGGGTATACTTGCCAGGTCAAATTGGCATTTTAAAACTGCACACACAGACACTGCAGGGGCAGGTCTGAGCCATGTTTACAGGCCTACTTATGTGGGTGGCACAATCAGTGCTGCAGGCCCACTGGTAGCATTTGATTAACGGGCCCTAGGCACCTCTAGTGCACTTTACCAGGGACTTACTAGTAAATCAAATATGCCAATCATGGAAAAGCCAGTTTCAAATGTAATTTAACATAGGGAGCCCTTGCATTTTAGCACTGGCCAACAGTTGTATAGTGCCCAGAGTAGCAAAAACAGAGTCCAGCACACAGCAACAACCTGGAAAGTTAGGAAAGACCATGCCAAGGATGCCAGTTCTAACAGGTGCCATCACATTTTTACACTCCACTTCTGGAGAACAGCTACGTCACTACATGTATCAAATCTTAGAGGAATAGTTGCAGTTACTACTCACAAAAACACCTGTATAATAAATAGTTGTACAGATAAACCATGACATCTCGAAATATGAGATGAGACTAAACCAATTCCTGTCAAAACTGGCCACATCAGCTAGGCTAAGGGTAGCAATGAATGTCCCACTCAACAAGATCTGCCCCCAAGTAACCATTATGACATGATGTAGGCAGCTAATACCATATGTTGCACCATTACTGGTAGGGCATTGGCACATACAACATGGACATTACACATTGTCTAAGGGTAGGACAGCCTAAACACTTACCTCCTCTAAAACAAAGGTATTGGGATAAAAGTGATTTGGCCACATTTCAATGACATGGAAATGCATGGTAAGGGCAAATAAACAAAATCGGGCACCCATAGTTGGATGCCCTTCCTTTACAACCTTCCCATACCCCAGTGTATGAATATGAAGGGACAATGGGGACACCTCCACAAACCCATATGAACAGTCCAATACTGGCCATACCTATTGACTGACCGAGATTCCATCCTCACATGTAGTCAAAACATGTACCAGGACAAAAGGTAACTAGGCCCTGTAACAAATATGTCAGGCTGATCTCCACAGATGTGAGTGGTCAGACACCTTAGAGCTACATATACATATATTCAGAATAATGGTCCTGGAAATACTAGATGGGTAGGATGATACAGCAGCTTACATACATATATGGCTGAGTAGAATCACACATGTGGCACTGTGAATTGTGCATCTTCATATGCAGTCATAGGAGTTCCTTGACACAGGCAATCTAAACATACACATGCACAACCCTAAGGCCAGATCTCCATCTTGTAGTCAGGCAACTTGAATACTATGTATTCCCAGTAGTCAACATACATGTAGCACCTACTACAGTGTCACAGCTGCTAAAGTGTGACATCAAACACCTAAGTACCAGAGTAAAGTACATGAAGTCAGTCAGTACTTACCCCTTGTGGCTGCTGTGCCGCCCTCAAACACCCATCCACCTCAGGGTAGGACACTGCCATAAAGGTGGGACATTAGGAGGGGACAGGGTCCGACGGGCACCCCTTCCTCGTTGAGAGAACATCCCCAGCTGGGCCTCAGCAGTTTTCCGGGTCTAGCGTCTCAGGTCCTCCCACAGCTTTCTGCAGTGGGTGCTCCACCAGCTGTAGACACCCCGAGTTCGTACTTTCTTGCCAATGGCATGCCAAATTCCCTTCTGATGGGTATTAACATGCATGGATGACAGAGACAAAAGAAGAAAGTCATGTACACATGGGCCATACCAAAAGGAATGGTCAGTACACATCAGTCACAGGAAGTAGGCACAGGTACCCATCATATCTGCATACACGCCTTCACATTATGCCATCTGCATGCATCAACACCCTCACAAGTTCACATGCCCGCTGCAACGTCACACATAACACCTATCACACAGGGCTAGGACATTAGACTCACCTGTTCCTCTGGTGCTCCCTATAGCTGTTCATACAGGGGTAGGACCTCCTCCACTAGCCTCTGGATGTGGCTTGATGGCTTCCAGAGGCAGTACACAGCATTTCACGACGTGGAGGTCCTGCTTGCAACAGTGTCAGGAGTCAAGTGTGCAATAGTGCAGAAGATGGCGGTCACAGCTGTCATGTACTTGACCGCCACAGCCAGCTGACATTGCCATTGGCCCAATGCCACCAAGGGCAGCAATGTTTACCAATGGCAAGTTACACAGCGGTTGTGACCGCCTACTGCCATGACGACGTCTGTGGCAGACTTAGGTCACTTCTACCTGTCCAGTACAGTAGGTCAGGCGCCTGTCATTTTGTGTACTTTTCATAGATGCCACTGTATACTAATCTGCATCATTCACTTAGTCCTCTAAAATGCTGTATATTTGTATGTACTGTCATCATGTTTGTGTAACATATTGTGCAAATGTGAAGTATAAGTTGTGTTGAGTGAGTTAATATGGTGATAACTATGTACAGCTACTCAGAGGTTTATAGTCCACGGGAAGACAATTATATATTTCAAGAGATATGTGTGATTACTGCAGGACAGCTAAGTCTTACACACCTATCTTCTAACATTAGTATCATACGTAAAATCCCATTGTCATAGTTGCCAATGTGCACCAAGGAGGGTGAAATTACTGCATACATATGGGCTATACTATGTATGTCAGATGTGCTAGGCATCCTCTACAGATGTTAGGTATGAGGTAATTAACATAGTTCACATTATGTGTGCATACTGCATAACTCATTGTATTTTAATTTCTCCCAACACAGTTATGCTGCCATGAGGAGAGTGAGACTACCACTAGTGGTACTACTGGTACCGTCCAATAAGAGACCTGGACACTATGGGGTAAAGGCATGTCATCTAGACATATTGTCTTATTGTCAACCATCATGGATCTTTGTACTCAGTTGGAGTCAGATCTCATGCCTGCCATTGCAATTCCTATGGCATACCTCCCATCATTCAGGTCTTGTCAGTGCTACACATCCTGGCCACAGGCTCTTTTCAGAATACAGTGGCTTTAACAGCAGGGATATCTCAGCCAATGTTCAGTCTGTTTTTGAAGGATGTACTGTGTGCTTTGTTGAGACACCTGAACAGCTACATCAGGTTTCCCCACCATGCGGATTTGGCCTATGTGAAGGCAGACTTTTATGAAATGGGAAACTTTCCGCATGTGGTAGGAGCCATTGATACACCCTTGTAGACTTGGTCCCTCCCAGTGCCAATGAACAGGTGTATAGGAACAGGAGGAACTACCACTCAATCAACGTTCCCGTGGTGTGTCTGGCAGACCAGTACATCTCACAAGTCACAGCCAAGTATCCAGGATCTGTGCATGATTCCTACATCATGTGGAACAGCAATGTCCCACAGCTAATGGCACGACTCCAAACAGAGAGGGCCTGGCTGGTTGATAAGTTTCCATTGTAGTGTGTGTTTGTGAGTTATGTTTCCTATCATCAGGCTATCACATACATTTTTGAGTAGTTTAACCATTGTGTTCACAGGTGACTCAGGCTATTCAAACCGTCCTTGGCTGTTGACACCAGTGAGGTAAACAGCCACGCCAGGGGAACTCCGTTACAATGAGGCCCACAGGAGGACAATTTATGTAATTGAGTGAACATTTGGGCTCCTGAAGGCAAGATTCAGGTGCCTGGACCTATCTGGAGGAGCCCTTCTCCACTCGCCCCATAAGGTATGCCAAATTATTGTTGCCTGCTGCATGCTCCACAATCTAGCCCTGAGACGTCAGATACCATTGATAGCAGATGAGAGGGAGGCAGCTGGACCAGTGGCTGGAAATGCTGACTGATATGGCAAGTGATGAAAAGCCTGACGAAGAAGAAGCAGGTGACTCTAGGGCAGATCTCATCAGTCACTACTTCAACTGACATACAAGTGTGTGAAGTGGCACAACTTGAAGTCGATGACTGCCATTACATCTCTGTTCTATCAGTGGGGGTGTCATGTGCTCCAATGCCTATGTGTGAGTTGTGGATGCAGCCTGATAGTTTGTAATGTGTACAGGACAGTATGTTCTGCTTTTTCATGTTACAGCAGATGCTAACATACACTTATCACAAGGACTTCTCAGATTTGAGGTATGTTTTGTGCACTCCTATCCTCTTTTCCTTCCACCCACTATGTCATGTTTGGCTCTGCAACTGAGGCTTGAGGTATTCATTGTCAGTAGCCAATGGTAATTGCTGACAGACATGAGAGGTGTACCTGACAGATACCTTGATAGTTTATCCTCTATACAAGTGGGGTGCTAAATGCTTAGGCCCTAATTACAACCGGTGAAGAAATGGCGGTAATACCGCCAACAGGCCGGCGGAAAAAAATGACATTACAAGCATGGCGATGACCACCATGCTAAACCGCCACTTCTCCACACCGACCGCCAGGGTGGTAATGACCACTGGGCAGGAGACTTCGGTCTCCAGACCAGCGGCTGTCACTACACCGCCGGCGGTATCATGACCCGCATACCACCATGGATTTCATGGGGTTCTGTACCGCCACGAAATCCATGGCGGTAGGTACTATCAGTGCCAGGGAATTCCTTCCCTGGCACTGATAGGTGTCTCCTCCATCTGAGTCAACCCCCACACCCCTGACCCCCTGCCACCCCCAAAGGTGGCAGGACCCCTCTCCCCACCCCCCAACATTGACACACACACACCCACTACACGCACACATACACTACAACTACACATACCCACACATATACAAACAGACATTCCAACAGACACACACACAGACATACACGCACACATACTCACAGACATACATGCACACATACTCACAGACATACAAACAGACAGACATGCACACATTTTCAAAATACACAACACCCCCGCATGCATACATGCACTCACACACCCCCTCTACATACTCACACGCACACCCCCATGCACGCACACAACACAGAACTCCCCCCACACCCAACCCCTAATGGACAATCAGCTTACCTGGTTCGGTGATCCTCCGGAAGGGAACAGGATCCATGGGGGCTGCTCCGCCGCCAGCTCCCCATCATCAGAACACCACCACACCGAATCATGGGACGTGATTCGGTGGGCGGTGTTCTGATGATGTGGCGGTGGAGCAGCCTTCACTTCCCCCGACTGCCAGTATGGCTGCTGGTGGCTCGTCATCCGAAAAAGGACGGAGGGCTGCCAGCAGTCATAATACGCTGTGCGGAAAACCGCTGCACTGGTGGTCTTCAGCATGGTAGTACCTCGGCGGTCTTGCAAAAAGACCGCTGAGGTTAAAATGAGGGCCTTAGTCCTTTTCATTTACCTGTGGAGTTGAGGAGGATGTAAAATGGTGTATGACTGTCAAGTGAAGTTTGTGGCACATGTGGAAAGGTTGGATCATGGCCTCTCGCTTCACAATGGGTGGAGAACTTTGTGATGGCCATGGGACCCAGTTGAGTTTGTGTTCTAAAGTTGCTGTACAAGGTGCATGTAGCTGTATACTGACATATCTGACATTGGTATGGGGCCTATGTTAGTGTATATTTTGAGTACTGGGTTACTCTGACATGTTCTTTCTGTGTTCCATGGGATATGTGAATTTGTTGCTATGGTATGGGCATGTGAGTAGCCACTACCTGGTGATAAAGAAGACCTATCTGTGCGCCCCTGCTGTGTGGGTAGGTCACCATGAGCCTTACTTCTATAACCTGTGTATGCGCATTGTATGCCACCATGGATTACATCCTGATGGTACTCTCTGTCATGCTCTTTTTGCAGATTCGAATACTGACTATACATTTGTGTTGACTTGGATTTCTACCTCTCTGAGAGCTGTCCTTTGACATTTCTGTTGTAATGTGTTTCCTGCTGAGGGAACCTCCGTCGGATGACCATTACACTGGCTGTTCGATACAGAGAGGCATGACCAAACCACAGTTGGCAAGCATGACTATTGTACATGTATTTTAAAGGACACATAAACAGTAGCTGTGTTTAAGTGTAAATTATGCATATCAAAATACCATCAGTAACAATTAAAGTGCATAAATGAAAATTAAAATGATGAGTGAAGTCATGGTTGCTGTACTCATCTGGGTAGCTGTTACACCACTTGGTTTCGCAAGTCATCAGTCCTTGTACCATGGGAAAATGGAGTTTGGTTACTGAACAGTCAGCAGGGTGTACCTGTAGCATACTGACTAATCAGAAGAGGTTCACTTCCTGGCAGTGGGTTTGGTCTTGGCATTTGCTTCAGCTGGATGTCTGGGTGGACGTCCATGTTTGTGGGGGGGGAGGTTCTTCAGCTACAGAGAGAGGGGTGTCTGAGGCATGAGGTTCCCCTGGCAGGGGCTCCATCCCACTAGTTGCTGCTGATGAAGAAGGGGCAGATTTAACATTGCTAGTGGAAGGGGCCTAATGTTTTGTAAAGAAGGTCATCAGGATGGTATTGATGTCCCTCAGCACCCCTGCAATGGTAGCTATGTGGGCATTTAGTGCCTTCCACTGCTGCATGACTTCCTGGTGGTGTTACCTCTGCACCCTTTGACTTTCCCCCAACATAGTGATGATTTGTCCCATTCTGTCCTGGGAAGTTTGATATGCTCCCAAGACTTGGGAGATGGTGTCCTTGTCAGTTGTGTCCCTTTGAGGCTCCATCCTCTGGCACACAGCATCCCTCCCATGCACCCTACCCCCATGTGCCTGTCTCCCTGTCGCAGTGTGCCCACTCCCAGTGGTTGCAGGTCCATCATTGTCAGGGGTGTTGAGGTTAGACTGATGTCCCTATACTGTGGGCACACAATAGAATGACCAGTCCTTGGGACACAGATTTGGGGGCAAATGGTTGCCTGTGATGTTGATGCAACAAAGATGGGAGGGGTTGTGGTGGGCAGGGTGAGGCTGAGAGTCATATACTGACCCTGTGTCCCACATGGGCCAGGTTGTTCGTCAGTGTCAGGAAAACCAGAGGTGTTGTCCTCAGGTATCCTCTCCATGGTGGCAAATGCAAGGTTACCTGTGGAAGAAGTGAGACACAGAATTCAGGTTATAATGTGTGTTTGGTTGCTTATTTGCGAGATGCAGACAGTTGCTTCACATGATTCCCTGCAATTACATTGACAGATACAGCACAGCATAGCTGCCTTGCACATACGACTCTGTGACTTGGTTTCCTTTATCCATGTTGTGAGGTGTCATACTAATTGGGTAAAGGTTTTTGTGCAGATGCAATCAGATTATGTCTTATATATGACATGACGATTCATCTCTGTTACCTAGTGTAGGAAGTTGGCTCTGTATGCACTATTTCAAAGTAAGGAATAGTATGTACAGAGTCCAAGGGTTCCCCTTAGAGGTAAGATAGTGGCAAAAAGAGATAATACTAATGCTCTATTTTGTGGTAGTGTGGTCGAGCAGTAGGCTTATCCAAGGAGTAGTGTTAAGCATTTGTTGTACATACACACAGGCAATAAATGAGGAACACACACTCAGAGACAAATCCAGGCCAATAGGTTTTGTTATAGAAAAATATATTTTCTTAGTTTATTTTAAGAACCACAGGTTCAAATTCTACATGTAATATCTCATTTGAAAGGTATTGCAGGTAAGTACTTCAGGAACTTTAAATCATTACACTAGCATGAATACTTTTTACATAAAACACAATAAGCTGTTTTAAAAGTGGACACAGTGCAATTTTCACAGTTCCTGGGGGAGGTAAGTTTTTGTTAGTTTTCACAGGTAAGTAAGTCACTTACAGGTTTCAGTTTTTGGTCCAAGGTAGCCCACCGTTGGGGGTTCAGAGCAACCCCAAAGTTACCACACCAGCAGCTCAGGGCCGGTCAGGTGCAGAGGTCAAAGAGGTGCCCAAAACGCATAGGCTTCAATAGAGAGAAGGGGGTGCCCCGGTTCCGGTCTGCCAGCAGGTAAGTACCCGCGTCTTCGGAGGGCAGACCAGGGGGGTTTTGTAGGGCACCGGGGGGGACACAAGTTCACACAAAAAGTACACCCTCAGTGGCACTGGGGCGGCCGGGTGCAGTGTAGAAACAAGCGTCGTGTTTTCAATGTAAATCAATGAGAGATCAAGGGATCTCTTCAGCGGTGCAGGCAGGCAAGGGGGGGGCTCCTCGGGGTAGCCACCACCTGGGCAAGGGAGAGGGCCTCCTGGGGGTCACTCCTGCACAGGAGTTCCGTTCCTTTCGGTGCTGGGGGCTGCGGGTGCAGAGTCTTTTCCAGCCGTCGGGAAAGGGAGTTCAGGCAGTCGCGGTCAGGGGGAGCCTCGGGATTCCCTCTGCAGGCGTCGCTGTGGGGACTCAGGGGGGACAACTTTGGTTACTCACAGTCTCGGAGTCGCCGGAGGGTCCTCCCTGAGGTTTTGGTTCTCCACCAGTCGAGTCGGGGTCGCCGGGTGCAGTGTTGCAAGTCTCACGCTTCTTGCGGGGAGTTGCAGGGGTCTTTAAGTCTGCTCCTTGAAACAAAGTTGCAGTTCTTTTGGAGCAGTGCCGCTGTCCTCGGGAGTTCCTCGTTTTGTTTGAAGCAGGGCAGTCCTCTGAGGATTCAGAGGTCGCTGGTCCTTTGGAAAGCGTCGCTGGAGCAGGGTTCTTTGGAAGGCAGGAGACAGGCCGGTAGGGACTGGGGCCAAAGCAGTTGGTGTCTTCTGTTCTTCCTCTGCAGGGGTTTTTCAGCTCGGCAGTCTTCTTCTTCTTGTAGTTTCAGGAATCTAAATTCTTAGGTTCAGGGAGCCCTTAAATACTAAATTTAAGGGCGTGTTTAGGTCTGGGGGGTTAGTAGCCAATGGCTACTAGCCCTGAGGGTGGGTACACCCTCTTTGTGCCTCCTCCCAAGGGGAGGGGGTCACATCCCTAATCCTATTGGGGAATCCTCCATCTGCAAGATGGAGGATTTCTAAAAGTTAGAGTCACTTCAGCTCAGGACACCTTAGGGGCTGTCCTGACTGGCCAGTGACTCCTCCTTGTTATTCTCATTATTTTCTCCGGCCTTGCCGCCAAAAGTGGGGGCCGTGGCCGGAGGGGGCGGGCAACTCCACTAGCTGGAGTGTCCTGCGGTGCTGGCACAAAGGGGTGAGCCTTTGAGGCTCACCGCCAGGTGTGACAGTTCCTGCCTGGGGGAGGTGTTAGCATCTCCACCCAGTGCAGGCTTTGTTACTGGCCTCAGAGTGACAAAGGCACTCTCCCCATGGGGCCAGCAACATGTCTCGGTTGTGGCAGGCTGCTGGAACTAGTCAGCCTACACAGATAGTCGGTTAAGGTTTCAGGGGGCACCTCTAAGGTGCCCTCTGGGGTGTATTTCACAATAAAATGTACACTGGCATCAGTGTGCATTTATTGTGCTGAGAAGTTTGATACCAAACTTCCCAGTTTTCAGTGTAGTCATTATGGTGCTGTGGAGTCCGTGTTTGAAAGACTCCCAGACCATATACTCTTATGGCTACCCTGCACTTACAATGTCTAAGGTTTGGCTTAGACACTGTAGGGGCACAGTACTCATGTACTGGTGCCCTCACCTATGGTATAGTGCACCCTGCCTTAGGGCTGTAAGGCCTACTAGAGGGGTGACTTATCTATACTGCATAGGCAGTGTGAGGTTGGCATGGCACCCTGAGGGGAGTGCCATGTCGACTTACTCGTTTTGTTCTCACCAGCACACACAAGCTGGTAAGCAGTGTGTCTGTGCTGAGTGAGGGGTCCCCAGGGTGGCATAAGATATGCTGCAGCCCTTAGAGACCTTCCCTGGCATCCGGGCCCTTGGTACCAGGGGTACCAGTTACAAGGGACTTACCTGGATGCCAGGGTGTGCCAATTGTGGAATCAAAAGTACAGGTTAGGGAAAGAACACTGGTGCTGGGGCCTGGTTAGCAGGCCTCAGCACACTTTCAATTCAAAACATAGCATCAGCAAAGGCAAAAAGTCAGGGGGTAACCATGCCAAGGAGGCATTTCCTTACACAACCCCCCCCCCAAACGAAAGAGGATGAGACTAACCTTTCCCAAGAGAGTCTTCATTTTCCCTGTAGGGAGATGGACCACCTCAACAGTTTTGGATTTTCACCTTTCATTTGCATCAGCCATCTGAGAGGTCTGTGGTCAGTCTGAACTAGGAAGTGAGTACCAAAGAGGTATGGTCTCAGCTTCTTCAGGGACCAAACCACAGCAAAGGCCTCCCTCTCAATGGCACTCCAACGCTGCTCCCTGGGGAGTAACCTCCTGCTAATGAAAGCAACAGGCTGGTCAAGGCCATCATCATTTGTTTGGGACAAAACTGCCCCTATCCCATGTTCAGAGGCATCTGTTTGCACAATGAACTGCTTGGAGTAATCTGGAGCTTTTAGAACTGGTGCTGTGCACATAGCTTGTTTCAGGGTGTCAAAGGCCTGTTGGCATTCTACAGTCCAGTTTACTTTCTTGGGCATTTTCTTGGAGGTGAGTTCTGTGAGGGTTGTCACAATGGATCCATATCCCTTCACAAACCTCCTATAGTACCCAGTCAAGCCAAGGAATGCCCTGACTTGGGTCTGGGTTTTTGGAGCTGCCCAGTCCAGAATAGTCTGGATCTTAGGCTGGAGTGGCTGAACTTGGCCTCCACCTACCAGGTGTCCCAAGTAAACCACAGTTCCCTGCCCTATCTGGCATTTGGATGCCTTGATAGAGAGGCCTGCAGATTGCAGAGCCTTCAAAACCTTCTTCAGGTGGACCAGGTGATCCTGCCAGTTGGAGCTAAA
This sequence comes from Pleurodeles waltl, assembly GCF_031143425.1. Classification (NCBI taxonomy): domain Eukaryota; kingdom Metazoa; phylum Chordata; class Amphibia; order Caudata; family Salamandridae; genus Pleurodeles; species Pleurodeles waltl. The sequence goes on from NC_090445.1 coordinate 1,627,359,816, forward strand.
GACAGCAATATCATCAAGATAAGCTGCACTAAAGGACTCCAACCCAGCAAGGACTTGATTCACCAACCTTTGGAAGGTGGCAGGGGCATTCTTTAAACCAAAGGGCATAACAGTAAACTGATAATGCCCATCAGGTGTGGAGAATGCTGTTTTCTCTTTTGCTCCAGGTGCCATTTTGATTTGCCAGTACCCTGCTGTTAAGTCAAATGTACTTAAGAATTTGGCAGCACCTAATTTGTCAATCAGCTCGTCAGCTCTAGGAATGGGATGGGCATCTGTCTTGGTGACAGAATTAAGGCCTCTGTAGTCCACACAAAACCTCATCTCTCTCTTTCCTTCTTTGGTGTGAGGTTTGGGGACTAAGTCCACTGGGCTAGCCCAGGGGCTGTCAGAGTACTCAATTACTCCCAATTCCAGCATCTTGTGGACTTCCACCTTGATGCTTTCCTTAACTTGATCAGACTGTCTGAAGATTTTGTTTTTGACAGGCATGCTGTCTCCTGTGTCCACATCATGGGTACACAGGTGTGTCTGACCAGGGGTTAGGGAAAAGAGCTCAGCAAACTGTTGTAGGACCTTCCTACAGTCAGCTTGCTGTTGGCCAGAGAGGGTGTCTGAATAGATCACTCCATCCACTGAGCCATCTTTAGGGTCTGACGAGAGGAGATCAGGGAGAGGCTCACTCTCAGCTTCCTGGTCCTCATCTGTTACCATCAACAGATTCACATCAGCCCTGTCATGGAAGAGTTTTAGGCGGTTTACATGGATCACCCTCTTGGGGCTCCTGCTTGTGCCTAGGTCCACCAGGTAGGTGACCTGACTCTTCTTTTCCAGGATTGGGTAAGGGCCACTCCATTTGTCCTGAAGTGCCCTGGGAGCCACAGGCTCCAAAACCCATACTTTCTGCCCTGATTGAAATTCAACCAGTGCAGCCTTTTGGTCATACCAACACTTCTGGAGCTGTTGGCTGGCCTCAAGGTTTTTGCTTGCCTTTTCCATGTACTCTGCCATCCTTGAGCGAAGGCCAAGTACATAGTCCACTATATCTTGTTTAGGCTCATGAAGAGGTCTCTCCCAGCCTTCTTTCACAAGAGCTAGTGGTCCCCTTACAGGGTGGCCAAACAGAAGTTCAAAGGGTGAGAACCCTACTCCCTTCTGAGGCACCTCTCTGCAAGCGAAAAGCAGACATGGCAGGAGGACATCCCATCTCCTTTTGAGTTTTTCTGGGAGCCCCATGATCATGCCCTTAAATGTCTTGTTGAATCTCTCAACAAGGCCATTAGTTTGTGGATGATATGGTGTAGTGAATTTATAAGTCACTCCACATTCATTCCACATGTGTTTTAGGTATGCTGACATGAAGTTGGTACCTCTGTCAGACACCACCTCCTTAGGGAAGCCCACTCTGGTAAAGATACCAATGAGGGCCTTGGCTACTGCAGGGGCAGTAGTCGACCTAAGGGGAATAGCTTCAGGATACCTAGTAGCATGATCCACTACTACTAGGATGTACATATTTCCTGAGGCTGTGGGAGGTTCCAGTGGACCCACTATGTCCACACCCACTCTTTCAAAGGGGACCCCCACCACTGGAAGTGGAATGAGGGGGGCCTTTGGATGTCCACCTGTCTTACCACTGGCTTGACAGGTGGGACAGGAGGTGCAAAACTCCTTAACCTTCTGGGACATGTTGGGCCAGTAGAAGTGGTTGACTAACCTCTCCCACGTCTTGGTTTGTCCCAAATGCCCAGCAAGGGGAATATCATGGGCTAAGGTCAGAATAAACTCTCTGAACCCCTGAGGCACTACCACTCTCCTAGTGGCACCAGGTTTGGGATCTCTTGCCTCAGTGTACAGGAGTCCATCTTCCCAATATGTGTTCCATTTTTCTTGCCTTTGGACTCTTCAGCAGCTTGCTGCCTAAGGCCTTCAAGAGAGGGACAGGTTTCTTGTCCCTTACACAACTCCTCCCTTGAGGGTCCCCCTGTGCCCAAGAGCTCAACCTGGTAAGGTTCCAGCTCCATAGGCTCAGTTCCCTCAGAGGGCAGAACTTCTTCCTGAGAAGAGAGGCTCTCTTTTTCTTGTTGTGTTGCAGCTGGTTTCCCAACTGACTTTCCTTTTCTCTTGGTAGGCTGGGCCTTTCTTCCAGACTCCAGCTCTACTTTTTCACCCTGTGCCTTGCACTGTGCCCTTGTCTTGACACACACCAGTTCAGGGATACCCAGCATGGCTGCATGGGTTTTCAGTTCTACCTCAGCCCATGCTGAGGACTCCAGGTCATTTCCAAGCAAACAGTCTACTGGGATATTTGAGGAGACCACCACCTGTTTCAGGCCACTGACCCCTCCCCACTCTAAAGTTACCATAGCCATGGGATGTACTTTAGTCTGATTGTCAGCGTTGGTGACTGGATAAGTTTGTCCAGCCAGGTATTGGCCAGGGGAAACCAGTTTCTCTGTCACCATAGTGACACTGGCACCTGTATCCCTCAGGCCCTCTACACTTGTCCCATTAATTAAGAGCTGCTGCCTGTATTTTTGCATGTTAGGGGGCCAGGCAGCCAGTGTGGCTAAATCCACCCCACCCTCAGAGACTAATGTAGCTTCAGTGTGACACCTGATTTGCTCTGGGCACACTGTTGATCCCACTTGGAGACTGGCCATTCCAATTTTAGCTGGAGTGGAGTTAGAAGTGGTATCTTTCTTGGGACAGGCCTTGTCTCCAGTTTGGTGTCCAGGCTGACTACAGCTACGACACGAGGCCTTTTTGGGATCAAAGTTTTTACCCTTGTACCCAGAATTGTTTTGTGAAGAGGCTCTGGGCCCACCCTCCTGTGCAGGTTTTTGGGGGCCTGTAGAAGACTCTTTACTATTTTTGTTTTTGGCTGTCTCACCACCTTTCCCCTGGGGAGGTTTTGTGACCCCTTTCTTTTGGTCACCCCCTGTGGAAGTTTTGGACACCCTAGTCTTGACCCAATGGTCCGCCTTCTTTCCCAATTCTTGGGGAGAAATTGGTCCTAGGTCTACCAGATGCTGATGCAGTTTATCATTGAAACAATTACTTAATAGGTGTTCTTTCACAAATAAATTGTACAGCCCATCATAATTACTTACACCACTGCCTTGAATCTAACCATCTAGTGTTTTTACTGAGTAGTCTACAAAGTCAACCCAGGTCTGGCTCGAGGATTTTTTAGCCCCCCTGAATCTAATCCTATACTCCTCAGTGGAGAATCCAAAGCCCTCAATCAGGGTACCCTTCATGAGGTCATAAGATTCTGCATCTTTTCCAGAGAATGTGAGGAGTCTATCCCTACACTTTCCTGTGAACATTTCCCAAAGGAGAGCACCCGAGTGAGATTTGTTCACTTTTTTGGTTACACAAGCCCTCTCAAAAGCTGTGAACCATTTGGTGATGTCATCACCATCTTCATATTTAGTTACAATCCCTTTAGGGATTTTCAACATGTCAGGAGAATCTCTGACCCTAGTTATGTTGCTGCCACCATTGATGGGTCCTAGGCCCATCTCTTGTCTTTCCCTTTCTATGGCTAGGATCTGTCTTTCCAAAGCCAATCTTTTGGCCATCCTGGCTAACTGGATGTCCTCTTCATTGGGATTATCCTCAGTGATTTCAGAGAGGTTGGTCCCTCCTGTGAGGGAACCAGCATCTCTGACTATTATGTTTGGAGACAGGGCTTGAGAGGCCTTGTTCTCCCTAGTTAGGACTGGTAGGGGGGAATCACCCTCCAAGTCACTATCATCATCCTCTGAGTTGCCATCCTCCGAGGGGTTGGCCTTTTCAAACTCTGCCAACAGCTCCTGGAGCTGTAGTTTGGAAGGTCTGGGGCCCATTACTATTTTCTTTATTTTACAGAGTGACCTTAGCTCCCTCATCTTAAGATGGAGGTAAGGTGTGGTGTCGAGTTCCACCACATTCATCTCTGCACTAGACATTATGCTTCTAAAAGTTGGAATACTTTTTAAGAATCTAAAAACTAGTTCTAGAATCTAATTCAAACTTTTACCAAACTTTTAAACTCTAAAAGAAATGCTAAACAGGATCTAACACAAGGCCCTAGCAGGTCTTTTAAGAATTTTGAAAAGAAATAGTTCAAATTGCAAAAACAATTTCTAATGACAATTTTTGGAATTTGTCGTGTGATCAGGTATTGGCTGAGTAGTCCAGCAAATGCAAAGTCTTGTATCCCTCCGCTGCCACCAATGTAGGAAGTTGGCTCTGTATGCACTATTTCAAAGTAAGGAATAGTATGTACAGAGTCCAAGGGTTCCCCTTAGAGGTAAGATAGTGGCAAAAATAGATAATACTAATGCTCTATTTTGTGGTAGTGTGGTCGAGCAGTAGGCTTATCCAAGGAGTAGTGTTAAGCATTTGTTGTACATACACACAGTCAATAAATGAGGAACACACACTCAGAGACAAATCCAGGCCAATAGGTTTTGTTATAGAAAAATATCTTTTCTTAGTTTATTTTATGAACCACAGGTTCAAATTCTACATGTAATATCTCATTTGAAAGGTATTGCAGGTAAGTACTTCAGGAACTTTAAATCATTACACTAGCATGAATACTTTTTACATAAAACACAATAAGCTGTTTTAAAAGTGGACACAGTGCAATTTTCACAGTTCCTGGGGGAGGTAAGTTTTTGTTAGTTTTCACAGGTAAGTAAGTCACTTACAGGTTTCAGTTTTTGGTCCACGGTAGCCCACCGTTGGGGGTTCAGAGCAACCCCAAAGTTACCACACCGGCAGATCAGGGCCGGTCAGGTGCAGAGGTCAAAGAGGTGGCCAAAACGCATAGGCTTCAATGGAGAGAAGGGGGTGCCCCGGTTCCGGTCTGCCAGCAGGTAAGTACCCGCGTCTTCGGAGGGCAGACCAGGGGGGTTTTGTAGGGCACCGGGGGGGACACAAGTTCACACAAAAAGTACACCCTCAGCGGCACTGGGGCGGCCGGGTGCAGTGTAGAAACAAGCGTCGGGTTTTCAATGTAAATCAATGAGAGATCAAGGGATCTCTTCAGCGGTGCAGGCAGGCAAGGGGGGGGCTCCTCGGGGTAGCCACCACCTGGGCAAGGGAGAGGGCCTCCTGGGGGTCACTCCTGCACAGGAGTTCCGTTCCTTTCGGTGCTGGGGGCTGCGGGTGCAGAGTCTTTTCCAGCCGTCGGGAAAGGGAGTTCAGGCAGTCGCGGTCAGGGGGAGCCTCGGGATTCCCTCTGCAGGCGTCGCTGTGGGGGTTCAGGGGGGACAACTTTGGTTACTCACGGTCTCGGAGTCGCCGGAGGGTCCTCCCTGAGGTGTTGGTTCTCCACCAGTCGAGTCGGGGTCGCCGGGTGCAGTGTTGCAAGTCTCACGCTTCTTGCGGGGAGTTGCAGGGGTCTTTAAGTCTGCTCCTTGAAACAAAGTTGCAGTTCTTTTGGAGCAGTGCCGCTGTCCTCGGGAGTTCCTCGTTTTGTTTGAAGCAGGGCAGTCCTCTGAGGATTCAGAGGTCGCTGGTCCTTTGGAAAGCGTCGCTGGAGCAGGGTTCTTTGGAAGGCAGGAGACAGGCCGGTAGGACTGGGGCCAAAGCAGTTGGTGTCTTCTGTTCTTCCTCTGCAGGGGTTTTTCAGCTCGGCAGTCTTCTTCTTCTTGTAGTTTCAGGAATCTAAATTCTTAGGTTCAGGGGAGCCCTTAAATACTAAATTTAAGGGCGTGTTTAGGTCTGGGGGGTTAGTAGCCAATGGCTACTAGCCCTGAGGGTGGGTACACCCTCTTTGTGCCTCCTCCCAAGGGGAGGGGGTCACATCCCTAATCCTATTGGGGAATCCTCCATCTGCAAGATGGAGGATTTCTAAAAGTTAGAGTCACTTCAGCTCAGGACACTTTAGGGGCTGTCCTGACTGGCCAGTGACTCCTCCTTGTTATTCTCATTATTTTCTCCGGCCTTGCCGCCAAAAGTGGGGGCCGTGGCCGGAGGGGGCGGGCAACTCCACTAGCTGGAGTGTCCTGCGGTGCTGGCACAAAGGGGTGAGCCTTTGAGGCTCACCGCCAGGTGTGACAGTTCCTGCCTGGGGGAGGTGTTAGCATCTCCACCCAGTGCAGGCTTTGTTACTGGCCTCAGAGTGACAAAGGCACTCTCCCCATGGGGCCAGCAACATGTCTCGGTTGTGGCAGGCTGCTGGAACTAGTCAGCCTACACAGATAGTCGGTTAAGGTTTCAGGGGGCACCTCTAAGGTGCCCTCTGGGGTGTATTTCACAATAAAATGTACACTGGCATCAGTGTGCATTTATTGTGCTGAGAAGTTTGATACCAAACTTCCCAGTTTTCAGTGTAGCCATTATGGTGCTGTGGAGTCCGTGTTTGACAGACTCCCAGACCATATACTCTTATGGCTACCCTGCACTTACAATGTCTAAGGTTTGGCTTAGACACTGTAGGGGCACAGTACTCATGTACTGGTGCCCTCACCTATGGTATAGTGCACCCTGCCTTAGGGCTGTAAGGCCTACTAGAGGGGTGACTTATCTATACTGCATAGGCAGTGTGAGGTTGGCATGGCACCCTGAGGGGAGTGCCATGTCGACTTACTCGTTTTGTTCTCACCAGCACACACAAGCTGGTAAGCAGTGTGTCTGTGCTGAGTGAGGGGTCCCCAGGGTGGCATAAGATATGCTGCAGCCCTTAGAGACCTTCCCTGGCATCAGGGCCCTTGGTACCAGGGGTACCAGTTACAAGGGACTTACCTGGATGCCAGGGTGTGCCAATTGTGGAATCAAAAGTACAGGTTAGGGAAAGAACACTGGTGCTGGGGCCTGGTTAGCAGGCCTCAGCACACTTTCAATTCAAAACATAGCATCAGCAAAGGCAAAAAGTCAGGGGGTAACCATGTCAAGGAGGCATTTCCTTACACCTAGTGAATAGTCAGCCTTGCTAGTTGTCTCACATCAGAGCTGCACAATGCACTATGTTGTCCTATTGGATACACAATATGTGAGTATGGAGGGCAAATTGTCCTTTAACTAGATGTTGTGCATGTGCATGGAGTCTACCATCTTTCTTTCCAAACCAGGTCTGTCTATTTCAGGTTTGGGATTTTTGATCTGTGGCCATTTAGAATAGACACTGAGCTGTAGCTGTTTTTTGCTTTGGTTGCTATTGTGTGTATGCCATTGCATTGCTGTCATTGCCATGTACTGGTCCTCAGTAGAACAATCTAGTTGGTGTAGCTAGTACATTAGTCATACATGCATAAAATGTAATGTGATGTGCACAATCCAGGCTTTCACAGGGACGGAATAGTGCATTCTGTGAGTCGTCGTGATCTGATCAGCCCGTAGTTAACGTGCCATTGCCAAAGACTGTGAGGGCAGTTGGGCTGAGTGGAGAGGTGGCATGCAAGAGAGGCACATTAGGTGATTAGGGGAGAGGTGTAGTGGCACAACTAGTTAATTAGGGAGGAATTAGGTGGTAAGGAAGCAGGCAGGGCTTGTCAATAGTATGACAGGAATGTTGTGGTAACTTACCAGACTCCAGTTCCCAAGGTATTCCAGTCAGGCCCTCAGGATGCAGTGTGTCCATGACCTTCTTCTCCCATGATGTGAACTGTGGGATTGGAGGTGGGGGCCCACCACCAGTCTTCTGTATGGCTATCTGGTGCCTGGATGCCATGGAACATACCATCCCCGTAGGCCGTTCCACCTCTTCCTGATGTCATCCCTTGTGCCTGGATGGCTGCCTACAGACTTGACCCTATCGACTATCCTTTGCCACAACTCCATTTTCTTGACCATCGATGTGTGTTGGACCTGTGCTCCAAACAGTTGTGGCTCTACCCTGACAAAGTCATCCACCATGACCCTCAACTCGTCATCTGTGAAATGTGGATTTGTTTGGGGGACATGGTTGTGGTTGTGTAGACAGTGTGTGATGGTGAAGTGAGTGCAAGGGTGCAGTGTTG